>NW_026637939.1:0-337389 GCF_028554395.1 Pezoporus wallicus | reverse complement strand
GTCCAGCTGATGGCAAGGCTTGACAAACTTTGCAGGCAGTCACCATGGACCTGTAGGCAGGAGGACACAAATAAACCCCCTCCCCCAGGTTATCAGTTCTTGAGAAGCAGACAGGTTAAACTGCATGTTGTTAACTGGCGAGGAGTTTGCTGCATCATTGCTCTTCCCCCCCACTTTGTGGGTTTTTTTTTGGTTTTTTTTTGTTTTTGTTTTTTTTTTATCCCTGCAAAAGCCGGCCTGCTCGGCAGCAGCTACAGCTGCCTGCCCGCTTCAGCAGCAACCATAAATACCTGCCGGCAGCCGCACTTTTACATTAACTCTTTCATGCCCAAAATGTTAAACAGCTACCCCTTAAAAACTTTTACAATAAACCCAACAATACACAAAACACCGATTGCCCTCAGCACACATACACACACACACACACACACACACACGTGTGGGATCCCACAAGCACACTCCACACAAGTTCAATATTTGAAACACAAAAAGACAATTATTACTCCCACTACACAGTCCCATGTACAGAATGTGGCACAAGGACCCTGTGGAGACTAACAGGAAACCAGCTCCGAGAAGCATCATTGCAGTGCGAGGTGGCAGGCTCAACCTTAGCGGGCGTCCCCGCAGAGGCTCTGCCTCCCCCACATCGTATGAGGCTTGGGCTTTTATACTCACCAAAATGCACACACATTCCAACACAGGTGGCCAGCCTGTGCTGGAAGAAGTGGCCAGCAGTACCTACAGAGGTCTCCAAGAGTTGATAGAAACCTGGACATACTTATATTTACCAACTTCTAGTACATGAGTATCACAGAGAAACTGTATGGGCTCCCCCTGTCAATTGCAAGAAAAAATCATAACATATACAGCTTGAGTATAAGAGGATTTTAACGCATACGTGGTCACTGTTTGTCAGGCCTCCTTAACTGTTTTGAGATCAAGAGCTTCCCACTCTTTAGCCCCCTGCTGTGTAGTAAACGCAGGATATGCAAAGATGCCCATTGCAGAAAATTCCCCAGTAATGTTCGCGGTTCCTTTAAATCTCCCGCTAGCGCATGATCCCTATTTTCTACTGCGTGCTTCAAAATGGCACTGCAATCGATCCAGCGCCGAGGCACTGCCCTCTTTCTTTCGGATTCCTCGACTTTTATCATGCGTATAACTTCGAATATACTTTCTCTGTCCTTTTCAAAGTCCCTACTTTCGGAACTGGGGTGGTGGGGGAGCAGGGGGTTACACCTCCTCCGTGGCACCTTCTGATGGAGGGGGAGAAAAGGAAGGGGGGGGTGGGGGGGGTGGGAAACCCTGTGCTCCCACGAGTTGGGGGAAATGAGTTGTAATCTTCCCCCGGTTTCAACCGACCAGGGACGTCTGTTCCTAGTTTCTCCGTTGCTACCGCGGCAGTTTTATTTTCCGCCTTGTAACTTTTTATACAGTTTATTACTTCTCTCCGTGGTTTACCGAGTTTCTTTGCTGTTTCATTATCATTAAGCACTGAGTCAAATAGTTCTTCACCAAACTTTCGCCACTCACTCTCCTCAAAAACTGTATTAGGATCTACAAAAAATCCCTTAGCCTTCCCTACAGCCACTAGACCTGCTAGCTGCTTTAGAGACTCAGGCTCAATTCCCCGCTTTTATAAAAAGCACTGTAAAAAGTTCAGGGCTCAGCAGAATCATCGACGTCTGGGAAGTGCAAAGTCTGTGTGGCCGCCCCGACTCCCAATTTGGGGGGTGGCCAATAAACAGTTCTTTGCCGCCTTCTAGGTCTCCTGCGCTTGTATTGCCTTCTGCAGGGCCCGTTTGACTTTTCCCCATGACTTAAGGTTTTTCCCACAACCTGAGGACTTCGTCTCCTCAGCTAGCGCTTTAGTACATTTATCCCACACTTCATGGTGGAGTATGTCCACCGGCTTGTCAATAACCCCGATTTGCAAGAGTCTCGCAACAGCGAGAGAAAAATCTTTAGACTTGCAATCAATACCCCACTGTTTATGTAATTGTGATACGGCCTTCACAAGGGCTTCCATCCTCCTTGTTAGTCCGGGAGCGTCCTCCCCGCCGGGCTGGTCCTGCTGCTCCGGCCACCGTTCACACGTCCAGGCGAGTTTCCCGGGTTTCGGCACCACTTGTTGCCTTCGCAAGGCGTGGCGACCTGGTTCAGGAACGGCACGGCGACCAACCCCAGGCCGCTCGAGCCATCAGCTCACAGACACCAGTGTGGTGGACGGCAAATGGCGTTTATTAGTTCGCAACACAGCGTTATATACTCTGGGTTTACAGCGTCACTTCCGTCTGCTTACATCACAAGCTACATACTATTGGCTATTAAACAGGGGGCCCTATCTTTCCGTCCAGCGTGATATCTTCCGCCTGCCAGGCCCTAACTACCTACAGTACACTGTGACGCTTCAGTACTTAAAATGTTGTCAAATACCGTATCCCCTTTACATGGAAATTCCATATATATATTCTAAAAAAACATAGAATGAGCACATTAAACTAAAACCTAGGTCCTTACTTAGTCTCAGCCTGCAACCACATGCTCAAAGTAAGTGTAGACACTTGATCTCGTGTGCACTTTAAGTTACAAAGGTATTTGCACACTGTACCATTGTGAGCTTCACTGCTTTCTGAATAAGTGTAGATTATTTTTTCCAAGTTACACTTAGGTGGTTTAGGACTAGCTAGAGATAAATAATTTGGAATGAGTAATTTGCCTTTAAAAATATCACCTCTTTTTCCAAAATTTTTCTTTGCATGTCAGCTACTAGTCTCAAATGTTCATTACGCAAAATTATTCACAACATGATTTCTGCTAATGACTCTGACTCTTCAACATTTCAGAGAAAAATTAATTTAGAATCAGTAAAATATTTGTGTTGCCTACTTGTGATTGGATGCAGAAATTATGCAAGATTATATATATTTCTTGAAATTTCTGTAAGTTTTGAATATAGAACTTGGCATGTTTGCACTGAAAGCTCTTATCTGTCAATTCTGCCACTGGTATGAGCTGCCAACCAACTACATCTTTTCCAGTTTTATTGCTCACTAATTCATAAAAATCCTCAGCTGTATTAATTCTGTGGTATTTAAAATTGTTCTATACACCCATACTGATGTAATTAATGTACCAAACATAGCCTTAAATAAAACTGTAGCAGCTTTTTACTACTGGGCTTTTTAGGTATTCCTAGGGAGAACATGAAATCTGTGTTTTTATTACCAACATTGGTAGAAAAATAACCTTGAGGCTGATCAGCCTGATCTGTCTCCGCCTGAATGTACTTCTTAGCTGGAATGTGTCATCTTCTAGCTCATCTGGGAAGCTTTGCTGAATTCTTGAGTGTGAGGCCCCACTTCACATATTGCCCAGCCCAGCTCTTTCCACAGTAGTTCAGGGACTCATCCACTTGCAGCAGACCTTGGCACATTAAGTTGGTGAGTTGAACAATTCCCCACTTAACACAGCACAGAGAATTCGTTTTCTTTAGGGCTGCAAATAGTTCAGATGGGGAAAACTGTTTTTTTCAAGTACGCCTGAGTGAAAACAACTGGCTGTAAAAAAAACATTGCTCGTGTCGTTGCTGAAAGTCTGCTTCAATAATAACAGAGAAGAAGGAATAAATTGCATAGCTGCTAGAATTAAAGAATCAAATAAAAGCTGTAATTCTTTCCATTTGTTCAGGGAAGACATGATATACTAGATAAGTCTAGTCTTACAATGGGTGGAGGCCTGATGGATCAAGAAAGGGCAAAGTTCTCAAATGGGAGCACATATCAGGGTTCTGGAAATGAGGACAGCTGTCAAACCATCAGTTTCAGAAGCAAAGCTACTGCCAGGATACAAGACAAAGTGCAAACATCCAGACAAGAAGCACGGTTTGACGCAGAAGCTGTTTATCACAGTCAATAACTATTCAAAGAACACCTGTTGCTGCTGATGATACAAATCAACAGTCACCCCAAGCACTAGCACATGTGGTTACTGCAGCTCAGCTTTAGTAAAAATAACTGCTAGCAAGACTTAGTTGAAGGGCCCTTAAGGACAATCCCACATGTTTTGGCTAGTCCAAATTCAAGCCAATTTGGTATAGTCCCGGGTCTGAGAGTAGCAGAGCTGTTTATTGAATATATAGGCTCAATTCCATGACAAAAAATTGGGCAAGTATCAGGAATGCTGTCAGATAGAGGCTGAGCTAAAATACAAAACTAAAGTAGTGAATGACATTGACTAATACAGACCACAGGTTTTCAGTTTTAATTCCAAAAGCTTACAAACTGTAGTAATTTTATACAATGATAAGGCAGGCAGAATTGTGTAACTTTTTGTAAAATGAAATAAGCTTCATAGCAATTATACCCTGAATGTTGAAAAACAGTGATTTAGGATCTTCGGAAACCTGTTACCAAGCTAGCACCTTACTCTATTTTCCAACCTTATGAATAACATCAGTATGATCTTGTTCTCTTGCAAAACTGATTGAACGATAATTTCAATTCTAATAGATAACTGGGTAGAAAAAGGTATTAGGAAGTTACAGAATCTCTGTTTACAGCATCAAGAAAAAGCAACTGTCAAGACAGAAAATTGGACTTGTCATGTCACTGAAATCTTCCTTGAAGTCTAAATAGGGAGTGGAGAGAACTTGGAAGGAAAAATAAATAAAAAGGTTGGTGCACTAGCTTTCTTCAACAGAGGAGAAAATAAAACTAGATTCTGGAGGATTCTTATTCCAGTCTTATTTACTGATCAACAGGCAAGAAGGAAGACATTCAATGAAACAAAATCCCTGGTAATAGCAAGACAAGAGCAATATATCTCCTGATATTTTAGAAACAAATATGAATGAAACATACAAAGTACAACAACAATGTAAACTGTAAGGGGGGGGGGGGGGGCAAAAAAAAAAGCTGAAGGTCTCATTAACATGGGAAAAATGAGACATCTAAATAATTGCAAAGATTTAGGAGAACAAAATTAAATGTGCATTAGTCATAAATAGTAACAGCAAATAAATCACTGTGGGCACAAAATGTTTGTAAAAACAAAAAGAAAAAGAAAAAAGAAAAAAGAAAACATGCTAAAAGTTAGCAAAATTATTACAGTTCTCTCACTTACCATCTCCCAGGTTCAATAGCTATTTCAAAGCAAAGACATCTAAAAAAAAATTATGCTGTGTTGTGGAAACTTAATGACAGTAAAATTCAAGCAATTGATTTTAAGATGACCCCTCAGGAGTAAATAATGGGACAGGAAACAAAGATAAGAACCTTTTTCAGAAGAATTGTGACAATTTTTTTATTTTTCTTTTTAAGTAAAAGTAATTGAAGCTCTGAACACATACACTTTTAAAAAGGAACATGTCATGAGTTTGGTTTTAGTACACAATCTTTTTCTCTGTAATTCTTTTCCCATCCCCCAAGGCAGCTAAGATAGTAATTAATCTTTAGCTTTGCAAGACATAAAAATGTTGGGGAAAAAGGAATAAGACTGCTTACACATTCTGTAATTTGATATGTAACTGCCCAGTGGGGCTTTTATTACAGTGCATGCAATAGATAAAATTAATCCCTACAAGTACACTGTGTTATTTGTTCAAGTTACGAAAACTGATCTCAGCCCTCAGGAGGCAAACTAGAATTACTGTAGTGAAGGCTCATTCTGTAGTGAAGATATCCTGACAATACTCTTCTCCCTTTCTGTTAATTGTGCCTCTGGTTGCAAGGCTCTTGATCAGTCTTTCTTGCTTTCGCACAAGTTTTGGTTATAACTGAATTGCAAACTGCTCATGTGCCTCCTCACACTGTTTCTCTTTTCCCCTGATGAGATGAGAAGCCTTCCATGGCCTGCACACTGCGACTGTACACAGTTCCCTGTTAATTTTTCTCAATGATCTTATTCTCCTCCACAGCTACTTTATATCTTTCTCTTCCGCAGCAGAACAGAACTCTTTTCTATGCATTTACAAAGGTGGAGACACAGTTGAGGAAAATGAGGATTCACTGTAATTTACCACACTTACTCTGAAGCTTTCAAATCTCAGCATGTGAACAGTCCATTCAAAGCCTACATTGCTCACAGTATGTTTATACGGACATTTACCCAATCTGAAACTACATAAATGCTGTGTACTATTTTTACACAGTTTTTTGAGTTGTGCTTTTTCTCTGAAAACATAAAATACTTATGGAAGTATACACTGGTAAAGGTAAAATCTAGATTCCTGATATCACTTTACAAGACTGATTTTACCCATATGTGAATCTATGTTCAAGCATAAGCTTTGAAAAACTGAAAAAAAAAATAAATTAAAACTCTGTTCCTGCCACAGGTTCCACCAAATACACCAGAGAGTAAGGTCAAGGCAGACATCTGGAGTTGTACCACACCTTGAGCTGCTAGTATCAAAAGTACAATATTAGATTCCTTACTGTAATTTTGCAATTAAACTTGGTATATGAGCCATAGAAAGATCACAACTAGCTATTGCCACTCTTTAATGCAAGAGCCAGCTTCTCTCAAGCAGCCTGTGCCTTCATTGAACAAAAAACCCATGCATAAAAAATAGATGAGCTTTGTAAAATGTTAATTATTAATGAAACTTTGTGTCACAGAAGAACTAATATGACACATCTTCAATTTTAATGTGTGTCATTTGTGTCAGTCCCCAGTATTAACTGTTAAGGATCTCATGTTCCCCTCTGTATTTATGGAAGTCTGTCTTTCCCACTAAATGCTTCCAATGCTTTTGAAAGAAACTCTGTGTAATTTGCCTGTAATTTAGGGGAGGGAACTAGAAGTTACTGACTGTTGGTCTTCCCTTCTTGCTGCATTCAAAGGATGGTAGAACAGCAGCTTTACAAAATACCACAATTTAAAAAAAAATACCATAGCAAAAATTCAATGCAGCCTCAGAATTCAGGACATCCAAAGGCTAAGGAAAAAAATGAAAACATTAATTCAATTTCACTCCTTTGTCACCTTCCTCTGTCTAAGCTCTAAAAGGCATTTATACCAATCTGAATGAGTAAAACCTCCATCTCTCTCTCCTGCAGAGAAAGTAGTGCTTTAAGGGAGGTTAGGTCCCCAGATTACAGAAAGATAGCCTGGAAATTACACTGAAGGATGAGAAAATTATTTTGGATCATGAGCATCCTTCTCTTATAGTGTTCCATTAACTCCAAATTGTTTCATTATCTCTCTGTCATTTTTTAAATCTCTGAACATTATGGTATTGTTTAAGTTAGTTTCCTGGCAATAAGCTGAAATCTCAAGCTCTTATTTTCAATATTTATTGGTCTGGGTGTGCTGTAAAGTTTTACATTAAATACTACCTACACCTGATATTCTGCATTTCAGGACTGCAAATAAAGGACCATGAGCTTGTCAGTTTTCTATGTATACCCTGAAATAAATGATTGAGATCATCTTGGAGAGACCGTGCCAATCAATAGCATATTATAAAAGCCTAATTTACCTTGTTAAAGAATAGAATTCAAATATTTATCATTATAAATATCAATGTATGATGTGAATTTAATTTTAGAGCAAATTTATCATTTATGAAAACCAATCCTGCATTTCTCTCCCTTATCAGCATTGTACAAAAAGAAACACATAAAACTAGGGGTGAATAATATTTTTTTTGTCTTAATAATGCCTTTGTAAATGCAGGACCAGCAAGGTTTTTCAGGTTTTTTAAAAGTGGTGAAGTAACTTAGGAGGTATGCCACTGAATATTGCATAGGGACACACTATTAAATCTGAGATTTAATAAAAAATGGTTTTGGACATTTTGTATTTTTATCCATCTTTAAAATCTTATTTTTGTGTAGGTCGCGTAACACCAGTGCCCCAAGGATGAACCAAGTATAAATGACATAAAAGTAGAGCATTGTGTGTTGTCATGGATTCCTTCAACCAAATATAGATAAAACAGCTTCTTTAAATCTTCCTTTGTTTTTTTCCATATGGGCATTTGTCATAGATCCTTTCAACCACCAGTACATACAGAAATGTGCATATTAATCTACATATTTAATGTGGTTTGCTCTTTTAAAAGCATTTGATAATTTATGTAAAAAGATGTTTCTTTGATTGATGTATTAAACATATAATAACGAAGCAGCTGTAAAAATATAGATGTAGAAAAAATGTTGTCCCTTAATGAACACTGCTTTATTTATATACTCCTTTAAAAGACATTGATAAGAGAAATCTTTACCAGCACGACCAAATTTGAAAGTACTTCATATTGGTTAGTTACATGTCTAATAGATTTACGTACAGTAATTTTTATGTCTATGCTTTAAAGTTTATATAACCAGCCAACATTATATCAACCAATATATGTGCTTCTTGGATAGCTAGCTTAGTGCATACTTTAAGATATCATAAATGACTTCAGAATGTTTTAAAAAACACTTGAGCTTACATTTTTCACAAGTTTGAACCAAATATATAACATTATTTTGCCATTGTATATTACCTGTGATAATTCAATCACTTATAATCATGCAAAAATGCTGGTGGCTATGGTAATATTATTGAATACAACCACTATGACTATTTGAAGAGATGAAATCAGGGAATGAAACAAGTCCCATCTATAAGTAGAATAGATCACAATGACTCTGTACCCTCTCTAAAATACTGCATGTATATAAAATAATCATGGCAGAAAGCCTTCTTATTTCCTATTAAGAAGTTCTTCATGTCAGAAGTCCACATCATATGGAATAAATCCAAATGGAACATACTGGGAAGGGCATAGAAATAACCATTTTTATATTTGCAGTCACACTTGCAACAGACTTCAATATGGGCTCTTCATTAAATACAAGATTTTAAATAATGAATAATGCAGCAGCTAGATTCTGTCTGATAACACACTTCCATTTTAGTCAGTCTTTCACAGACAAAATAATACAGAAAACCATTGTAGAGAAACAAAAGTCTCACTTCCCCCCCCCCCTTAACCTTGAAAAATTCCCATGAGAAAAGTAATAGCTACTGGAAGACTTTGCACTTCTTGGTGGTGTTTGATATATTAGACACAAATGGTCTACAGTGAAATGAACAGCATAATACAGAGAAGAATTTTATTCAAGAACCATATTTATACATATGCATATATAGCCCAATTCTTCAGGAAATATATGTTTCAATACAAACATATATTTTAAAAAATGCATATCCACTGTGTGCTATTTCTGTGTGTATTTCTCTTTATATTATTTTGCAGTCCTGAAATTTCATAAAATTTTGCTCAAGATTTGTGTCATAACTAAAAATTTATAGGCTTAATTTTAACTTCATTATGGTCCTTAAATATCATTGATTTTATAATTTAGATTTTTTTTTCAGTACAAACCTAGATGATATTTTGTATTTCTGAGCTACAGACACTAGAAATCTGGACAAAGGAACTAAGGTAATTGTCATATTGATCAACTAGTATCAGTAAAGAAAATAAAAATATAAACTTCCATATTTTGTCTCTGCAAAACCCCAAGCTACTTTGAAAACTAAATGGATGCAAAAGAGTATCCTTATTCTGTTTCACCAAGACCTACTACCTTTCCTAGGACAAAAAATCAATTGCATTTTCACTTTCAGGATTTTTTCTAAAAACATTTGTTTGTGACATATCAAATCAGATATATTTGTATTATTACTGATGAAATTAACACTCCCTAGCATTGATTCTATTGAGAAAAGTTAAAACTGTGGTGTTTACGGGGTTGAGGTACTTATTTTCTTTTACACCACAAAAAAAACACATACACATTTCTGAGCGCCAAATGCTTCCACTTATGAAGACAGCTTTAAACATGCATAAGCGCTGTAAAACATATTATTAAATACTTTTATTACATCTATTTTTCTGATGACTGTGGTTGCTTTCAGATGTAAAATATGTTGAACTTGACCCCCACCAAGTTTCTAATGTAAGTGTGTCTGTAGCTGTTCACAATATACACTTTACTCCTGCAATAGTTTCTTTGGGGTATTGTGGAAGTAACAAGGACATCGTAACTTTGCATCTAAGTAGCTTTTTTTTCATCGTATATCAAAATGAGCTATAAATGATAGACATAATTTGTGACAGAAATGAAAGTCATCTGTTTGTGGACTTGACATTAATTCTTATAAATAACGGGTCTGTCAACTCCAGTTGTCAGCAGTGGATTAACTGTGCTGTAAATGCACATATACCCACTTTCAACCATATTTATTAGCAGAAAGGCACCTGCACTACTTCAGGGTTATTTTATGTCAGCTCTTTCTCAGTAGTATGGTTGTGCTGGGATAATGTTAATTTTCTTCACAGTAGCTGGTAAGGGCCTGTGTTTTGAATTTGTGCTGTAAACAGTGTTGATAATTAAGGAATGTTTTAGTTACCGCTGAGCCCTGCTACATACAGCCAAGGCCTTTTCTGCCTCTCACTACACCAGCAAGTAGGCTGGGAGTGCACAAGAAGTTGGGAGAGGACAGAGCTGACCCCAGAGGGGCAGGAACACTTCCTGACCTGCTAGCCATGCTCCTGTTGATGCAGCCCAGCATACAGTTGTCTTTCCAGCCTACGAACACACACTGCTGACTTCTTGTCAATAAACACCCCAAGTTCTCCTCCTCAAGGTTGTTCTTAATCCTGACTCTTCCCAGTCTGTAATTGTGCTTGGGATTGCTCTAACCCAAATGCACAACCTTGCACTCGGCCTTGTTGATCTTCATGCAGTTTGCACTGACTCACCTCTTGAGCCTGAACAGGAGATTGGAAGAGTCACCAAGAAATAAACAGAAGGAAGAAATCCATCTAGTCTGGGTAAAAAAATGGGCTATATTGATATTATAAAGTGTTTGTACTGAAATATAATCTTTTTGTATTAACAGTCCTCAGATTATTTTCTATGTCAGTAAATCTATAATTAAGCTTTTTTTTTTCTGTAAAAACATCTCTGTTTCTTAACTTGCTTAGGAAAAATAAAAATATATCTTACTGACTTTATTATATTAATATTTAGTTCTCGTCTAAAAAGAAATTATAACCTTTAGATTAAGAAAATATATCCTTTTTCTATACAGATGCCTCATTCCCTACTTTGTGTGAATCAGATGGGGACTGCGTCTGAGTTTTAACAAACAAGGACAATAACACAATCAAAATACCTTCTAGGGAAGTTTTTACAGGGTCTCCCCAGACTTGAGAGTTATTTCAGAATGCAGAGATTCATTTCCTCCCCCCTACAGTATCAAAGTATTTTTTTCTCCTCTTATGGCAGAGGTTTCTGCATGGTTTTGTGGTTTGTGGCTTGTTTTTTTTTTTTATTTCAAGAAATATTTTGATGAGTTATACCATATCCAGACTGGGCCAGATCATGGCATGTCTGTGTAAGTCACGAGAAGGTTACACAAATAAATGTGCGAGAGATGTTCTCGTAGTTATTGTGGTGTTTGCAGAGGAGGTATGTTTGAGGCGTCTTTTCAGTGTCTTCTGTACCAAACCTCCATCCCTTCTTTGTATTAAGAAATGTTCCTTATAATGAGCCTGTATAGACCTAGTGGTATTCTGGTTCATATATAGACACTTGTTCATGTGAATTCTGGAGCAGCTGTGAAAGTAAAGCATGCATATCTTAATCTGTACCTTTGCCCTTTTTAAAGTCCATTTAAAAATAAACATTCCATCCCACCCCTACACAGAAAACAACAACAAACCCCCCCCACATAAACTGTTCTTAGAAAACTGTTCTCAAAAGGTCAGTGTCCTGTCAAATCTGGTTCAGCTTTTGCTGAGATAAATGGTGGTTTTTTTTTTTCTCCATTTCATCACAGAATGATATGCAGAGTTTCCTATAAAAGGTGAAGCAAGGAGGCATTTTCTGTGATGCAATATATTAACTATAAGATTTAGAAAATCTGTTACAATTGAATTGTCATAACAATTATTATTTTTAGCTTCTGTTGCAAGCTGCCCTTCTGATACAAGTACTTTCACCACAAGAAATTGTATGCTAAAATAAATTTTTAAAGTTGACATGAATCAAATTGGTTTGACCTAAAGCGCATATTACTAACATAGAACCACTGATGGCCTGAGCTTTGCAGACTCTGTTCTGAGAACAGGAAAGAAACAATAAACTATGTAAGCTATGTGCACAGACAAAACAAGCTCTATAAATGCTATTTGCCTTTTAAAATCTTTTTTTCCTCACTATTTTCCAACCCTTCTTGCCACTCACATTGGTGCATTAAATTTGGGCAAGCTTTCATTTACTTGAGATCAGCACTCCACTCTTTATGTGAGGAGAGCTTCCAGGAATTTACCACAGAGGAATCTCTTTTCAGCACCTTTTTTTGCCAGGGTGTTCATGCATAATTTGATCTCATCATCTTCTGCTTCTCCCTCAACCTTGTCTTCGCCATCTCCAGGTGTGATACAAATAGTGTCTGGACTATTTAATCAGTAATCAGTGAAATAAACCAGTTCACTCGGCATCTTATTTTCATGAGACCATCTTGCTTTGGGAGCTCACAGACCTCACTGGGTACTTTTAGACCATATTTTGCTATATGCAAACACAACTTGAATTAGAAATAACCATTTGTGGCATAATTTTGGGTGCAAAAATTTTTAGTGCAGTGCCTGCAGTGTGTGCAAACAATACAAGCCAGGTACTTACTCCTTGCCTCAGGATACTGGTAGCATAACAGCAAGATGATCAATGAAGATAACACCCACATTCAGATTTTGCAGTGCATGCTGAGCCCTGTATTATCACAGCTCTAGTAGTATCCCACGAGCCTGCTTCTTCAAAGGTAATTTCATCATGTCTTGACAAGAAATAATCAATGGCTGAAATGTAAGCTTCACCATCAATAATGAAGACACCACAACTGGGGATTTGTGTTGAGGTGCAAAGACTTTTAGGCATATCAGAGAGAATAACAGATGTCAGAGAGAACAGCTGCTCCTACAGGCCAAGAGAGGTGTAGAGGGAATTTTAAAAATACCATTGTGAAATAAATATAGGAAAAATAACAACAATTAAAAAAATGTTTCATTCCTTTGACACCAGGGTCACGTTCTTGGAGCCTGAAGGGCTTTAACAAACAAGTGATTAACCAGAAGACAGAATACTTAAATAGAGTAGATGCTGCTTCATATGGTTATCTTGTTTTGGTCACTGATGTTATGTTCTTCTCAGTGCAACTCCAGCTCTGACCTTTTAGGACTTCCAAGAGAGGAGAAATAGAAAGAAGAGAGCAGGGAAGTGGCTTTGTTGTAGCTTAAGATATTTTTATCCCATTGTAATGTCTAGGGAAGGACAAAAAAAAGAGGGGAGGAGGACCTGAAGTTTGATGAAAAACTGGGCACATATATAGTATTATCTTTGATGACACTCTGGAAAATATGCTTCTGACTCCTCTACCCTCACTTAAGCCCTATAAGTAGGTTAATATCCCATAAATAGAATGAAATTTCACACAGAATCGTGCAAGTTATTCCTCATGAAAAACTTAAATGTGAGAAAATGCAATTTAAGACCAAGATTTTGCATGCTAGAATATAGCAAAGTATTTATTAGATCACACAGTTACAAACCATCCTAACCCATCATTTGTTGCACTAACTGTTCTTTTATTGGCATTGCATTAATATTTAGATGCTCATTAAACCATTAAGGGATTAGCAACAAAATATTTACCTGTTCCAAATCTCATTTTCCCAGACACTTGTAAAATTCAGTTGCCAGAATCATAATAAATGTCGAAAACCTGGGCCAATCCACAGTTTTGCCCCTGAAGTAGTTTTCAGAAATCTAAGAGGAACTGCCTTTTCTTTTTCTTTCTCCGTCCATGGACTTATCTTTCTCTATAAGAAGTTTGTTGCTCTCTGAAAAAAAACACATCAGCTTTTGATGAAACACTGAAAGCATTTGCAACACTTTATTAGAAGTGCCAAGGATTTTTGTGATTTCTGTGCCTTTTGAGCTTGTTTTGTCTCCTTCCCAAACCCTCACAAATCTATATACAGCTGGGATTATTTCCTTACCCTTGTAACCTAAGGTTAGCATGCTGATGAGTCTACATTGATTGCAAGACCTTGTACTCAGTAAAACTTTTATTAAATTATTCTAATGCCATTAGATATGTGAAGAAAAATCAGTTTATAGATATGCCTTCAGATAAGAAAAGACCTGAGAAAGTGCCTCTTTCTCAGATATATTTAAAATTTAAGCTTATTCTTGATGGCCTTGGAAAAAAAACACCTCAGTGACTTTAAACAAAGGGTATTACTTTACTCCTGTTCTCACTCTCTAAGAAAACCTTTTTTGTTTCTTGACAACTAGAGATCTCAGCTCATCACAAAACCAGTATGATTTCTCCATCCTTGGATTTCCTGGTTTTTGAAATTCAGTGTAGCCATTTTACATTGCATCAAAATTAGAAGTGAAGCAAAAAAATATTTGGAAGGTGGGATCACACCTCATCTCTTGCAGAAAGCAGTCAGGGCTCCACAACAGTCATGAGGGACATTGCCTCCATCAGCAGAACTACAAGCCCAGGACACTGCCCAGGAGTGAGAAAGACGTTAGTGAATATTTATGGACATAAAGCTGCAGCACAATCTCTGTAAGGACTTCATTACCTCCCTATCTTGGTGACTTACAGATTTTAATGGATTTATCTTCACAGGGTGGTACTGGAATATGAATTAACTACTCTTCATCTTTTTCAAATAAGAAATATAAATATTAAGAGATTAAATACATTATTTGATACCAACTAAGATCAAGCCTATGCAGGAAACAAGATGATGTTGAAGAATTTGTTGAAGAACTGTTGTCTATTTCATGTGAATTTGCCATAATATTGTTCATTTCAGAACAGCTCCAATCTTGTCTCATGGGCTAAATATCCTAATAGTAACAGGTGCACAGCATATGCTTTCTACTATGTGCTTCAGTTCAATTACAAGTAGATCCAGCTTTTTTGCTGTAATAACACAGAAATCATATCTGACTGAGTAGGGAACATCAGAATATTTACTTCCAAACTGTCTTCCTAATCAAAACTTTAAAGCTATTGTAGCCACTTTTTTTACCCAGATCCCTTTCATCATTATTTTTCATCACTATTACTACTTTTCAGAAAATAATAGGCAGATTTAGATTACATATTAAAAAGAAGTTTTTTTATTGTGAGAGTGGTGAGACACTGGCACAGATTACCCAGAGAAGTTGTGGCTGACCCACCCCTGGAAGTGCTCAAGACCACATTAGTTGAGGCTTTGAGAAACCTGGTCAAGAGGAAGGTGTCCCTGTCTGTAGTAGGGGGTTAGAACTAGGTGATCTTTAAGGTCCCTTCAAACCCTAATCATTGTGATTTTATGATTCTGTGATTCTATGATTCTAGCTGTCATTCTTTTATGTAGGAAAAACAGTTAAACTGATTTAAATAGAACGAACCCACATTGAATTATACTTGAATTTGCAAAACTCTGTGGTAATTCAGATTCTTATCTTAGAAAAGTTTCTTGAAAAAATATTAAAAACTTTTCTAGAGATTTTCAGCTCCATCTCAAAAACTGCCACCAGTGGGAAAAATCCTGGTCAGTTTTATAAAAGTTGAAGTGCAAAAATATGTGCTAACTCCTATCTAAACAACCAGTTCAACTCAGCCATTTTTCTTACATAAAACTGAAGATCAATTTTCCAAGTTTATTCATTACTGCTAAAATTACATTGCATTATACTTATAGACCAGTTTTTAAATGCAAATAAAAGCACAAAGTGGAACTTTTAAATCTAACTTTAATCCCTGTAAATTATTTTAAACAATGCCTCAGTAAAATTACTTAATTTATCCTTTATAATTCCATTTAGTATAATATCAAATCAAATAGCCTTGCAAATAGATTTAAGATGTGCAGCAAATGATGATGAAAACTTTGTGAGTACGTGGTGAAATTATATTGTTTGAAACCTGGTGTTACTTACAGTGTACACAGAGGGACTTTCAGTTTGGTGCAGATTTCTTTTGCTATTAAAAAAATTTTATCACTAACACAGACCTTAATTTCTGCACAGATTGCTGTAGACCTACTAGCGAACTTAGTTAAATGGATGTTGGGCCACCTAAGACTCTAAGAAGAGATAATTTTTTTTTCCAACTCTGAAAGAAACACTCTTTTTCCTACAAAGTAAGAAGAGTGGAAAACAACTGCAGATCTTGACTGTAACTGAAGAAAATGCTAGTCAGAGAGAGGCTTCATTATACATCCAATACTAAGACCTTTATCTCATACAGTGAGCTGGGTAAAAAGCTGGGGTTAAGAAGAAATCCAGCAGGTTTAATATGTCATTATTTCTTTTTTCCTCACCCAAAAAGCATACCATATGCTTCCTCTGGCGCAATGTAAAGGATGGAAAAGACAGGCATTCTTTGCTATCATTCATGATATCAGATTATGGCCAACAGCTTATTCAGCAGGAAGACGGATTTTATTTGCTTACAGGAGGAAACCTCTGAATTTCAAAATCAATGTTGGTAATCTGGCTGCTGTACTCAGAATAAAACACTGAAGAACAGGTGCACAGCCATATCCATACTGAGATCTGGAATCTAGTTTTAGTGGACTGAGATACCTTTCAGCACCTCCACTGATTTCAGTTTAATAAAACACTGCAACACAAGAACCAAATTCACAAATTATATAATCAAGGCCTATAGGGATTAGAAGAAATGCATCTGTTTTGGCAAACAGTTAGCAGGTACAGAAAATTTTGTACTATAACTGATTCAGCAAAGCAAAGCTCAAAAGCCATTTTGTAATCTAACTGCCACCTACAATAGAAAGGAGGGGTACTGGGAAAAAAAATAAGAGCTGCAATTAATAGTTTTGATACTCTGCTGTGTGCAGATTCAGGCCTAATAGCCCCATTTTAACACGGGCACAAAAGATTTTCTGTTAAGTATAGTGAATTATTTATGTATGGTCCTGAGGAATAATTTTGCATATAAGAAGAAAACTGGACTTACATAAAATATGTGGGAAGTTTAATGTGAATTTTTCTTTCAATCCTGAGTTGAAAACGTAAATAACATATCTCCTTCTATGTATGTTTCTGTCATTCCAAAGTGTTTCAAATACCATCAATGTAGTGGGGCTTTTTTTTGTTGCTTATTTTTTTGGAGGGTGGAAAGGTGGGGTGGGAAAGCTGTAGTTAGATTTGGGTTTATTTTCAGTGGTGCAGCAAGTTCTGATCCATAGACTGTGATCACCAATAACTTTTTGATCAGGGAGAGAATTCATGTCCATTGTACAGAAAATAAACAGCACATTTGAAAACAAACAGTTACTATAGTAGGAATAGTAGTATAAATTACAACCAATAAATACCAAAGAAATATCTTCAACTGCCGGGGAGCTGCCAATAATGTGAAAAAAAAAATGTGAGTGATCTGAATTTCTTTCTTACTGTTCTGTAGAACTTGAGTCATCTCCCCCCAGTTAGTGACTTCCCTCTTTTGGAAGGAGCCTGACATGCTGTAGCCAGCTGTACCACTCACAACCCTTCTTTGATACTGTGTGGATCAAGGAGAGAACAAGATCGCAAAACAATAAAAAAGACTCCGTGACTGTGTGACCTTTTCATTAGTTCTTGATCTTCTAATAAACAAACTTATGCAGGGATAAAGTTTATCTACCTTCTGAGTGATGGGATCTATAGCATTGTTGAAAAATGTTGTAAAACAAAGAGTAAGATGTATTTGTAGCAAGCAAGCACAGATCCTGTCCCTGTTCCTGGGACATTGCCAGAACCACCTGTCTCACTGCTAGCTGCTGAGACAAGGTAATAGGATCTAGCCAAAGAAGAGCAAGAAGCGTGTGAAACATTGCTTTTTTCCATTACACTCAACACACCCACTAATTCAAACAAGGAATGACATGATAAATTTGATGAAAACCAAGTGAAGCAAAATTTCCTGGAAAAAAAGCCTCAAGCAAAGTTTATGCAAGATAAAGTCAGGAGAGTGTTTTAGTCCAAAAGCAAAATATGTTACAAGTAAGTCAGTGCCTTTTGTCTGAAGGAACACAAAATTAAAAACAAAACAAAACAAAACAACTAAACCAACCAACCAACCGAAAAAAAAAAAAAACAAACCAAACCAAACCAAAAAAACAACAAACCTGGAAGAAAAAAAAATGTTGTAGTATTCTTATTTTTAGAAAAAGTAATAAAGTTTAAAAGAAAACTTAATTGCACAAGACAGCAGAAGTGATGAGTGAATATTGGAAATTTCAAGGAAGGTGATAAAATACTGCAAATGAGAAAAGCCAGTTATTAAAGAGTGATAATTGATGGCTCAGACTTGAAAGGTGTATCTGACAGTGTTAATCAGTGCTGTTTCAAATAAAAGAGATGAAGAAAAAGGAGCTTAAAATGCAGACTTATCCAGAAACAACAACAAAAAAAAAACTGGAGAAGGTGGGTCAGCCTAGTGAAAAAGGAGTGGTAGATAGCAGCAAGGCTAATAACGATAGACTCCAAACATATCAATATAAAATATTAAAAAAGCTATAAATGAAATTACTGAGAAAAGCAAATGAAAAGTATCAAGTTGCAAAGAAGCCAAAGGCTCACTAAAGGATAAAAGATAATTTTACCTGAATTAACGTGAGAAGGAGATAGAAGTTTTACAGTAAAACATGGACAAAAATGAAAAAATAAGAGGTTGAAAAACATGTTAAAACTATGGATTCAAAAAAGTCACTTCTGTGAAAATACTCAGCATCTTTTATGCAAGGTTCTTGACACTCTCAGCAGTCCCTGTATCAAGAACTGTTGAGAACTGGTGTCATCAGAAGTGCATAGTGGAGGGTAGTTAGGGTGGTCTGGATATTATTTCACCCTGGCCACAAATTCTGTCTACTGTATCAGCCTTATTTTGAGGTGCATACATTGAAGCCACGTTCTCTGGAATTCTGAGGAACAGAATTTGCTACCAAATATTTGTTAGCGGCACTAATCTGAGAAAAAAATATGCCTCCTCCATCTGTGCTAGTATCTTCTTGCACTACGCTTTGCTGTTGCTATTAGGAGCAATACCAGCAATATTTGTAGTGAAGTAATGGGTATAAACCGGTTTTCCTACTTGTTTTCTTCCAAGGTTTAAGCTTTTCTTTTCAAATTTCCCCTTTTTTACCTTGCATCACGCTTCCATTTCATATAAGCAGTTTCAGAAGTCATGACAACTCTTTTATTCTTCTTTTCTTAAACAAGAAGGGGCAGGAGACCTCATCATTTTCAATGGAATAGAGATAAAGCACAGTTAAAAAAAAAGCCAATGGAAAATATTTTAAAGGGGTTTTTTTTGAACAGACAAACAAACCAAACTGCTGTAGATTTTGATAGGACAGTGTGGAGCTATTTCACTGTGGATAAACATTTAGTATTTTATTTTTTATAAAATTTTCATGTATAATCTTTATTATTTTAACAACATTCTATGTTAAAAATGCCAAAGCAGATAAATCAACATGCCATTATAAAAGTTATTCTCAGAGTATGGAACAGAATTTTGTGTTTTCATTCCAAATAATGCTTTCAAATTTTACTGTTTCTACCAAATGGAGGTACTACTTCTGTGATTTTATATAGTCAATAAATGTTTTACTAGACAAATAACATTTAGCAGCTGTATATTAGGTGTAGAATTGTCTTTCCTCAGAGCATTATGCCTGACTAATGCATCTGTTGCTGCTTCTTGCCAGTTCTGCAGGATATCTGCTTTACTTTTTAAATCATACAGCAACTGATGTTTTGCATTTTTCTTCTTATTAAAAAAAAATTAAGAACTTGTAAACTTGCTCAGGAGCATGAAGTTGTCCTCAGCATACTAGGTATTAGTTTTGTAAACCAAAACTTAGAGCAACAACTCAGATAATTCTGCAAACCAATATTACCAAGTTTCCAATACAGTTTTGCTCCCATGCATTACCAAGAGGGCAGACTACATCCAGTTGCAGATTCCACATCATTCAGAGCTGGTTTGCTTGTTCATGTCTTGCAAAAGTGCATTCTCCAGGATAAGGAGGTCACAATTTTTTTTTTTTTTTTAAAGGAAAAGAACCATCTGTATGATGATTTATTTGTCAAGAAAGAATAAAAAATAAGTGAACCTCTAAAGGCTATAAACCAAACACCCTAAACTGAAATATAACCCCGACTGAAAAATGCAACTAAGAAATCAAGTTCTGCTTAACTTTCTTGAGAATGTGTAGTTGTTTGTGTTTCCTAGAGAACTAATCAGTTGGAGAGTGTTAATAAAACTTTACCACTAAGGTATAAACATAGACATTTCTAAAAAATTTCTAATATGGAAAAATTGAAGTGTGAACAGTCATCCTTGTAAGGGAGGATATAACTAAGATACTAATGATAGTAATATTGGGACAGAAAAACAAATGGAGGTTTAGTACTGTATTATTTCTGTATTTATGGTTTTGGAGTAACTATGTACAGCAAGAGCAGAGTGAAACCTAGGGCTCTTGTAATGACTTAAACAGTCTATCTGATCCCTGTCTAATTTTCTTCTCTTGCCCTCACTTTTTGCTAGCGTTATTTTCTTCTGTACTCACTCCCAATGGACTCACAGGCCATTGGTGGTGCATAAAACATGGTTTGGTAATGGATTCTCCAAGAAAGTAGCCTGTATGCTGTTGTTTTATCTCTAACAGAGGGATAACATGCTGCCGATAACTCGCCCCCAAGCCCGACCAAGCTCCGACCGATACCTCCTCCAACCCTGCAGTCTCCCAGCCCTTCCAGCTAACTCCCAGTTACATCCTGGGCATGACGTACTGTGGTATGGAATACCTCTTTGGTCAGTTTGGGTCAGGTGTCCTGTCTCTGCTTCCTCCTGGCTTCCCCTCCTCCCTGGCAGAGCATGAGGCTCACAAAGTCCTTGGCCAAACCAAAACATCTCTATCAGCTCTGTTCCCGAGCCGAAAGTCAAAACACTGCACTGCACCAGCTACCAAGGAGGAGAAACATGACTGCTACTGCTGAACCCAGGACATTATCCACCCCTTATTCCATACCATTCATGTCATGCTCAGTTCCCACATTTTCAATATACCATCACTCTTATCTCAGTGCACTCTTATCTTAGTGCATGGACCAGTCCCTATAAAGCTGCTGCGTCCATCTGGTCCATGTCAGGCTCCATCTCTTGTAAGAGTCTTCCAGAGCAGGAGAGACTGTGTGCAGTGTTCACACTCGTGAATAACCTGGGCAATAGTGTCCATTGTTAAGTCCACCCCTCGATCATGAGTCCATCTCTGTGTTGCATCTCTGCTCTGATGGCCTGAAGTGCCATGGGCCCACCAGGCTTAAAATAATTCACTGTCCCCTTCAGCAGTTTCTGCAGCTTGTTGCTGGGGACTCCATACAGCTGCCTTCCATCTCCAATGCTTCCAAAGCACTGGAGGGGCCCAGTGGACTAGATACTTGCCCATACTGTCCCACACACCCTGCCACTCATGACTCTCCAGCCTTGGGGAAAATCTCTTGGTCCCCCTATATTGTTGTCTAACCCCAGACAAGACCCAAACCTGACTCTGCTTAACTTTTGAGATCAGACAAAATGGTTGTGGGTAGAACACAGTCTGTGTGTGTGCCAACATGCTGATCCCCACCACAATCAGCAGGCAGGTCCCAGGGATACCGAAAGGCCATTCAGAGCCTTCAGAACTCTCAAACGATGCTGCTGTGCTTGTCACTGGGGCTGGTGTAGCTGCTGTGCTTGCCGGCTCTCCCACCACCGGCTTCTCTTTTCCTGAGTCCAACTCTTCCTCCTCTGCCTTGCTGGGAAATGCTGCGTGGTCTCCTGCATCCTCCTGGGGCTCGGCGGGTGGCTGCCGGGGAATGCTCTCGGCCGTCGCGGGGCTGGGCTCCTCCGCGGGGCTCGGCTCCTCCGCGTTGCTCGGCTCTTCCGCGGGGCTCGACTCCTCCGCCGCCTTATCCCGCTGCTCGGCAGCCGCTTCCTTCTGCTCCTCGACCGCCCCGGCCTCCTCCACCGGCAGCCGTCCCCTGGCGGCCTCCGGCCCCGCTCCCGCCGCCGCTTGGTCCCCGGGGCCGCTCTCCCGGGCCGCTTCAGCAGCCGCCGGCTCCCGGGGCCGCTCCCCCTCGGCTCCCCGCAGCCTCACGAAGATGGAGAGTAGGGTGAGGGCCAGGACGGTGAAGAGCAGCCGGACGGCCAGGTACAAGTCCACGGCCACGTCCGTCCCGCCCTGCTGCTGGAGCCTGCCTGTATTACAAGCCATTGCCATAAAGCACAGTGAGACAAGAACCTTAGCCCAGGCCCCACACTTGATAAACACTATCACAGCAAATACCGGCTCTACGTAAGTTACAACGGTCTGAAGCTGTGAGATCAAGAAGAACAACTCTGATACCCAATAAATCAGCATTGTGACGAATGACTATTAATCCAGTCAAATCTGTCGTTATCTCAACCCTTCGTGCCCCACGTTGGGCGCCAAAAAGAACTGTCGTGGTTTAAACCCAGTCAGGTAATTCGTTCGCTCACTTCCCCCCTTTTCTTGCCCTCCCCCTGCTCTCGGAGGGACGGAGAGGAGAATCAAAAGAATGCAACTCCCACGGGTTGAGATAAGAACAGTTTAGTAACTAAGGTATAACACAAATCACTACTGCTACCACCAATGATAATAATGATAAAGGAAATAACAAGGGAACAGAATACAACCTCCTCCAACCCTGCAGTCCACCCGCCGTTACCGGCTTTCTGCAAATGCTTACTGGAAAGAGTTGATCGTTTAGAAAGAGAATAGAAACAGTACAAATAAATTCTGAGTCATAATAACCAGATAATTCAAGAAGACACTGACCTACTTTTAGACTTCCAATGAAGTAAAAGGGAAAATTTAATTAACTGTAGTATAATAATTTATATTGCTTTTACTGTCACTAAGGAACCTAAACAATACTGGAGTCTGTTTCTCCTTTTTAGAAGCCAAAAGATATTGGAGTCTTATTTCTTGTTTGCACATACAAAAACTAAAGCAACAAATCTTCAAAGAGCTTTGCTCTAGTAGAACACAAATAGCATTAGAAAGTGACATTTTCTATTCTATGAGAGTCTGGTGCTGAAAAAGGAAACTAGTTTATTGCTAAATATGATTTTTGTGAGTGGAAGATAGGAGTGTGGGAGAGAATGAAGTACCTTTTGCTTCTGTGGAATGAAGTGCTGATAGGTTTGTTTCTGCTGTGTTAACAAGATCGGTACAGTATCAGAGGCTTTTTATGAAGAAGAGATAAATGTTCCCAGTAGGGCTAACACCACTCTGGTTCAGAAAAAAAAAAAATAAATCTGTCTCTTGTGTGTCAACACACCAATATTGTTCCTTAGCCAGGTATTATCAGCGTTATCAGTTTATTTCATATGACTCTCTTTATTGCCCAAAAATGAAACCTGAATCAGATGTTTACCTAATAATATATTTTTCATAGCCAGTCAAATAATTTTCACTTTTTCTTTTTATTTTAAATTTAACACATATCTAGGTATAAATACAAAAGTAATGCAATGAAAAATAATTTAGGAAAAAAAAAAATCTTTCATGAGCAAAAGTTATTTGCCAAGGTATTGATTAGTTTCAAAATGTATACCTATATCTGTATATGTTTAAGTTAGTTTATTCACTGAAAGTATTTCTAATAGTGGAATTGGATGGAATTGTCTAAAGAAGGAAAACTAGAAGTATCTACACTGTAAGATTTTCTGATCTGGAACTTTTTCCAGAAGCCAGAGTTACTGTTTCAATATTCTCATTTTCTTCCTTTCCAAATTTAATGTACGCCTGTTTGTCTTTTTTTTTTCTTTTTGTCTTTTTTTTTTTGTGTGTGTGTTTTGTTTTTTATTTTGCTTTATATTGTGTGCTCATTTCCAGTTCTCACAGTGTTTTCTGTAAAAGGTGTGCAAGAGTAAAGGAACAATCACAATATTAAAATATTCAAGCCTGTTATGGCAATTCATTTATATTTCTTTAAGCCATTGCCTTAAGCCATTTCCTTTTCTTGTTCTTTTCCCTTTAGTCTTCTCACACCTCAGTTTTTCAACCTTATCACTCTTTTAACTTTCCTTTTTTCTTGTCCCTTCTTCATTTCTTCAACTG
Source organism: Pezoporus wallicus (assembly GCF_028554395.1). Taxonomy (NCBI): domain Eukaryota; kingdom Metazoa; phylum Chordata; class Aves; order Psittaciformes; family Psittacidae; genus Pezoporus; species Pezoporus wallicus. The sequence goes on along the minus strand of NW_026637939.1, from coordinate 313,169 downwards.
TTAAGCTTGACTCTGTTTATTAAAATCTGTCATCCATGCCTAAATTTGATTTTTGTATTCCTCTTCTAACCTGTCATGTTTTCTTAATCTCTTCAGACCAACGGAAAAGTCATTAAAGTATTTGAGATATAAGTCAAATATGAAGTGATTACCAAGGTCTTAATTACCCTTGATTAGATGTCAGAAACATACACTAGATCAAAGAAAATAATGGTTTGAACATAACCCCATAGTTCCACAGTGCAGTTTGTAATGGATGGGAACCCAGCTGGCAGTTGGTTCCCTCTCATGACTGAAAACCATAACAAAGGATGTTTTTTGCCACAGTGTATCTGGCAGAGTATATACATTTGTGTTCATTGTGACTGTCAGAAAGAGGCAGGAAAACATAGGTGTTCAACTGTTCTATGACCTTCATACTTGGCTGCACTGGCCAATGCTCTCAGAGTGGACAACAGTGACATCATGAGAAACTTGCATGGTCCCACAAGTAATCAGTTATAGATCTGGCATAAAATCAGTTGTTTTGATAAGGGTTTAAAAGCAGGACCCTCTTGTGGCCATGGGAGAAGCCTCATCTATAAGTAGACGCACCACATAGGAATATTACCTATTATCTGAGACTGCTGGCATTGGCTGCAACGGGGCTTCCCAGCTGGAAGTGTGGGCCTGGATTATGATTCAGTGGTAATTGGTGTTGCATTTCTTCTTAATCTTTATTCTCTCTCTACAGAAATGATCTAATGCATTGCTTACTTTTTTTGGTACTTATACCTGTATCTCTGATCTGCCTTATTGCACTTATTCACTATATATAGAGATATTTACCTAATTCACATTAGCGTGTTTGCTTTTAGTGTGCTTATTGGCTTTAGTGTGTTTGTTTAATAAACTCTGCATGTTATGGTCACTCTGTGGCATACCCTGTCTATCAGCAGAACAAGTTGAATCCCTTTCTACAGATCCTCTGCTTATCTACAACAGTTTCGGTTGCGATCATCATCATATTGACAGTCTCTGACTTAATGTTTAAAGGCTTAGTGGTAAAATGAACATTTTAAGAGTAAAGTAATTAACATTTTTGTCACTGCATGGGATAAAACACACTGTTCTCATAACTTATTCTGCCATTCCCTGGAAAACAAGAATGAACAATCCCTAAAGACTATTTATTTATGATGAGTTGATATATGTCATAGAGATTGCTGTTTTGTCTGATTTGTCTGCCTCTTTCTACAAAGGCAAAAACTTTTCACAGCTCCAACCAACTTCTCAGAACACCATCTCATGACACAGGAGTCTTATTACTTCTCCTACACTTTAAAACTGAACTTTGCTGTTAAGCCTGTGTATTGTTGTTTCATTCTTTTTCATTTTGATGTTTATCACTTTATAGAAAAGGGCTTCTATAGGTATGTCAAACAGAAATGTCTGTGTGTCTCCCCAGTAAGTAAGACTGGTGATCTGGTAACAATAGGCAAGGAGAAGTCTGAGGTACTCAATAAATTTTTTTGCCTCCATCTCCACTGACGGTCTCTCTTCTCATACCTCTTGAGTGGACGAAATGCAAGGTGGGTACTGAGGGAGCAAAGCTCTTCCCACTGTAAGAGAAGATCAGGTTTGTGACTATCTGGGGCACCTGAATGTACCAAAATCTGTGGGACCTGATGAGTTCCATCCCAGAGTCCTGAGGTAGCAGATGTAGTTGCCAAGCCAGAACTACAGACTTGTCAGCCTCATTTCTGTGCCTGTGAAGATCATGAAACAGATCCTTCTAGGAGCCATGGAGGGTAGGGAGGTGATTTGAGATAGCCAGCATGGCTTCACCCAGGACAAGTTCTGCCTGACCAATCTAATGGCTTTCTATTATGGAGTTACTGCATCAGTAGACGAGAGAGTTTTCTATCTGGACATCTGTAAAGCCTTTGACAGTCCCCCATGTTATCCTTCTCTCTAAACTGGAGAGATATGAGTTTGATGGGGAGAGTGTTCAGTGGATGAGGAATTGGCTGGATGATCCCATCCAGAAGGTAGTGGTTCATGGCTCAATGTCTGGATGGACATCGGTGACAAGTGGTGCCCCTCAGGGGTCCGTACTGGACCATCAATGACTCAATGGGACTGAGTGCACCATAAGCAAGTTTGCAGATGACAGGAAGCTGAGTGGTGAAGTTGACATGCCAGATGGATAGGAAGCTATCCAGTGGGACTTAGGTAGGCTGGAGGGGTGGGCCAATTCAAATCTCATGAGGATCAATGGGGCCAAGTGTAGGGTCCTGCACCTGGATCAGGGCAATGCCCAGTATCAATACAAGCTGGGGGATGAAGGGATTGAGAGTACCCCTGAGAAGAAGAACTTGGGGGTACTGGTGGATGAAAGATTGGATATAAGCCGTCAACATGTGCTTGCAGCCCAGAAGGCCAATCATATCTTGAGCTGCATCCAAAGGTGTGTGGCCAGCAGGTCGAGGGAGATGATTCTGCTCTTCTACACTGCTCTAGTGAAACCCCATCTGCAGTACGGCACTCAGCTCTGGAGTCCTCAGTATATGAAAGATATGGACCTGCTGGAGAGGGTCCAGAAGAGGGCCACAAAAAATATAAGAGGAACGAAACACTTCTATGAGGAAAAGCTGAGACAGCTGAGCTTCCTCAGCCTGGAGAAAGCTCCACGGAGACCTAATTGCAGACTTTCAGTTCCTAAAAGGGGCCTATAAGAAAGATGAGGGGGGGACTTTTTATCAGGGCTTGTTGTAATAGGTGAGGGCTTACGATTTTCAACTAAAAGAGGGGAGATTCAGGCTGGAAAAATAAGTCTTTAGAATGAGGGTGGTAAAATACTGGAGCAGGTTGTTCAGAGAGGTGGTGGATGCACCATCCCTGGAGACATTCAAGGCCAGGTTGGATGTGGTTCTGGGCAACCTGATCTAGCTGAAGATGTCCCTGCTTATTGCAGAGGAGTTGGACTAAATGACCTTTGAAGGTTCTTTGAAAATCCAAACTATTTTACAGTTCTATTGTAGGACAATTTTTGCTTTTGTGTAACCTGTGCTTGTAATGATATAATGCAAGTTACTTTAAATGGTCTTTCTGAAGATTTACACCTCAGAGCAGAAATAAATTGCAGAATTATGACCATTTCTTTTTTTACATAGTACCATTTTCTTGTAAGCTTAGGTAGACTATATAGTTCTGTCCTGTTTACCTTATTTGTTAGGTGCTGTCACACTACACAGAATACATAGCTTCTAAAAAGGAGACTATTTTTCCTAGTTATTAACCGCCAGAGACCTCATGTGTTAGACATTATCTGAAATTGCAAAGTTGCAGCATTTTAAAAAGTTCACATACTCAAACTCCTGGTATATCTGTCTGAGGGAATTCAAGTTTATGGTGATTTCCTTCTTTTAGTGTGCCTATTTTTCATTCAACTTTCCAGTATTTTAGAAACACAACATTTTTATTTAACTAAAAAGCTATTGTCCTTGTGGCATTTAAGATTTGTCTAAATATTTAATTGGTTTACAGCAATATTAGATGTAATTTCTCTGAAAACAAGAAAACTGCTGTAAGAGACATAGGTATGAATGATAAAACTCAGAAAAACAGGGTTTCATGTAAAGAGATGTCAAATAAATTCAAAGTGAGGCAGTATTATTATTATTAAAAAAAACAAAAAAGAAAGAAGAACTGCCTCTGCTCCTTTGATTTTGTACTATAACTGTCTGAAGTGCTATTTCCACAGCCTTTCCACCAGTGCTTGCGGAAATATTTATAGAAAGCAATTAACTAAGTAACTGTACTTTAGCAGGTTTGAGGGTGGGACTGTTAGAGATACAATGTCAGTTACTAGAAATTGGACTATTATTCTTCAGTGAACTCTGGAACTGGATTTTCTTAGGTATTTTTGAAAGCCACATGTGAATTTACAACTGTGCACTGATTGTTTTATTTGCTCTGTTGAGTTTCTCATGTAAAGGATTTTTATCCTTTGTCTTGCCTCTTATCTCTGTTTCTATAATATTTTCATTAGCAGTTATTACCACTCCCTGTAACTGACATGGTACTGTTTTCAGTCTCTAACAGGATAACTGACACCATGTAGGAAAGGACGTGATGAAGCATTATAAAGATGGACAAGTTACATGAAATATATGATGCCTACAGCACAGATACTGTTCCTTCTTGAAATATATAAATAAATAGATAAATAAATGGATAAATAGATGAACCATAAAAATTCTGGAGAAAACAAGTCAATTTTAGCTACATTTTACTGCTACAATAACCACGACTATTAGAATGTTGCAGTCTGTCTTCACAATTTAATTACATTTCTTTCATCTTCCAAATTACCTGCGTTTAGTGCATAATAATCTCTATGCTATGATGAATAACAAAAAAGAAAAAAAAATTAAACTGGCAAGGATAAATGAACACATAGGACCATGAACTGACTTCTTAAGCTTTCTTGTCAAAGATGCTGTGTAAGATTTCCTTAAAATGAATCAACTCATAAAAAAGGATCAATTAAACTGTCATATCTATAATTCCAATTCCCCCCGTAACAGTATAAAAACATATTTATAATAATTCAAATTTAGTAAAGATGTAGGAAATATGTATTACACCGCTAGCACTAAATAATAGCTTTTGCATTGGCATGGGGTCTTCTGTTCTTCACTAGGCCAATGCTCATGAAAACTGAGTTTATGAATGCAGAAATGGCAAAAAGTAATTATCGGATTCAGATGCAGTTTTCTGTTTTTCTATATACACACACTCAAAAAAGATTCACCTACTTCTACCAGCTGAGGTAGGCAGCACTGGGAGTCTCCCAGGAGCCTTGGACACATGAGTGTATTGGGCATGGTAAGACTAGGAGAAGCATTTTACCATTTATAGGATTTCAGAGCATCTTTTTGGTGACTACTCCTGGTGGCGAGTTGTGCTTCACTAGACATCATGAAGACATAACCGTAGAAAGAATAGAATTCAGGACATACATTGGTCTTACATTCATGTTTACTTTGTCTTTCACTAAGTCTAAATCGCATTAGTTTACCCCCAAAAAACAACAACTTAAACCATTAGTGGATGCTGGAGCAATAAAATACAATCCAGGAAGCTCTTCAGCTTTTAAAAAGAGATTGAGCATGCAGACTTTTCTGTGTGGCCTGCCACATAGAAAGTATTTTTCTTTGTAAACAGGACTGCATTACCTGCATTATAAGAAGAAAAAAATGAATAAAAAACTCATGAGACAGACCAATTCTTACTTCTCAGATAGGGTTATTAGAAAGTGAAAATCATTATAGGATCATTTAGGTTGGAAAAGACCTTTAAGATGAAGTCCAACCATTAACCTAACACTGCCAAGTCTACTATTAAACCATACACCTGATCACCACATCTACACATCTTTTTAATACCTCTGGGGAAGATGACTCAGCCACTTCCCTAGGCAGCCATTGCAATGCTTGACAACCTTTTTTGGTGAAGTTGCTTTTCTCAATATCCAATCTAAACCCTGCTGAAGGCTTTTTTCCCCCATCCTAGACCCTTCACCAGCTTTGTTGCCATTCCCTGTACATCTTCCAGAACCTCAATGTCTTGTAGTGAGGGGTCCAAAACTGAACCCTGTATTCGAGGTGTGGTCTCACCAATGACAAGTACAGGGGGACAATCTCTTCCCACGTCCTGCTGGTCTCACTCTTTCTGATGAAAGTGAGGATGCTGTTGGCTTTTTTGGCCACCTGGGCACACTATCGGCTCATATTCAGCTGGTTGTTGGTCAACACATTGAAGTCCTTTTCCACCAAGCAGCTTCCACAAGGCACTCTTCCCCAAGACTGTAGTGTTGCATGTGATTGTTGTGACTCAGGGGCAGGTCCAGCCCTTAGACTTGTTGAACCCCATACAAGGACTGATCCAGACTTCAACAAGGGCAAGCTCCAGAATGATGACATTATCTTGTGGGGCAATACAGCAGAAGTCTTTGAGAAATGGAGGAAAATAATCTAACTCCTGCTGAAAGCCGGTTTTGCCATAAAATGGAGTAAGGTCAAGGGATCTGCACAGGTGATTCAATTTTGGGGAATAAAATGGCAAGATGGACCTAGACAGATCCCCACAGATGTGATCAACAAGATAATAGCAATGTCCCCACCAACTAATAAGAAAGAAACACACTCTTTCTTGGGTGCTGTGGGGTTCTGGGGAATGCACATCCCAAATTACAGTTCGATTGTAAGCCCTCTCTATCATGTGACCCGGAAGAAAAATGATTTTAAATGGGGCCCTGAGCAACAACAAGCCTTTGAGCAAATTAAATGCGAGATAGTTCACACAGTAGCCCTTGGACCAGTCCGAACCGGGCCAGATGTAAAAAATGTACTGTACACTGCAGCTGGGGAGAACGGTCCTACCTGGAGCCTCTGGCAGAAAGCTCCACGGGAGACTCGAGGTCGACCCTTCGGCTTTTGGAGTCAGGAATACAAAGGATCTGAGGCCAGTTATACCCAACTAAAAAAGAGATGATGGTAGCTTATGAAGGTGTTCAGACTGTTTCAGAAGTGATTGGCACTAAAGCAGAGCTCCTCCTGGCACCTCGGTTGCCAGTGCTGGGCTGGATGTTCAAAGGCAGGGTCTCCTCTACACATCATGCAAATGCTGATACATAGAGTAAGTAGGCTGCATTAATTACACAACGAGCTCAAACAGGAAATCCCAGTCATCCAGGAATTCTGGAAGTCATCATGGACTGGCCAGAAGGCAAAGATTTTGGAATGTCACCAGAGGAGGAGGTGATGCGTGCTGAAGAGGCCCCACCATATAATAAACTGTCAGAAAGTGAAAAGCAGTATGCCTTGTTTACTGATGGGTCCTGTCGTATTGTGGGAAAGCATTGGAGATGGAAAGCAGCTGGATGGAGTCCTGGACGACAAGTTGCACAAACTGCTGAAGGAGAAGGTGAATCGAATCAGTTTGCAGAGGAGAAAGCCATCCAGCTGGCCCTGGACATTGCTGAATGAGAAAAGTGGCCAGTACTTTATCTCTATACTGACTCATGGATGGTGGCAAATGCCCTGTGGGGGTGGTTGCAGCAAAGGAAGCAGAGAACTGTCAACGCAGAGGGAAACCCATCTGGGCTGCTGCACTGTGGAAAGATATTGCTGCCTGGGGAGAACCTGGCTGTGAAAGTACACCACATAGATGCTCATGTACCCAAGAGTCGGGCCACAGGGGAACACCAGAACAACCAACAGGTGGATAAAGCTGCTAAGATTAAAGTAGCTCAGATGGACTTATATTGGCAACATAAAGGTGAATTATTTTTGGCCTGGTGGGCTCATGACACTTCAGGCCATCAGGGCAGAGATGCAGCGTATAGACAGGCTCATGATCAAGGGGTGCACTTAACAATGGACACTATAGACCTGGTTATTCACAACTGTGAAACATATGCTGCAATTAAGCAAGCCAAACAGTTAAAGCCTCTTTGATATGGAGGATGACAGCTGAAGTATAAATACGGGGAGGCCTGGAAGATTGACTATATCACAATCCCACCAACCTGCCAAGGCAAGCGCCATGTGCTTACCATGGTGGAAGCAACCATCAGACGGCTGGAAACATACGCTGTGCCCCATGACACTGCCCAGAACACTATCCTGGGCCTTGAGAAACAGATTTTGTGGCAACAGGGAGCCCCAGAGAGAACTGAGTCAGACCATGGGACTCATTTCCAGAACAACCTTATGGCACTTGGGCCAAAGAGCATGGCATCAAGTGGGTATATCACATTCCCTACCATGCACCAGCCTCAGGGAAAATCAAAAAGTACAATGGGCTGTTAAAAACTACACTGAGAGCAATGGGTGGGGGAACTGTCAAGCATTGGGATACACATTTACCAAAAGCCACCTGGTTGGTCAACACCAGAGGATCTGCCAACAGGGCTGGCCCAGCCCAGTCAGAACTTTTACATACTGTAGAAGGAGAAAAAAGTACTTGTGGTGCACATAAAGTATTTGCTGGGGAAGACAGTCTGGGTTATTCCTGCTTCAGGTAAAGGCAAACCCACTCATGGGATTCCTTTTGCTCAGGGACCTAGATATACTTGATGGGTAATGCGGGAAGATGGGGAGGTCCAATGTATACCTCAAGGGGATTTGATTTTAGGAGGAAACAGCCAGTGAACTCAATTGCATGCTGTTGCCTGCTGTGTAGCACTTTTATAGCCAACCAACTAGACGTCTTCGGGTCACCAGTGACTGGCCCAGACTTCCCTCCGACCATCAGTCCAAAAAAGAATGAGCTTTGATGAAACCAGGCAAGCTCAGCAGTGACAAGATGAGTTGCGCGGTGTCATCAGGAGGTAAAGATCCAACACTGTACACAGTCTCTCCTGCTCTGAAAAACTGTTGCAACACGTGGAGCCCGACGTAATGGACCGGATGAACTCAGCAGCTTTATAGGGATTGGTCCATGCACTAAGAAATGATATTTCTCTCTTTGTGTGTGGATGTGTGTGTGTATGTATATATATATATGTATGTATATATGGATGTGTATATATGGATGTATATATATTTGTGTGTATATCTATATATGAGACAAGAGTGATGGTATATTGAAAAATGTGGGATCTGAGCATAAAGTAAATGGTATAGAATAAGGGGTGGATACTGTCCTAGCTTCAGCAGTAGCAGTCATTTTACTCCTTCTTAGTAGCTGGTGCAGTGCTGTGATTTTGATTTTCAGCCTGGGAACAGCTCTGATAACACCAGTGTTTTAGTTGTTTACTCTGTAATGTTTGGCCTGATCAAGGACTTTCTGAGGCTCATGTCTGCCAGGGAGGAGGGGAAGCCAGGAGGAAGCAGAAAAAGGACACCTGACCCAAACTAGCCAGAGAGGCATTTCATACCACAGCATGTCGTGTCCACCATATAAACTGGGAATAGTTACCCAGAAGGAGCTACATCACTGCTTGCGTCAGCCTGGGTATTGGTCGGTGAGTGTTGAGTAGTTGTATTCCCTTCACTTGTTATTTCCCTTATCATAATTATTATTGGTAGTAGCAGTAGTGGTTTGTGTTATACCTTAGTTACTTGACTGTTCTTATCTCAACCTGTGGGAGTGACACTCTTTTGATTCTCTTCCCCAGCTCTCTGGGAGCTGGGGAAGGAAGTGGGGGAGAGTGAGTGAGCGGCTGCATGGTTCTAGGTTGTTGGCTGGGTTTAAACCACAACACCCATCCAACTAGCTTGTTCATATCCCTTTGCAGAACCTTCCTATTCTCAAGCAGATCAACACTCCTACTCATGCTGAAGTACAGAACTGAAGAATGCAGCAACAGAAGTGGAAATGAAAGAAGCACTTAAGTCTGCTGCATAGCAGTGATTGCATAAGCTGTGAGATTTTGGGGGTGTAAAGAATTCAGAAAAAAAAAAACAAAAACAAAAAAACGTTTTCAAAAACTGTAGTCCATGGAAGTAATACTGGTGGGTTTGCATCACCATTAACTTGCTTGCTTTGCCACTTTGTGTTTTAAAATGTTATCTCAGTCATTATCCACAAAGAAAATTATGTATCTTTTTTACAGTATTTTCTGTCTTTTCTTCTTTCTTTGGAAAGACTGACATTGAAACAACTTTAAAATGAGGACATATTGAACTTTCTGTGTTTTTCTCTGTAATTCAGATGAACATCTATTCCTTTGAAGTCAATTCCTAAATTATAACCTCAAGACAACTGCTAGATCTCTTACATACGTACATTTACACATTAAAGCAGCCCAAATAAAGTTTAATTTCTTTTCAAAGGATTATAACACATTACAAAGCAGTCTGGCACATAAATTGCTAAGGTTTTCAACACTAGAGCTACTAAGGAAGGAATTTCAGAATCATCTTGCCAGTAACAGGCTTGTGTAAATAAGCGTTGTATTTCTGGTGATGCCATGAAACATGATTACCATTCTGGCACTCCTGGCTGGATCAGCTGATCAAGGAAGCAAGTCTGAGTTTCTTATGTGTATTGATTTAGTGACTTTACAGTAAAATCATGTGATGCTGTGCAGCTGTTTCAGGTAATTTGTGAAGATCACTGATGAATTCAGGCCATTTAATTATTGACTTAGTCATCATATCAGAGATGGATTTCTGTGTTATGATAAAGTTGTGACCACAGTAATCAATATGGTCTTACATGTGAATGTATGTAAGCTGTTAGAAACCGAACTCAATATCATGGTAGAAATATCAACTCTGTATTGCAACAACAATGAGGAAAGCAACCCCAATATTTAACTTCATAAAATAGAAACAATTTCACAATCTGCTGAATTCTAAAGAATTGAAAAAAAAAAAAGAGAGAGAAATCACTATGTTGTTTTTTTTTTATCTATAATCCTGTTAAATTATGTAGGGTATTACAAAATGTGTAGGTCAAAAGGCAGAAAGAAATGGGGTCACCAGTAAAAAAGACAAAGACATATCCTTTCCTTTTCTGAAATGACTTAAAGGAAGACCTAAGGGGTTTATTTCAAGGCTGGCTATGTTATGTCACAATAATGGCATGATCTGCCACATGCTGTGGAGATCAAAGATCCCCACTTTTTGTCCTGGATGAGCTATAACATCCATAGGACTACATCCACCACCAAACAGCAGAGACCGCAAAACCCAGAGACTTTCAAACACATTAGCAAACACTTGGCCAACAGTGAATTCATATATGCTTGATTTTTTTGAAACATAGGTTTAGTCAAAAAGTAAAATGAAATTCCTAACAGTTCAGGCATTCAAGAGGTTTGCTGAAAAAAATTTGTAGGATTAAATTAATTAATGTGCACAGTGCTTCCTTTTGTGCTATTCAGCCAGAGCAGATAATGAAAGACATGACATGACCTTTGCATTTTGCAAAAGCAAGTGTTCAGGATGACTCTTATTTTTAAGAATAAATAAAAATTCACCTGCATCAGTCTTATATCTGAGAAGATGTTAGTGGAGAATTAAAGAGTAAAGAGCACGGTGAGGGATACTGTCCCAAAAATCTCCCCATATGATAAAGTAGGTGAATTTTCATTAAGATCAGAAAGATTAAATATAAGAAAATAACAATTAATTCATTCTTTCTAGGATAGTATGAGCATCATACTGATTATTTTATACATTCATATAATTGCGTTTCATAAAAAGACCTTGCATCCTTGAAACATATTCTGTAATCTGATTTGAATATACACTGAAATAATTATATGCTTGATATACCATAAATAATTATGAATCCTGACCTTAACAATGCTACAAATTAAGGATTCTCTTTGATGTTGCTACTAGCAACCATTTTAATGCATATATGCCACAGCAAATTAACATTTGTTGCATGTTGCTTCCTTGTTTAGGTATAGTTTCACTGAGTATAACTAACTGTTATACTAACATATGGATAGATAGAGTGATCTACATTGTATGGGCAATTAAGACATTCATTAGAGTGAGAACGAAATCTTCAACACCCAGATATTAAGTGATGTCTACTAGTCCCCAAGACAGTCCCTATTTTTGCTCTTTGATCCAATGAATAAGCAGTCATCTTTATGTCTGAAGACAAACAGATATAGAAATTTACCCCCAAACACACTGTAATCTTATTTTTTAATACTGTCTAAGTGAGATATGCTGGATGGAGGAACTTGCATATAGGATTCCCATATCTAATGCAAATTTTCTGCTGTTACACGAGACAAGGGGGCAAGTTTGTTGGCAAGTTTGTTCCTGGAGTTTTCTCCGCGTCATACAAGAATATGCTCGGAAATATTTCACATTTTCCTGTATGTTGAGCAGAATTCTATTACAATACCAGGAAACTTTTGCTGATGAAATCTATGTTAAAATTGTCTGAAGCAGACAGGTGAACGCTATTCTTGACACATATGGATTTCTTAGGAAGTTTTTCTTTCTCTCTGCTATTTCATTTACTGCTGAAGACTGGAAAAGTTAAAGAATGCAACTGAAAAGGTCCAGAAGGACACAATTCTCATAGACAGAGTATGAGAGAATCATCCTCCTTTGTGAAAACATATTTCTCCATTAGTATCAGAAATTGAGATTCAATCAGTCTGGATGCTCAAAAAAAATCAAAGAGTGAACTGTTCTTGGTACCTTGGGAGCATCTACTGCTTATAAGGAATGTCAACACAAAAAAATAAAAGAAAAATGTCACCTTAGAAATCTGATCCCAACCTGCATAAATTCATATTAAATAAAGTAGGTCATATTTCAGATCACTGATTTAAGCTAACAGCAAGAATAAGGGCACATTACAGGAGTAAATGTTTGTAGACTAAAGCTCCATAATACCTGCATCACTGCAACCTAATTGTTAACATTCAGGAGACTCCTGAGCCTTACTTCAGACCTCAAATTTCTGCTAGCTAATGTAGACCCTTTATGCCTCAGATGCTGGAATTATATGTTTTTAAGCAAAAGCTATGTCCTTCTTAAATCACTGTGCAATCACTAATGAATAATATGCGCACAATATGGTAAACACTGTATGACTATGATTTTCAAAGGGTTTTTTGGGGAAGAAGAGCAGTTTGGTGAAGACACTGAGTGCATGCTTGTTAAAAGCACACAGAAGGAAACGTAAGAACTTTTGCGGAAGACAAGACAGGAACTCTGACTAAATGAAGACCTCAGTTTTGTAACAATTGTTGCTGTTTATTACTTGCTATATCGCATCTAGAAAGCTACACAGATATGTTGTGTATTTGTTTCATATGATACTCATTTGTCTAAAACAATTATTTCTGTATATTCTAAACAGTAGATACTAACAGAGCAAGACATCTAATTCATTTTTAAAGACAAAAAAAAACTGTTCATGTATCTATAAAGGACTCAGGAGCTCTAAATTGCATCCTTTATGAATACTAAGTCACACTATAAAAAGCAAAAAAGAAGAAAACCTCTCAGTTAAGCAGTGTTTTGCTTCCAGATTTTTACTGAAAATTCCAGTTATGTTTTACTGTCTAAATGTCTGAAATGCCCTGCATTTCAAAGGAGATAGATAAAACCATTTAGACATTGTAACTCGGGTGTTTAATGGCATTTGAAGATTGAAGGATCAAAATGAAGAAGAGACGCCTCTCCACTTCCAGATGCATTCCCCTAAAAATACGTTCCCTAAAGAAAACATTTTGTACACCTAGAATTCCACAAATAACAGGGATTTTGAACATCTAGTTTCTTTCTAGACAGTAAGACACATCTGAATTACCTTGATACTAAGGGGGTCAATGCTCAAGTGAAAAAAATAAAGATGTTTTCTCAACTGTTAATTCACTGCCACAACTATTCATAGTTCAACAGTCAAAATTCAAGTAATCTAAAACAGTTAGTGAGTTGAGGAAATGCAGGTGTGTGGAATAATCAGTGCATAGCCTTCATTTCTGACAGCTTCATTTGAAAAAAAAGATAGCAGTATAAGCACAACTCTGACCATATCTGGGTGAAGGCCAATACTCAGTAAATTAATAAAAAAGCTCTTTGATGCCATTTTGGAGGGTTTTCACATGTTTTATTTCTTTATCTTTTATTTAAAACACTGAGCTTCTTAAGGGAGACAATTTCTCATATTTTCCTTCTATTTCTTTCTGGAGTTTTAAGAACATCTCAGAACAGAGATGTTGATTTTTGTTGTTTCAGTTACGTGTAGACAATCAACATGAAAGTATTTGGGGTTTGTTTTGCTTTATTAGGTTTATTTTATTTTATTTTTTTTCTTTAAGGAATTAACATTGGTATTCTTTTTCTCATTGCTTGGAGACTCTTAAGGACAAAAATACTATAAAATGTTCACATAAATCATATTTAAGTGCACTACGGATGTAAGACTGATAGCAAAAATGTCATGCTTTGACAGTGGGTTAGTGGAGAATGACCCATTTTCATATTAAAGTGATAAAATCTGTATGATAAAAGACATAAAAATTGTAACATTTTTACTGCTGAGGATGAAGGGAGATTTAGATCGAACTTGCATTCATTCTGAATAATCTGAAAAGCACTGCATTAAAAAAAAAAAATTCGTTAAGAAAAAAATGTGTTTACCTCTTTTTCTTTGAGATCTGGGTACTAAATTCAATTGAGATGGAAAGAGTTCTGGTATGATGAAAATAATGGGTTATATACAAAAGAGATTTCTCTTTTATTTCTTTTTTTCCCATCTTGTTTTTTTAATTGAAAAGGATGGAACACCTTATCCTTGGTGCCATCTTAAGGCATATCAAGGATAAGAGGGTTATGAAGGGCAGTCAACATGGCTTCACCAAGGGGAAATCATGTTTGACCAATCTCTTAGCCTTTTATGAGGAAATAACACGGTGGATGGATGATGGCAGAGCGGTGGATGTGGTCTACCTTGACTTCAGCAAAGCATTTGACACAGTCTCCCACAGCATCCTCACAGCTAAATTGAGGAAGTGTGGACTAGATGATCAGGTAGTGAGGTGGACTGTGAACTGGCTGAAGGAGAGAAGCCAGAGAGTTGTAGTCTATGGGGCTGAGTCTAGTTGGAGGCCTGTATCTAGTGGAGTGCCTCAAGGGTCAGTACTGGGACCGGTATTATTTAATATATTCATCAACGATTTAGATGAGGGAATTGAGTGTACTATCAGCAAGTTTGCTGATGACACTAAGCTGGGAGGAGTGGCTGACACGCCAGAAGGCTGTGCTGCCATCCAGCGAGACCTGGACAGGCTGGAGAGTTGGGCAGGGAGTAACTTGATGAAATATAACAAGGGAAAGCATAGAGTCCTGCATCTGGGCAGGAACAACCCCAGGGTCCAGAATAGGTTGGGAAAAGACCTGTTAGAGAGCAGTGTAGGGGAGAGGGACCTGGGGGTCCTAGTGGACGGCAGGATGACCATGAGCCAACACTGTGCCCTTGTGGCTAAGAAGGCCAATGGCATCCTGGGGTGTATTAGAAGGGGGTGGTTAGTAGGTCGAGAGAGGTCCTCCTTCCCCTCTACTCTGCCCTGGTGAGACCCTATCTGGAATATTGTGTCCAGTTCTGGGCCCCTCAGTTCAAGAAGAACAGGGAGGTGCTGGAGAGAGTCCAGCGAAGGGCAAGAAAGATGATTAAGGGAGTGGAGCATCTCCCTTATGAGGAAAGACTGAGGGAGGTGGGTCTCTATAGTTTGGAGGAGACTGAGGGGTGACCTTATAAGTGTCTATAAATATATAAAGGGGGAGTGTCACGAGGATGGAGCCAGGCTCTACTCAGTGGCAAACAGTGATAGGACAAGGGGTAATGGGTACAAACTGGAACACAAGAGGTTCCACTTAAACTTGAGAAGAAACTTCTTCTCAGTGAGGGTGACGGAACACTGGAACAGGCTGCCCAGGGAGGTTGTGGAGTCTCCTGCCCTGGAGACATTCAAAACCCGCCTGGACGCATTCCTGTGTAACATTATCTAGGTGTTCCTGCTCCGGCAGGGGGATTGGACTAGATGATCTTTCGAGGTCCCTTCCAATCTCTAGCATACTGTGATACTGTGATACTGTGACACAGAGTAAAAGATTATCATTCAAAACAAGAAGTCTTAAAAGCGTACCAATAATTAAGCCTACCAGTAATGGTCAGACACCCTCAACTCTAGTAGTGGGTGTTTCCCAGTTAAATTAGATGGTACACTTAAAATTTTAAGTTATCATGACAGAAGAGAGTGAAAATAAATCCACACTTTTATAATAATCTCAAAGATTAACTTCTTTATAATGCATTGCAGTATTCATTCTGTGGTCAATTTGGTCACAAAAAATGACAGCAACTACACTGTTGATCCCATGAGGATGTGCAAAGTAGCAATCCTCTTGAGAGGAGATAATTGCAGTGCACACTTATGTTCATTTTTCAAATCCATAATAAATTACAGTATGCACAGACAAAGACAAGAAGATATGTCTCAAATAACTATCAGACATCTTACTGGTTACAAATGGTGGCTTATAGCTAATAGAATGAAAACTATAACTAAGAGAATGAAAGCACACAATTACACTGTATCAGAATTTTTTCTCTAATAGATCTCTTCACAGATGCTTATTATATGATGAAACCTTCATTCTTTTCAAATGAACACTTTTATGACATTTTCTGAGATAAACAGCTGGAGCATCACTCATTTCAAACCATGCCCATCTATGTAAATCAAAGATATATAGATTACATAGATTTGCAAAGCCTAATTTATGCATCTTCCAGAATTAGTTTTGAATAATCAGTAAGTTTTTTTCCTTGTAAAAGCATGAAATAGATAGTCTAAGGCATTAAAAATGTATATATGTGATACAGGTCTACACTTTAATGTATGTGGATATGTATGCACATATATTTACAAACTACATTCTACCTGTACGTCTGTGTAAACAAAACTGTAGAGATGTTCATGTTCTTAAATTTTGCTGTTAGAGTGTTCAGTTGAGGCTTCTAGATGGAAACTAGTTGAAGAGGTATTGTGCAGTACTGCTTCCTTACAGAATTGAGCATATAGCACTTCTGTTATGGACTCATGTTAGACAGTGACAGCTCTCAAAACCATTTCAAAGAAAAACAATAAGATAGAAGTATTTTCTTCCTTATAAGCAACCTGCAGGTGAATGATGAAAATTTGGACTTAAAAAAGCAAACAAAAGAGGTTCTGCCTTTTCTGAGTTTTACCTACAGCACTGTCTGGTTCTGCTCTCCAGAGATTTCACACTTCTTACAAGGTAAATATGCATAACATTTTTTTTACAGAGACTTCATAATGTCCTCTATAACATAGAAACAAAGCTCAACAAACAATATTAATTCTGGGTTTTTTCTTTTTTTTTTTTTTTATTAATAAGAACCTTTAAAGTTGCTGTGAAGGCATAAGATATTGCATTATGAAAAAAGCAATATATGAATATAGATTCTGTTAATATCAAATGAGTTTAAGCTGTCCATTTTTATTTCCATCTACCAAAAGAAGTATCAAGAACAAGCCAGGCATCAAGTAGACTATGTCACAGACAAACCAAGTGCTATGCTTTTATACTGTGGCTTTGATCAAAGCTTTTTCTCCTGTTTTTAATCGTAAACATTCCTTCTTTCATTTCTCAAAAGCAAGAGCCTCTGCAGTTTATTGTAGAGCTGAACCTGTTTCACACTGTTTGCTGTTAAGGTGTCAAAGGAATGAATGCATCAAAACATGGCTGAAAATATGGTAACCTTGATTCAAAACAACCTACTGGCTAGAGATATCTTGGTTCTATCAACCAACAGGCTGGACTATAATTTTCAAAATACCACAAAGAAAGTTTATGATGAAATTAGAATGATTTTATATTTCTGGAGTGCAAACAATCAACACAGAAATAAATGTCTATTAACTTTGGAGAGACGTGAGTAAGAAAGGTAGGAAATCGTGTTCAGATTGCACAGTGGAGTGCTTCATTGCCACTATAAAATTCTTCTTTTATTTTAAAGGATACAGGAGGACCAGATTTACCTACCCCACCTTTCTCAGCTATGACACTGAACATGCTCTTTTCAAGACAGTTCTAAAACTTCATAAAGACATATTTTCCAGAAATATCTATGATGCTGGTGAAATGTTCAAAATGACTAATAGGTGAATGTGTGTATTAAAATGCATGGAGAAAATTTAAATAAGGATTATTTGGATTACTTAAATCATAGTCTTAAACATTCATGGATTTACCTATTATAATTATGTATTTGTTAAAAGAAGACTATATTCCTAATTTCTATCATTTGATGCTGACAGATGAACTCTCTTAATAAGGGTGGTACTTTCTGGTTTGTTGAAGAAACAAATTGGTATAGATAAAGGTAAATACTTGAAGACTAAATGGCCCAATTCTAGAGACTGGCCAATGCCAGGCAGCTCAGAAAGACCTGCAGATGGCCAAGGCCAAGCCCATCAATCATGGTGGTAGCACCTCTGTGATAACATAGTTAAAGTTAAAAAAAACCCACAGAACAGCTACTCCAGAGAGAAGAGGGAGAATCTGTGAGAGCGACAGCCCTGCAGACAGAAAATTCAGTGCAGAAGGAGGGGAGGAGGTGCTCCAGTCACCAGAGCAGAATTTCCCCTGCAGACCACGATAAGGCAGCTATGCCCCTGCAGCCCATGGAGGTCCATGGTGGAGCAGATTCTACCCTCAGCCCATGGAGGACACCATGCCAGAGCGGGGGGATGCCCAAAGGAGGCTGTAATCCTGGGGGAAGCCTTCGTAGAGCAGACTCCTGACAGGCACTGCGGCCCCATGGAGAAAGGAGCCCACACTGGATCAAGTTTGCTGCAGCACTTGTGATAAGTCACAAGTGCTGCAATCTGTTCCTGAAGGATGCACCCTATGGAAGGGACCCATGCTGGAGCAGTTCATAAAAGACTCACACTGGAGAAGTTCATGGAGAGCTGTCTCCCGCGGGAGGGACCCCAGGCTGGAGCAGAGGAGGAGTGTGAGGAGTCTTCCCCTGAGGAGGAATGAGTGGCAGAGGCTACTGACCACAACCTCCTTTCCCTGTCCCCCCTGTGCTGCTGTGGCAGAGGAGGTAGAGTAAATCAGGAGTAAAGTTGAGCCCAGTAAGAAGGGAGGGGTGGGAGGAAGGTATTTTTAAGGTTAGGTTTTGGATTCTTACTTGTTATTCTATTCTGACTTGATTGGTAATGAATTAAACTAATTTCCCCAAGTCAAGACTGTCTTGCTGTTGGCAGTAATTGGTGAGAGATCTCTCCCTGTATTTGTCTCGACCCATGAGCCTTTTGTTAAATATTTTATTCTGTATTCAGCTGAGGAGGAGAGTAGTAGAGCAGCTTTGGTGGGCACCTGGGGTTCAGCCAAGGTCAACCTTGGGGTTAAAACCTGGTAAGATGGTAAAATAATACATGCAGAACTGCGTGACCAAAGCAAAGCTAAAGTATTTCGAGTAAAGCTAAGAAGCATTAAAGCATTTAGTCGCAATTTTATCAATATTTCTTTGATATTTTCATCCACTGTTCCTTTGCTTCATTTTCTAAATCTGAAGATACTCTATTAAATGCAACTCTGACAAGCAAACAGCTTTTATACCTATACTGTTGAGACTGCCAGTCTCTCTGTCCCCTGCCTGCTTTGGCTCTAACATATTCTGAGGTATCAGAGGTGGGTTTTTCCCCTGCCACCCTCCCCCATAACCTTCATTAGAGCCTGGTAGAAAACATGAAAAAGTCCTGATTCCAAATAAAGAGGGAACAGAAGTTCCAGGTCTCAATTGGAAATTCTCTATAGTTTTTTTCTCTATAAAAAATGTTGAATAATTACTGCTACAATGTCATCTAATTGAGATGACAAAGAGTGCATTTTCAATTTTTGTTGGTTTTTTTTTAAGATGGAATAACTTCTTTCAGGTTTTCATGCACAAAGCATCAGGTTTACCAGTTCTGTCTGGCTGTGCTAATGAAAGGTCATCAGTAAGAGAAGCATTAAACCAAAAATATCCATTTGTTGGCTACCAAAGTTAAATTATGTTGAAAGAAATCTGTGCATTGCTATGCATACAGTAGTATTCTTGACAATCATTGGTCTTAAAATGCTAGTGTAGCTCTTCTTATTAACAGCAGAAATTAAAATTTTTAGCCTACTGATTTTGTTTTGCTGTCCTTGCCAGCCATACCTACAAAACAGTCTGAGTGCAATAAAGAATCATGGAAAGCACATAGAAGCTCAGTGTGGAGATGTGATAAGTCTGTATTTAGAATTAAGAAGTCAGTTGCTCCTTCACTAAATGAAAACTTCATCATTCCAGAATGATTTACAAATCTACTTCTTTTTCCATAGTCTTTACAAGAATATACCAGCCTAATGCACACTTCAGAGTATGGGAAGATGGACAACTAAAAGCATTAAGTTGTAACATAAAATCAACATTTAAGCAAGGACAGCCAAAAAGTAAAAGACTAGTGAAACCACCACTGTATTTTACATGATAATATTAACAAAAGAAATATTCTTGCCCAAAATTTCTGAGAGAAGAGAGAGAAATATCCTAATCTGTAACACAATCTGGAAACAAGATGATGAACACTTTTGAGACCCATAAATTTATACATTCAGAAAATTCCCAGAAGAGCATGCTGGATTTATTTTCAAGATGTTAGCTTCTAGCCAAAGAAATTACCTTTTTTTTTTTTTTTTTGTCATAAATCCCTTCATCCACTATTTAAAATATGAAAATTTTAAGGGTGGGGTTTTTTTCTCAACAAGAAACGCTGCCTGATAAAATTGCACTTTTCATAGCTAAGAGAAATCTTTGGCTTCCACTAGCTACAAAGATCTCTATTGATTTGGATTTAGATGAATTTTGGTGAGGCACTGGAATGGGTTGCCCAGGAAATTTGTGAATGCTCCATCCCTGGCGGTGTTCAAGGCCAAGTTGGGCAGAGACTTGGGTGACATGGTTTAGTGTGAGGTGTCCCTGCCCATGGCAGGGGTGGTGGAACTAGATGATCCCAAGGTCCTTTCCAACCCTAACTGTCTATGATTCTATGAATTTGAATTAATTTGCAATAAAGATATCACAGCTTAGCATCTGCTACCAATAGTGTTCTGATTCTAATTAAAAGGACATTGAAAAGTCACATATTGTTTTTTCTCATAAAATGTGGCATGCTCTAAGATATCTCTTCATCAGGTTCCTCTCAACCTGAAGCTCTGGAACTGCGACCCAAGGCAGGCCAAGATGCCAGAAGAGTTACCATGGTTCTCATGTGTATCTTTCTCTCTTCATCAGTTTGAGCTATATTTGTCCACTGATCCACACAGAGGTTTTCTGCCCTACAAGGCTATAACCTGTAACCAGCTGCCAAAGTCTAGCATGAAAGTGGCAAAAATCATAACTGCAAAAGTCAAATACAAGAAGTATTTGGGTTTAGTCTGAGAACAGTGCTGATAACACACCAATGTTTTTAGTTGTTGCTAAGTAATGTTTACTCTGACCAAGGACTTTCTCAGCCTCAGGCTTTGCTAGTGAGGAGGAGATTGGAAAGCTGGGAGAAAGCAGAGACAGGACATCTGACCCAAACTAGCCAAAGGGGTATTCCATATCACAGCATGTCATGCCCAGTATATAAACTGGGGTGAGTTACCCAGAAGGCCCAGATGAGTGCTTGGGTCAGGCTGGGTATTGTTTGGTGGGTGGTGAGTGGTTGTATTCTCTTCCTTTGTTATTCCCCATATCGTTATTATTATTGGTGGTAGCAGCAGTGGTTTTGTGTTATACCTTAGTTACTGGACTGTTCTTATCTCAACCCATGGGATTTACATTCTTTCGGTTCTCCTTGACATCACTCCAGGGGCAGGGGGGAAGGAAGGGGGGAGTGAGCTACAGGCTGCGTGGTGCTGAGTTACTGGCTGAGCTTAAACTACTACATCCTTCCTCACTAGGCCAAAAATGTAAAAAAAAGAAACCTAAACAAAACCTAAACCTGGACTGTATGAGAACACATATGGAAAATTCAGTAACCAGAAATGATGTGGGAAGACTGAAAAAAAAAGAAAAGACCTTCACAGAGACTACTATCTCCAATAGAAGAGATGAACACTGTTGCTGGTCTCTAAAAAAGTCATCAATGTTCTTACAGCCACCAATAGTTTTACCTTATCCATTCACTGATATGTACTAAAGAACTTTTGCAGAAGTCAATTAAGTCCTTAAAGTGTACAGCCACTGAAAGAGGCAGTGAGGGAAAACAATGCCTCAAATTCTGAAAGAAATTCTACACTTCCATATTTCAATATGGTGCTGCACATGCTGAAACATAAAGTAGATACATAATGGCTTAGGAGCAATACTGAGCAGAGTAGTAAAAGGGCTTACAGTAAACAACATCAGATACATTCAAGATTCCATCTGTGTTCTACAACCAGAATGCAATAACAAATGTAGGCTTTTTGTAAGTGCAAAACCAGAGTAAGTACCACTATACCATATATTATACTTAATGAAAAGAGATGATCAAAATATAAAACAAATTGTAAGTATGAGCATATACCCTTGCAAGATATAAAATCTTCTTTTAAGACACTTTCCTTTGTTTTTATTTTTAAATTATTCCTGAAGTCTTGTTTATACTTGATGTTGCAGCATTCGTGTGGATGACTTTTTACAGAACTTTTTAAACAAAGCAGAAGATTATTTGGTTTTGATCACTTTTTATCTTCCTAGTAACTTTTTTTTTTTTCAGTGGAGATATTTACTTTTTTTTTCAAGTAATGAAGAATTTTCAAGTGCTATTCAGTAAAGTATGTGAATTCTAATGTTCACTGTAAACCAAATGCACTGATTTCTCATAAGAAATCAACTTGTTTGCCTCATATTGCCTATGGAAAATGAACATTATCTATTCACTCATACCAAAAGTCCTCAAATTATAAATTTTCATGTTTTTAAAAATGTGTTAAATGACATTAGACTTGGTTTTGTGAGGTTATATTATCTTTGTAATTTGATTTCAGTGAAAAAAAAATTAAAAAATAAACCAAACCCTTTTTCTACTGTCTGAAAAAAAGAAAAATTAAAATCAGATAACATTTTTATAATCAACAAATCCCCATTCTTAGCAGCATTAAAGTCCAGACTAGATGCTGCTTTGAGCAACCTGGTCTAGTGGAAGGTGTCCCTGCCCATGGCAGGATTTGGAACTAGATAATTTTTAAGGTCCCTTTCAACCCAAACAATTCTATGACTTTATGAAACCATATAAGAATATTCACACTGTATAAAATGTAATGGCTTGCATAGTCAAGCATCCTCTATTAAAGTCTCTGGCATAATGTTCTATGCTACCAAAATTGGTGAATATTTTTGTTCTAAAAAAAAAATAATTAAAAATTGAGATACGGAGAAAAAAATAAAACTACTAATGAGTAAAATGAAAATTTCATATTCTTTTGATTGTAGGTTTTAATGTCATCTAAATTAAGATACTTATGCAGATATTTGTTTTTTTAAAATATGATAATGTCATTTACAAAGCAGAACTACATAAAAAAGATACAACTCCAATCCTTATTAATCACCTCCATGCATTTTCTCTATTTTGTATATATTTAATAGAAGCTGAACAGTTGTACAGTATAAAATAACTCAAATGTTTGAAGTTTCTTATTTTGTCAATTCTTCCTTTTTTAGCTAACCTTCCTTTTTATTTCTTTGCTATTTAAGAATTGACTCAGGAGGATAAATATTCCTTTCCTTGCCTAATATTTACATACATCAGCTACGTATATACACTGTTATTTTTTAATCTTCTTGCCACAGTGCGAAACTTGAAATCCTGGCTCTTTCTAGAGACCCTGCCCTATCTTTGTTCCTCTTCTACTAAGTTCCTCCAGCCAATACTTTTCTGACAATGAGCTGTAAATCCACAAATCAAGTAATATGATATTTTACCTTGTTCCAGATTTATATTATGCTTTTTGCACCGTCTGCAGCCAACATTTGTATATTTGGGGAAGCTTCACCTTACTGATGACTCAGCTGCTATCCACCTTCATTTTGTATCACTCAACAATGTTTAATTTCTGTTGCAAATGTTTCAGATTATTTTCACTAAATTCTTTGTCTTGAGATATATTAAGTAATGTCTTCTCCAAGATAATCCCATTTTTCCACCCATTATTTCTGTTCTAACAAAAGAACTCAGGCTAAATCTACGGAGTTTAGAAATGCTCCTTTTGACATTAATCTACCTTTCCATGTGTTACTTCTCTTTTCCTTTGATGTTTTACAATTGAAAGGAGTTGAGAATGTTCCTCACTAGAACTGAATATTGCAATATTAAAGTTATATGGGTGTTGCAAGATAGGGAACTATGGGGAAAAAAGGAGTCTGGAGGATTCAAAGACTTCTGCAACTAGAGGGTAGATGTAAGCCGCAGGCCATTTCTAGGCTTCATTCTCTTTTATCTCCACAGTTTTCTAAACTTTAACTCTTCTGAGAGATACAAACTGAAGAAATACTACAATCTCACTATCCTTCTGAGTTAGTGTTTTCTTTTGATTTTTCCTTTTCACATAATGCTATGCATCTTCATAAAATATTTTTTATCAATTTTATTGTCTTATGTGCAATTAAAAGAAGAAGGATGTGACATTGATAAGTTTATTTGTAAAACTGTGTCTCTTCTGGAAGCAATTTAGAAGGAAAAAGACAATACATTCTTGCCAGCAAAAATATCTTCATTTTGCAAGAGTTATAATGCAGCTTTTCCTCAGTACTCTTCCCATTTTAATGTCTTCTGCAAGAAGCCTTCTTTTTTCAGATGATCCATACTGTCACTTTTTTCAGTCAACAAATAGGAAGATATGGACCTACTGTAGATCTGATGCCTGCAGATGATGTTAGCTTTTTCTTGGACGAATATTTCCACACAGAGTATTATGGCCTTTCGGTACTTAAAAGTTGCCTATAAGAAAGATGGGATGAGACTTTTAGCAGGGCTTGCTGTGACAGGACGAGGGGTAATGCTTTTAAACTAGAAGAAGCAAGATTCAGGCTATACGTGGTAAAATACTGGAACAGGTTGCCTAGAGAGGTGGAGGATGCCCCTTCCCTTGAGATGTTCAAGGCCAGGCTGGTTGTGGCTCTGGGCAACCTGATCTAGTTGAAGATGAACCTGCTCATTGCAGGAGTGTTGGACTTTGAAGGTCCTTCCAACACAAACTATTCTATGATTCTATGATTCTAAGACTGCACACAGATGATTATACATACTTCTCACATGCCACGTAAGGAAAATAAACTGCAGATACACAAAATCATAATCAGGAACTACCCTCCATATAAGAACTACAGTCACTCTGAATTTTTTTGCATGCTTGATCATCACAGGTGGGACAAAAGTAATTTGGATATGCCAAGCTGTTTTCTTTCCTGTGACATGTTACAGCCCTAACAGTTCTTTGCAATTATTTTGAATTTTAAGTGATAACACTGTCAAAAGAGCTTTTTGTTCTCAGCAGAGAAGACAAGCTGTTTTGAAGTATGGAGGAAGGAACTGAGATGATAAAACTCAAAAAGTCAGACAATTTGTGGTATTGGGGATATTTTTGTGTGTGTGTGTGTTGAGCTCACTGATGAGTTTATGTCTAAAAGCCTTGCATGTGCTCTCTACAAAAAGATGCTACAGAATTGAAGAATTCATGTGATTTACAAAATATAAGCAACTTACACTGTATAGCAACTGACATCAGAAAATATTATGTCCTCAGAATTTATGAATTTTGAGTAACGTAAGTTGAGTTGAGACATTTAGCCAGTAGTCAAAAAACGGGTAGGATCTATAGTGGTTAAGGATGGAGCTTCAGAACTGGCACAATGTGATTTAAGGCTAGAGCTATGCATTTCTTAATCCTGTTTTGAACAATACCTAATGACCAAGAAAATACCATTCATTCATATTACTACAGGAATTTTGGCGGAGCTCCTCCTAATCTGTTTTAAGAAAACAGAAGAACTGTGGGTAACATAGAAAGGAGAAGACTTGCTGCAAATTCTAAAATTCTAACATTCTAGTCATAAACTCAGATATGTCTTGGGAATCCTAGGGAAATGAATGCAAACAATGAGAGGAAGATAGGCTGCTGATAATTTCAATTTAGGAATCACATTTTGAAATTACTTGTAATCTTTTTGTTGCAATCTACATCTAAATGCTTGACCAAGCTGCTTTGCTTTACAGTTAAGCTTCTGTAATGTTAGAAGCAAAGTAGATCTGGGTAACCCTGAAGATTTTAGGGCCATCTGTCTTCATAAAGACATCAAATTTGAATAGACATGAATAAGTTCCTGCAGAAAATCTGACTCAGATAAGTTTGAACCACTCAGGCTGGACTATATTATTCACCAAGCTACAGGAAGCTAGCCATGGGTCTGGTTTTGCAAAATGTTAAGGGGAGAAAGTCCCTTCAACAGAGACAAGTCAGTGTTTTTCCAACAAATAGCAGATACCTGAAATGCACCTGATTATCCTTCCTACCTAACTGAGCAAACTTCACAGTTTCCACATGAACATTCTTAAATAGGACTACTGCTGAGTTAGGGCCCATCTACTTAGATTACTATCATAATTAATTTTACTGTGATTTTAAATACCAGGTGTGTATATATATATATATATATACACACACATACATACACAAAGCTTTTCAGTGACTTAAGTATGACATTTGTGCATGAACCCCCACTTTAACATTATATTAATAATTCTGGAGTAGAATGCAGTATAATGTAAAAGTATTTCCCCATTTCAGGTTGCATGGCATGAATCTGTACTAAGTGTCTGCAGAGCAGGAAAAATGACAAATGTAAAATATTAGCTATAACAGATATCTAAACAATTCAATATTTTATTAGTCATTTCAGAGTTCATTTCTTTATTCAAATGATGATGACTGTTGAGCTCTTGAGAAAGTAAAATACCAACCAGTTATCAGTGTTGCTTGATCAACAAAATTCTTAATCAGAAGCGTATTATTAAAATACTATGTCCATGAAGATGCACATTTCAGTTCTTCACTGCTTTATTGTCAATAAGTTTAGTGAAATTTCATGACAGAAGACTTTTATCCCTGGGATTTTTTTTTTGTTGACAAACATACCTCTATCATACAGCTCCATAATTGAAATCAAGTTTGTTGAAATAAATATGGATGTTTTCCATATAGCATGAGTTAACATTTGGATGTAGAAACACAAAAAGGAAGAGAGCAGGCAGAGCATTTTCATTCTTTAAAAAGAAATAGTAGATTTGTTAAGGAAAAAAAAAAATTGATTTTTTTCAAAGGGGAAGAATATCTTCCATATCATATTCATCCCATTTAAAAAGCTAAGAGTAAAGAACTTTAGCTTTCACTTGAATAATCTCATCAAAAGTTCTTGCAGCTAACAAGTATTTTCAGGGTAATTTCAAACTGGTTTGTATAGAATTGTCCACAAGTTCTAATAGATTGCTTCGGTTTACCATGAGTACAAAATACAGATATAGATACAGGCTAGGCACAGCTTAGGCAAAACTAAAATGTTTTCTGGGTGTGTTTTGCATCATCACCATAAAACAAATCACAGCAACTGAAGTTATGACTTTCATACCAACACTCATGCTATGCCTCACTTTCCCAGGGATGGAGGTAAGGCTGACCGGTCTATAGTTACCCGGGTCCTCCTTCTTGCCCTTTTTGAAGACTGGAGTGACATTTGCTTTCCTCCGGTCCTCAGGCACCACTCCCATTTCCCAAGACTTGGTAAAGATGATGGAGAGTGGTCTAGCAATGACTTCTACCAGTTCCCTCAGTACCCGCGGGTGCATCCCATCTGGACCCATGGATTTATGGATGTCCAGATTGCTCAACTGATCTCTAACCTATTCCTCATCGACTAAGGCAAACCGCTCCGTTGAGCTGACTTCATCTAAGGTCTCAGGGGTACAGGGCTCTTCAGGACTGCCTGCAGCAGAGTAGACAGAGACAAAGAAGGCATTCAGTAACTCTGCCATCTCTGTATCTTCTGTCACCAGGGCACCCATCCCGTTCATCAGTGGACCTATATTGCCTCTGGTGTTAGTTTTGTCTGCCATGTATTTGAAAAAGCTCTTTTTGCTGTCCTTGACCCTTCTCACCAGGCTTAATTCTAAGGAGGCCTTAGTCCTCCTAGCTGTCTTCCTACATCCTCTAGAAGCAGCCTTATATTCCTCCCAAGTGGCCAGCCCCTCCTTCCATGACCTGTAAACTCTCCTCTTCCACTTGAGCATGCCCAGCAATTCCCTATTTATCCACGCAGGTCTCCTGGCCCTCTTCCTTGACTTCCTACTTGTCGGGATGCTCCGATCTTGAGCACGGAAAAAGC
The DNA here is from genome assembly GCF_028554395.1 of Pezoporus wallicus. Taxonomy (NCBI): domain Eukaryota; kingdom Metazoa; phylum Chordata; class Aves; order Psittaciformes; family Psittacidae; genus Pezoporus; species Pezoporus wallicus. The sequence continues at coordinate 285,221 of NW_026637939.1, read as the reverse complement.
AAACCTTGAATGTCAACCAAGTATCCTGGGCCCCTTTACCTTTAAGCAGCCTTGCCCATGGGATTTCCCCTAGCAATTGCTTGAAAAGGCCAAAGTTTGCCCTGCTAAAGTCCAGGGTTGCAATTCTACTTGGTATTCTACTGGTCCTACCGCGCAAGACCCTGAATTTACCCAGTTATTATATTTTATGCCAGCAAGAAAAGAAAGGAAAATAATTAAAAGCAAATTTTGAAAACAAGTAATTTATTAAAAAAGGAAGAAAAAGCAAAATTAAATTAAATCATTAACCAGAAGAACCAGATCTAATATCTAGGAAATCTCTCTAGAAACATATACTGATGAAAAATTGCAAATCTTCTACTGTGTTAGGTCACTGATACCTGTAATGCAGCATTAGGCTGTCAGATGTGAGAGGTGCTATCTAAGGAGAGCAAAATTATATGGGTCAGTTCCACTCAGATTCATGAGAACAGGAAAGGTTAAAGAGCATACCCCTGCTTATGCCGCCTGTTTGTGAATTCACAGGGCAAGAAGCTGTGAACATGCTGATACTTTCTGTTCAACAACATCTTTGACAACAGTTCTGTTCAACAACATCTTTGACAACAGTTTTAAGATCTTTTTCATTGTATAAAAAAACATTTTCTTTTGTCTGTTTTAAGCAGATATCCTTACAACTTCCCCCTACTTCCAGTACTGTGAGGTTTAGCGGATAAAAGGTCTGTGTTCATCTTAATCTTCATGATCCTGTAAATTTTGATCAAATCTCAGTGCTGCTGACCTTCTTCTCTCTAAACTGAAGAGTATCAGACATTTCAATTGTTCCTCTTAGTCAACAACTGCTCTATACTAGCCATTTTGAGATTTGTGATATAGCTCTTCATTGAATCTTCTTCAGGTGTGTTTTAACTGATTCTCCTTTCTAAAAAAGGACATCATCCAGCACAAAATTCAAAACTTTTTAAAAAAGTCAAATATGTTACATATATCCAGTTATATATTGTATTTGTATTTACATATGCAATTATGCAATAACAGGAAATTTTAATGGAATTAATCTCCTTTGACAAGAACTGACTTCCAGCAAATACTGGTTGGCAATACTTCTCTTTCCTTTAATTCTCCACTGAACTAATTGCCTCTCCATTTCTCCATTTTCCAGGATCCCGAGATCCGTAAAACCTGGGGGTAGTTCCTGGATGCATAAGCTGCCTTTTTCTCTCCTTTTTTTTTTCTTTCTTTTTTTTTTTTTTTTTTTTAATATATGTAACTTTAAATCCTTCAACGCAATCAGAATAGCTGAATGAGAAAAGAGCAATTTATACATGTTGATGGTCAGTAGGGGGCACTGACTTTTTTTTTCTTTCTTAATTTACTCTATAAACTTACAGGAGCACAAGGAACATTTTAACCTGAGAAGCCCAGTAGAAGTCCTGAGATGTGGCAGAAGTTAGCCTTCCCCAGAGAGTCCAGGCAGGATTCTTACCCACCTGCAGACACCAAAGTTATCTCTTAGGGGAAGCTTTGAGGTGCCCCTTGTTTAGTGACTGCCAGCACACTCAGGCAGATATCTGCCTCTGATAGTTGGGCTGTGGGACACACTGGGGAGAGTACCTGCCTTCAAACACAAACTCAGTGGTCAATAAAATACCAATGCCAGCCATATGCACACATCTGTCAGGTTACATTGCTTATAGGTTTGTTAAGCATACCCTAAAGTGTACCTCAGGGATCAAGCTTGAAAGCTTGTTTTCTACTAGTGCTCCCAAACTTGTTAGTAATTTAAATGATTCCTGAAAGTGCCTACAGGGGAAATGAATCAGTCATTCAAGAGTAGCGAAGAATGAGATGCATCTTTTGTCTCTTTTGCTATTTCCTCCATGTACACACTTTGAACTGCCAGAAACATTGTGTATATCTTTACTTTGAATTTTGGGTGGCACAATCTGTATTTCTTCTCTTTCTCCATACCACCATACAAGCCTTTAATTAAAGGAAGTGCAATTATTACATGGGCTTTTTTCACTCTTTAATCCTTGCTTAAGGTTACTATTAAAAATGGAGTAAAAGCATAGTTTTATTGCAAAATTATATAAAACAGACTTAAGATAGAAAATTGGAAAGGTTGACTTGGAATACAGTAAAAACAAAGGCAGTGATTTTCATGTGATTGTTCTATTAAGATAGAAGCCATATAAATTTGAATTTTGAGTACTTAAGGAGAGTAAAAAATATATTTTAAAATAATTTTAAAGTAATTTGAAAATTGTGTCTAAATTAATTATTAATATTAATATTATAATAAACATAAAAAATATATGTTGATCAAATACATCTAGAACAATGCCTGCTTGATTGCATCCATTCAAAAATAAACCTCAAAAATGTACTATCAGCAAGTTTGCTGATGACACTAAGCTGGGAGGAGTGGCTGACACGCCAGAAGGCTGTGCTGCCATCCAGCGAGACCTGGACAGGCTGGAGAGTTGGGCAGGGAGTAACTTGATGAAATATAACAAGGGAAAGTGTAGAGTCCTGCATCTGGGCAGGAACAACCCCAGGTTCCAGAATAGGTTGGGAAAAGACCTGTTAGAGAGCAGTGTAGGGGAGAGGGACCTGGGGGTCCTAGTGGACGGCAGGATGACCATGAGCCAACACTGTGCCCTTGTGGCTAAGAAGGCCAATGGCATCCTGGGGTGTATTAGAAGGGGGGTGGTTAGTAGGTCGAGAGAGGTCCTCCTTCCCCTCTACTCTGCCCTGGTGAGACCCCATCTGGAATATTGTGTCCAGTTCTGGGCCCCTCAGTTCAAGAAGAACAGGGAGGTGCTGGAGAGAGTCCAGCGAAGGGCAAGAAAGATGATTAAGGGAGTGGAGCATCTCCCTTATGAGGAAAGACTGAGGGAGCTGGGTCTCTATAGTTTGGAGAAGAGGAGACTGAGGGGTGACCTTATAAGTGTCTATAAATATATAAAGGGGGAGTGTCACGAGGATGGAGCCAGGCTCTACTCAGTGGCAAACAGTGATAGGACAAGGGGTAATGGTTACAAACTGGAACACAAGAGGTTCCACTTAAACTTGAGAAGAAACTTCTTCTCAGTGAGGGTGACGGAACACTGGAACAGGCTGCCCAGGGAGGTTGTGGAGTCTCCTGCCCTGGAGACATTCAAAACCCGCCTGGACGCATTCCTGTGTAACATTATCTAGGTGTTCCTTCTCCGGCAGGCGGATTGGACTAGATGATCTTTCGAGGTCCCTTCCAATCTCTAACATACTGTGATACTGTGTGTGTGATACTGTGATACTGTAAATTTAAATTGCTCTTTCAAATTGTATTAAAATTTCACTCATACTGATTTTAAAACACCTGTGTTATTTTAACAGTAGAATAAAGCTGCAGTAGTGGACGTAGTCAATTGATTTAGGTGTTAAGTAAGTACAGAGTTGATTGAATTTTGGAAAAATTTGGATAAAAGAGTATGTTGATGGTTGATTTAATAGTAAGCCAGATGCATCATAATATTGTAGAGCATTGTGAAAGATCAAAGTTGAAGATGTGCAATTCACCCCCAAAAAATATCAGAGATGCAGGTAAATACAGGAAAGAAATACAAGATCTTTTTTCCCTAAATTATGTAGCAATTCAGCTACATTTTTGAGGCACACTGGAACACTAGAACAGGCTGCCCAGGGAGGTTGTGGAGTCTCCTGCCCTGGAGACATTCAAAACTCGCCTGGACACATTCCTGTGTAACATTATCTAGGTGTTCCTGCTCCGGCAGGGGGATTGGACTAGATGATCTTTTGAGGTCCCTTTCAATCTCTAGCATACTGTGATACTGTGATACTGTGATAGTGCTTCCTCCATTGGGTAGGGAGGTTTAATCTGTTTAATCTGATTGAATTGCAGAAAAATACTCATGTGGACAAACAAAGTATAACTAGGTTGGAGGAAAAAAACATACGTTTCACTACTTATCTTTGGCATTTAATCTGTTCTGGTTTACCCTGAATGATCCACTAAGGATTGCTCAATGCTTACAAAGTTTGTGTGCAACTAGTGAATATATATTTTTGAAAAAGGTTATGTAATGTGCTTATCTCTCTAAGTATCACGTATATGAATCTACTTGTGTGTATATATATATGTATTTATGCTATGTGCTTGAATACTAACTTCCTGAAACACATTTTGTCATTTCAATTCATATTTATATTATTTAAAACGATAGATATAGTGACAAATATTCATTAACCTAGACCTCAATGGCCAATACTTCTTACTGGGGAAGAAATGAAACCCATGAAAAGAGAGTGTCATTCAGTGTGCAGTATTACATTTTTAACATAGGTGACTGGGATACAGGTGTGCACAGATAGAAAATACAGCTCTAGACATTTTTCCCCTGGCGCATGTATGAAATTCCTATTGACATTGACAAAGAGGAGAATTTAATCTACTATGTACAGAACAATGCATTAAGAACTCATCACTTCAAATGAAATCACACATGGCTATTTAGCTGTAACAGTTTACAGAAAGAATATGTTCTATTTCAGCATCTCTGAAGAGGGAAACCATGTGTCCTATCTCAGCAAGCTGATCTGAACACAGTGTGACAACATTGGCAGCAGATGTCTTTGTATTCCCTTCCAAACTATAATCTCCACAATAAATTATTAAAAGGCTTATCTGTTCTGAGAACACTGCAAAATAAGAATAGAAGATTCTTTTTTCAATTCTGTCTGACACAGGAATTTTTCATAATTTTAAACATGTTTAAATACTGTAACATTTGCACAGCTATTTTTACTGTATCAGTAACATTCTAGCATAATCCCACCATTATATTCAGTAATGACTTTTGAAAAAATTAAGCTCTTCTACTTAATTTCTGTAAGCTTTTCTGAGCTAACAGAAATTTACTTTGTTAAATAAAATTTAAATTGCTTAACATGGTTACATTTTTTTCTACATTATTTATTTATTGAAGTAGAACCCACCTACAATACCAGATATAAGAAAAACAGCAATCACTTGACTATGCAATGAGCTAATAGATGTAATCAGAATTACCACCCAGAGAAAGCCAGTGAAATAAAATATGGGCAAGAACAAAAAGTGGAATTTCCTAGAATTAGGAGACTAAAGTCTTTGCAAAGAATGTAAAAGGGTTTCACTTTAATACGAGCACCCAGATTTTATATTTTACTGGAGTGACAGCACAATCCAGATCTCACAGATAAGTTCACAGATAAATGCAGTAGTACTAATTTAGCATTGATTTAAAGGTAAGAATATGAGCTAGCAAACAAAACCACTATTTTTTCAATGGTAACCTCTGTCTTGGAACAGCTACAAGAGGAAGAACATTAGTACAAACTCTAATCTCCCTACTCTCAATTAGACGATGTTTGGAAAGGAAGTACTTAATAATCTAACAAGGTTAATTTGAAAAAATTGCAGAAGATTCTGTTAATATACCTTCAAAAGAACGATTCATAAAAAAGCAGAGTAAGGCTAGTTATGGGCTAATAACCTAAAAAATTGAGGAAGGAGAAGGAAAAATATTACACAATTTTGCTGTGGAACCACATATGAACCAATGGCTGGACAAGAGTTTGACCCTCTGGTGTCATGGTTTAAACCTAGCCAGACAGCTTGTTCACTCACTCCCAGTGAGTGGTGCCGGGCTGGAAGCAATCAAGGCCTGTGTTCCCCCCATGGGGCTCTCCCCTTCCCTGCTCCCAGAGGACTGGGGGGGGAGAATCAAAAGAATGCAGCTCCCACGGGTTGAGACAAGAATGGTCCAGCAAACAATGTACAACACAAATCACCACTGCTACCACCACCAACAACAATGATAAGGGAAAATAACAAGGGAAGAGAATATGATACCACCTGCCGAAAAATGAATCAGAGAAGGCTGAGTGGAGACCTCATAGCAGCCTTCCATTGTCTGAATGGGGCCTATAGGGATGCTGGGGAGGGACTCTTCATTAGGGACTGTAGTGACAGGACAAGGGGTAACAGGCTAAAACTTAAACAGGGGAAGTTTAGATTGTATATAAGGAAGAAGTTATTTACTGTGAGGGTGGTGAGGCACTGGAATGTGTTGCCCAGGGAGGTTGTGAATGCTCCAACCCTGGCATTGTTCAAGGCCAGGCTGGACAAAGCCTTGGGTGACATAGTTTAGTGGGAGATGTCCCTGCCTATGGCAGGGGGGTTGGAACTAGATGATCTTAAGGTCCTTTCCAACCCTAACTGTTCTATGATTCTATGATTCTGTGATTCTATGATTCTGTGTTTATTTTCATGTTTTATTATGGCCATCTTTAAAAATCAGAACTTTAAAATCTATCACAGTAGAAAAATAATTCAATGAAGAAAAGTCTTTAATCTAGAAGGTTTTATTAGTAACTATTAATTTAATGGATTAATAATATCTGTTGGATTATATGATAAAGTTCTGTCTCAACGTCCACAGAGGAGCTCAGAGGTATCACAGCAAGTGAGGGTACCTCAGCCAAGAGAACAAGCTCCTGCCCCAGCCCTCCCAGGTTAGGAGATGCGTTGGGAGTTGTGGTGTGTATGTTTATTTGTGCATATATGTATATGCATACATGCATATGCATATTGTGCAGGTGTGCCTACTACAAACACATCTCAAACTCATTGCTGGCTGGACCTGGAGGATGAAGCTGTGACAACCTCACTTCTTTTAGGACACAGGATTCAGCATCTTCCTAACTGTATCACTGTGTGGTTCTGCTTAAGCTACTTAATGAATTTCTGACATGGTATGTAGCTCTAAATCTAAAACTTGGAAGGATTTAGCAGTGTTGACTATTAACCCATGCAAAACTCCAGTGCAACTATGTTTGAATTTAGCTATTAGAATCGTATAGGCAAATGGCAGAATGACACATGGTAGAGCACCTACAATGCATATATAGTTCCTTTCAGTAGTTTTTTAGCAAATGTTGTAAAATCATATAAAGCATTTACAGGTGAAAAATAAAATGCCTGCCATTTTGAATATTAGGTTTTCATCTTGTCATCAAAAATTTCACCTTAGGGTGTTCCTTATTTAGATAGGGATAAGAAGTGGAAGAAAATACTAGTGTCACTGAAGCTTGAGAAAGTATTTATAGTGCTAAACAGCATAATATAAAAAACCCAAAACTTTTGCACTGAAGCTGAGACATGACTTACAAACACATTGTACATGATAATAAAAATCCTTTTGAAAGAAGTGGAAAATGCTCAGGAATGTAGAAGTTCGAATTAACATAGTTTGGAACATCCAGATTTTGAAACATCCAGAGCCTCTGCCTAGACATCCGTAATATTGAGTGAAATATTGATATCTACATAGATAGTAAAGACAACGTAAAACACTTTTATTCCTGAAAAAAAAAGAAGGGACACACAGGACAGGCTCTCACCTGTACTGTGGAGTTTGTTCACCTTTCTCTTCATTTTAAGAAGGGAAGCTGCAGTGGATGAAATGCTAACCTAATCCATCATGAAATTTTTTATCTTCCCAACTATTTACAGAAATCTACATGACATGCGTCCAAATTCTGATGTAATTTTATCATACAACTACTATATTTTCTTTTTAGTAAATCAGATTTTTTTTTTTGTAAGAAAAAATGGTAGCTGGCATTGTGATTTTAGAGGATACAGAAATGAAATTATACCTACACTTTTCTGGAAGCAAACCAGACTGCTTCATTGTTTACTTGTCTAGTTTCTCTTTAGGAAAGATGATGCAAGAGTTTTGATATTTTAATGACAACTGACGCTGTTCAGTTTGGTACAGAATTAAAATCTGATTATGTATTAGTTTCTCTGAAACAAATCCTAGATTTGGCAATAGAGGGTCTTTGACAGCATAAGCTGTTGGGCAAGGTCATTTAAGCCGGAAAAAACTGTCACTTCACAGAAAAAAGAAATTAATGCATAATGGAAAATATCTGTCATTATTGGAGTTCTGTCTTCATGCTTCACTTTGTCTAGGCAAAGCATAAAGCTATATAATCTACAGAAGGATGGAAAAACTAAAGAAATTTGAAAACAGATCAATCACACCTTTTGATATTCACTTTTTAAATTCTGTTTGAAGTGGATAACCTAAGTCAGATTTTTTTTTTTTTTGAAAGTTTTACATAGCCAATAAGAAAATTAGAAAAGCTGCACAAGAAAAAAAAATCAATAAGAAACTAAGCAGAACAATTTAGGATCTTTTTTCTTTGCGTAAACATCAACTTATCACTGATCATAAGTTACAGAATATGAAAACCAGCTTCAGTTGAGGATTTTGAGTTGTTAAAAAAGTGGTTTATTCGCAAAACTAGGATAAAATTCTAACCTGGCTTACTTATGCAACACATTCTGTCAATACTCACAAGTAAGATAGTAAGGTAGGGTATACTAATTTACAAAACTATGCATGATTCTGAAACATGGGAAAATTTAACAGAATTTCCATTTTTTTGACTACTTGGAATTACAGATATTTTCACTTTACCAAAGTAATCTTACTTTATCAAAGTAATTGATACTTTGCTGATAGATGTAAGGATTCTGTAGCTCATGGTAAGTCAGTAACTACCCAAATAGTGCTGTTCTATGCTGGTAATTCCAGGACATAGTCAAAAATAAATAAATAATAGTAAAAAATGTGTATCCCTGATTTCATCAGAAAGATCTGAAGCCTTTGGGTATTCCCATCATTAATGGGGTCATTGAAAAAAGTGACTGAAAAATCACTACACCTTATCTTTTGTTCTACTCTCAGATGTCTATCCTGGTGCACTACCATCAGATGAGTATTAACTTCCAATTTTGACAGCAGTTAGGTTAGGGGGAAAAGATTCTACAAAACCTTAGAAATCATAAGGCTCAAAAATGAAGAGGACCCATTTATCAGAACTACAAACTTTTAGTTTTTGAAATTTCCCTTGAAGTTCTCCATCATTTTCATGCATTCTGAATCAGATGACAATTGCTTCTTGTTGCACTCAACCATTTACCACTATGACATCAAAGAGGCTTTGAAGTTCAGAAGAAGTCTCAGTTCTGTACATCTATTTGGTATATATACGATAACCCTAATTTAAGTTTGCTTAAGGTTTTGTGTTTTTTTTTTTAATTTTGCAAGATTTGGGTGAGGAAGAAATTTCTTTTCCCAAGGTTCTTAGTTATTCTTTATCATTAGAACAAGAACTAGAATTTGGTTGATATAAAACAATGATTCAGAAATTTAAAGAACAATTTTAATAATAACAGATTTCTAAAGGCTCAATAAAACTTTATAGCATGCAAATGAAGAGGAAGATTTCAACTGCAAAAGCCTTAAAATTGCAAGAACCGCCAAGGTTTTATTTAAAAGAGATCACTCCTACTTCTGTATTCAACATAGCAAGAAATTCAACAACTACTATCAGAGGTATTTCTGAAATTTAATAATAGCAGAGTAACGATTCTGAGGTTGAATAGCAAAATATCCAAGGACCTGAAAGAACTAAATGGTTCAGCTGTTCTTTCACTCTGTTTTCTGTCAACAGAGTCTCATTCAAATAATTATTTGAAAAGTCATGGAGTGTGCTCACTTATCTGTTTCTTAAAAGGTGAGTAAGAATACAAAATAAATTTCAAAACATCCTTCATAATGACAATATATTTTGCAAGAAATTATGCAGAATCTAGAATTCATAGGGTTGCCCTCCCCTCCCTTCTACATACGGTCCAACCAAAATACCCAAAAAGGCATTTTGGTTTGAATTTTCTGGTATCAAGTATTAAAAGAGATCCTGTTTTTCTTTATCCTAAATAAAGGATATTCTTCTGTTATTGTAACAACTGGTTTTAGAACAGCTGTCTAGTCAGATAGAATAATCCAGTACTTATTTATTACCCTGATTCTGGTTGCTTGTATTTTCCCCTAACTTCCCACATGCCTTATCTTCAACAGTTTCAAAGTTAGTTTTTTTTAGGTGAAATTGTGTGTTGAAACAATAGTACAAAGAGAAAAGATAATTATATTTGAAGATCTGTTAATCAGTAGAGGGTTTCTTTTGTATTAAGAACAAGTTGAAATTCTGCTATTGTGTATCTTAGTTACTTTATAACTAAATATTACAATGGTAGCTATAATGATAAGCAATTAACATAGCCATATATGGGGAAGTGTATATGGGTGGATTTAGGGGAGTATTGTGAAACTCTACCGAAGCAGAACTCACGAAAGTACCAGGAGTAGTCAAGTGAAAATAAGAGAATGCTGGCGTCCACATAATGACTGGGACAGGTCCAAGGAACAGAAAGGTGAACAGGACAACCTGAGGAAGACTTCTTACTTCATCTGAGGAAGACTCCTTACTTCATCAGGACGACCACCAGAGGGGTGCTGCGCAAGCGCAAAAGAGGCTCATGTCATAATAGACTGATGTGGCAATCCTTGATGCATATGTATCAGTCAATGATGTAATCTGTGTTGAATACGTATTAGTGATGACAATTTTAGTGTATAAATTGCGAGCGCGATGTGATGGGGTTGAAGCCATATTTGGGCACATGCCCCTGGTTTCCCAACATTGCAATAAAGCACCTCATATAACCATTCCAGTGGTTATGTGTCATTTCTTACGCTAACACTTTCAGTTTCTGTCCCTTAATGTCTTCTCTACTCTAATTCAGCATTTTGTCTATGGGCATATGTCACTGGGGGATTTAGCAACATCTTCTTGAAATAAATTTAGACGGACTCCATTTCTTTCCACAGAAACTGTTAACTTCTTCAACACCATCCACTCATCCTGCCATGGGGTTTAGATTTGGGACACCGAAATTACCAGCCTGTGGCTGGTGCTATTGGTTTCAAGGAAACAAAAGAGTATTACAAAAGAATTGGGGGTTCTATATGAGTAGAGTGTATTACTTTTTTTCCCAGACTGAAAAAAAACATTGTGCCAGGAGGGAGCACATAGAGGCTCCTGAGAGGAGCTGTTGGCCATTTCTTCCAGGGGACAGGAACTTGTGTCATTACTTGTAAGCCACTTTCCTAAAGAAACAGAATTCCATGGTCATTCCTCATGGCTACCTCTGGACAGCTGCCAAATTTGCAAACTGGCAGACGCCTGGGGGTTGGCACTTCAGGACAGTAAGTGGTGGAGGTATCCATGGTGGTGCTCAGCAGGAGGATGGGTCTCGTACAGGGGCAAGCTGCCACATGCCCATGACACAGGCAGCTCCCACTAAGGTTAAACTCTCCTGCTACAAAAAAGTTGTACATCAGTTTTATTCTTCTTTTGCAGGGGTTGGTGAATTATATTATTCGTAGAAGCAGGTACGTTTCTTAGATGAGCAAATGGAATGGTTCAAATGCAGTGAAGTCACATTTTTTTGACTGTATGAGTACTTTCTTGGTTACTCTGATATTTTATCTTGTGTTAAACAGAAAAATCATTGACAACTAGAAAACTATGAATCTCTTTTATAACAGGAGAGGAAAATAATCAACAGAGCAGGGTGTTAGTTGGAACAGTGTCTGCAGACAATGCCCTCAGAGCCATAATGTAAACAACATCTGGGCTTACAGTTTTAATTTAACTTAGTGATTACATGTACCCTTTAGTACATGTAATTACTAAATTACATGTAGAGCTCCATTTAGTAAATGAAGACTTCAAACTCTTTTGAGGTCTTTCGGTTGGACTCACACAAAACCCCTCTTTTTCCCTCTTTTTTCTTTTTTTATTTTTATTAGTCATCTGAAAAAGAATTTTGGACAAAATCATACCAAAACATCAAAATATATTGTATTTCACATAAAAGAGAAATAAAATAAAATAAAAAAACCTTAACAACAAAACACAAACCAAAAAACCTAAAACAACCAAAAAAAATACCCCATCAAAAACTCAATCACAAATACGTATCTTCAGCTCACCTTAAATTGCACTTAACCTGTTAACGCAGATATATTCCTTTACAAAAGTAAGAGTATATGTCAAAAAAGTCTAGGAGCAACTCATAAGTGGGTAACTCAGTTCCTGAAACCCCAATGTATGTTCATTTTTCATGTAATCAAAAAAAAAAAATATCAGAAAAGATGGAACTGTTTATGTATGAAAAAAAACTCAGAAAATTGGGAATTCTTCAGCTTAGAAAATCAGTTAAGAGATAAAAACAAAGGCTGACAAATATCAGAAAGGAAAGGAATGTGTGGAAAGGAAAAATTTTATTCACCAGCACTGCGTTAGCATTGCAGTTGTCATTGAAACAGCAGATACCTCAATTTCAGGCTTTGTAGTAGGTCCCATAAAGTTTTTTACATCGTTATCCATTAATTTATTTTAAAGAAGGTGCTGACCTCGACTGCACAAAGAAAATCTGATAGTAAGCTCAGCACAACAGATTGTAGTAGGCATCATTATTGGCTGCTTGTAAGCAACTACTGAAGCCTTGTAAGAGGCTTCAAGTGGAAAGTTTGCTACACATGTGGTGGGGATGTCACTGCTTCTGGTTTTTATAAAGGGTAAATGAAATAGGTTTTTAAAGTATCATGACAGCATAAAAAGAGAGATAAGGAGAAGAAGACAGGAGGAATAGTTGTGAAGAAAGCAAGAACTAGGCTGCTAATTCACAAGGCATTCCCTTGTAACACCCATGGGATTGCATTGTCACACAACCACAAACACCTCTTAATTGCCCCGGCTGCCAGGACTGCGGCTGACAGTTATAACTGAGATCTAACTAGTGTGCTTTGCTCAATTTTGCAATCTGCATGGTAGATGAATTAGCAGTATGAGGTTTAATCTCCACTTCCAGCTCAGAAGAAAAAGTTAGAGGGTTTGCTCGTAATAGAGCATATGACTGTACCTGGCATTCATCAGACTTACAGAAGATGATTTTCTACAGCATTGAAGCAGAAGAGTCTTTGGGAATCAACTACAGCACACAGAAGTATCATACTGATGGACAAAGCAGAAATATATTAGCAACTGACAGACCATTCTGAAAAAAACTCAAGAAATATTACCAGTATTTCTCAGTGTAATGTAATTTAATCTATAAATAGTAAATTGTCATTGGACTACTTGAAGGAAAGCAGTGAAAATTAATATTTAATGTGTTTATTGGCAAAACATTTATTGTACACCTGGAAGAGTGGAAAAGAAAATTATCTAGGATAGATATTATCTAGGAAATTTAGGAAAAAATCTAGGAAAATTATCTAGGATAGATAGAAAGGTTGTGTGTGGTCCTGTTTCTAAATTTCACAGGAATTTCTCATTCCTAAATCTTTGCTATCAGTATTAATAGAATCTTTGGTGTACTTGTGAAGCTGTTATCCTAAGAACACTAGTACAATCAGTATTTATTGCTATAACCATATATGCGAAATAAAAAGCTTAAGCAGATCTATTAAAACTCTTAAGAAATTCTCATTAAATAGCAGTGAGAGAATATGATTCTTCAAAGTCACTGTTAACATTTCAGAGAGATGTCTGTTTCTTAAAGGTTTAGTACTCTCTAGTAGAGATTGGGAATCCCTTTCATTCTTTACTCTTACATGATCTACCACACAGACATTAACTTTCAGCCACACTACTTTTTCCTCTTACTGGATGAAGGTCTAATAGGTAAATAATGTTTTTCTATTATATAAGCTCAGGTGACAACCCCCAAATGAACTGTAAAGGTTGATATAATGTCGATATAATCCTCTTAAAAACTCAAATCAAATTATAAATTAATTCTATCTCTGCAGATATTGAGTCCTGTAGCCATTTCCTTAAATGAGTAAGATGGAGGAAAAAGTCAAATAAATGAATTGAAGGAAAAGGTTTAGCAATTTAATGGATAGCAACAGGCAGTAAAACTGAAAATCAAAGCAAGACCAGCTACATGCATTGCTCAAAAGGCTCAGATTTATGAGGTAAATTAATTGAACATTGTTATGGGTGAAATCTACTGTAGTTGGACTTGTATGAATATGAAGGTCTCAGAAACTGCACTGTTCAATTTAAATCAGTTTTGTGATTTCTGAGATTTTGCACTATAAAATTAGTATTTCATAAATTTCTTTGAGTATTCCACTGCTCCATTCTGATATAAGCTCATGAATTCAAGGAGTAGTAGCCTAAGGTAGAGCTTACATTAGGAGCTTTTAAAAGAAGGTTTAACCAACCTTTTAAGGATTTGGTTTAAGCTATTGATTCGGAGGAACAAACTCGCCAACAGTTTCAAGTTGACAAGCGGGTATTCTTTATTGCGGCGCCGGGAGACACAGGGGATAGCTCCCCCTAACGTGCATGCCTGTAGTGCTGCACAGGTTATCCTTACATAGCCACCGGGCACACATACATAATCATGAGGCTACGCATGAATTACATCGTTTTCCAGAAAGTTTCCCGCATGCATACAAAAAATGTGGTGGTAGTCTTTGAGAGTCGTTTAAGTCTTTCAACAATCTTTATGACTTCTGGCTGTCTTTGAAGCACCAGCTTAATTAACATTACAGACATAGCAATAATCCTGTCCTTCTACTTATCAGTTAGTTTAACTGCTCCCATCCTCAACATCTGCTAGTCCGGATACTCCCCGCTAGATGTTTACACCAGTTTAATGTGCTCATTAACACTACAACACAGCAATCGTTCTGTCCTTTTTCCTATCAGTTAGTTTATCTATGCCCACCCTGGACATCTGCTAGTCCCAGACACTCCCCATCCCCAGGTCCTATTTTTCTATTCTGTTTTTCTTACTCTTTTTGTACTGAGGTCCTAAGGACCTGAAACTGTCAACTACCTTCAAGCACCTCAGTTATTTTCCATTACAAAGCCATCAAACTTAATGTTACTTAGAACTAATTGCATTATATGCTTGTCTCACTATGAAACTCAAACTCAAAGTGCTAGGTTAAGTCTGTGTGTGTTACTTTCAGGAATGTATTCATGTACATAATACACATCAACTGGTGGTTACTCAGGGAAGCATTTAAATGCCAGGAGCCAGCACTTGGTGCCCAAGCAAAGATTTAAACAGATTCACTTTGCAATAAGTAGCTAGCACTTTTTTCTGCTGCTCTTTGCAAACTAGTGTGGATTCAGCTTTGGGGTACGCTGCGTTTGCATTTGGGAAGGTTAGTAAGTTGACAGGAGGAAGGAACTGAACTCTTATCCATGAAACCCCCAGTGCTGCACAGCTGAAATTTAATTTGAATGAGGGCATTTATTCCTCTTCCTGTGATTTTACTGTTTTTCTAACAGGAGCTAATCTGAGAGAGAGATCAATGGGTCTGTGACCTGTGTTTAGGCTTGCTCTTATGAACTTGACTTGAAACACACTAAAGAGGGTAAGTGGGTGTGGATAACATGGTTGTAAAGAAAAGGGGTTAGAGAAAACAACAATCTGGGATCTTGTAGCTTCCTTTTATCTAAGTAAAGTGAAAAATTATGACTAGATAGTGTGAGTAACTTAAAACTTAGAATGGAAATACTTTTCACTTACTTTCTCTTGCTTATTCCGGATTGGAAAAGTGATTATGTATGTTCTCCTTGAAATAATTTCCACGGATTTTTACAGACTTTTTTTCCATCTGGGCTTCTATGTTAGCTTTCATCTGCCTTAATACCCTTCAGAAGTCTGTTCTAACTACCTCATTGCCAGTGCTGTGCTGTATTTTGTGTCTAGCAATTGTGTGTGCCTGCTTTTGATAAGTTCTTTTTAAAAATGGCTACTTTTTTTTTCTTGTTTGTTTATGATTTCTTTAGATATCTTCATGTTAGGTCATTTTGTATTAATTAACATGATTTTGAAAGACCATAAAGATAGTAGCTTCTGTCTCTTTATGCATACAATATTGCTTTAGGAATTAATTCAAAAATCATTGAACTCCATCAGATCAAATGACAAAATATAATACCAGCGGCAAAGTAATGTCAAATTAGCATAAGTGAGCATGACTTTCAAAAAAGCCTGAGAAAATTCTCTACTGGCAGGAAGAAATTGACTGTATAATATGTGCAGGGTAACATAACTTCCTTTAGGATTCCAGAGTTTGAAGGTAGAGCACATCAAGAAATATGTGCTCTCCCAAAAAATCAGGAATAAATGGATCTTTCTGCATCTTTTTCCTCTAGCTCAGTAACTGTAATATCAGCACTGAAATCAGCTAATACAGTACACAGTACACAGTATGCTAGAGATTGGAAGGGACCTCAAAAGATCATCTAGTCCAATCCCCCTGCCGGAGAAGGAACACCTAGATAATGTTACACAGGAATGTGTCCAGGCGAGTTTTGAATGTCTCCAGGGAAGGAGACTCCACAACCTCCCTGGGCAGCCTATTCCATTGTTCTGTCACCCCCACTGAGAAGAAGTTTCTTCTCAAGTTTAAGTGGAACCTCTTGTGTTCCAGTTTGTACCCATTACCCCTTGTCCTATCATTGTTTGCCACTGAGTAGAGCCTGACTCCATCCTCGTGACACTCCTCCTTTATATATTTATATACACTAACAAGGTCACCCCTCAGTCTCCTCTTCTCTAAACTATAGAGACCCAGCTCCCTCAGTCTTTCCTCATAAGGGAGATGCTCCACTCCCTTAATCATCTTCGTTGCCCTGCACTGGACTCTCTCCAGCAGCTCCCTGTCCTTCTTGAACTGAGGGGCCCAGAACTGGACACAATATTCCAGATGCGGTCTCACCAGGGCAGAGTAGAGGGGAAGGGGGACCTCTCTCGACCTACTAACCACCGCCCTTCTAATACACCCCAGGATGCCATTGGCCTTCTTAGCCACAAGGGCACAGTGTTGGCTCATGGTCATCCTGTCATCCACTAGGACCCCCAGGTCCCTCTCCCCTACACTGCTCTCTAACAGGTCGTTCCCCAACCTATTCTGGACCCTGGGGTTGTTCCTGCCCAGATGCAGGACTCTACACTTTCCCTTGTTATATTTCATCAAGTTACTCCCTGCCCAACTCTCCAGCCTGTCCAGGTCTCGCTGGATGGCAGCACAGCCTTCTGGCGTGTCAGCCACTCCTCCCAGCTTAGTGTCATCAGCAAACTTGCTGATAGTACACTCAATTCCCTCATCTAAATCGTTGATGAATAAATTAAATAATACTGGTCCCAGTACTGACCCTTGAAGCACTCCACTAGTTACAGGCCTCCAACTAGACTCAGCCCCATAGACTACAACCCTCTGGCTCCTCTCCTTCAGCCAGTTCACAGTCCACCTCACTACCTGATCATCTAGTCCACACTTCCTCAATTTAGCTGTGAGGATGCTGTGGGAGACTGTGTCAAATGCTTTGCTGAAGTCAAGGTAGACCACATCCACCGCTCTGCCATCATCCATCCACCGTGTTATTTCCTCATAAAAGGCTAAGAGATTGGACAAACTAATTTCCCCTTGGTGAAGCCATGTTGACTGCCCCTCATAACCCTCTTAGTTGCAGTTTCCTAGTCTTTTGGTGTGTTTATGGCTAAATTCAGAGTGTGACATTTTGGTATTTGTGGTGTTTCCAGAATCCCTAAGGGCTCCTCTTGCTCACATGACAGCTATACTTAGCATGACATGGCACATGTGACTTTGGTTCCTTATGAAAAAAGAGTCCTTCCTGTGTGTTCCACTGTCACCAGGCTCTAGCTTCAACCCCATGAAAGTGTATTTACCGAATGAAGATGAAGACAAATGGCACACTTTAAGAATAAAATCACATTTACATTTTAACTTCATACTTTTCTGCTGTCCATCCTTTTTTTTTTTAATTTTCTCTGTTAAAGGCACATCTAGTTATGTACAATAACCTATGCATTCCAGAGATTTTAGTTACAGCTGGCTCTTTAGTTTCCTTTTTGTCCTTGTATTTCCTACAGCTGCTGTATTGTGCTTTTCAGTGTTTTATGGTGGTCCGATACATGCTTGAATATTTAAAAAGCTTCTCAGATTAGATGCAAAACACTGACTAAGCTTTCTGTTCACCTCTGATCTTCTCCCAAAAGTACCTGCCCACAGAAACTTCTCTCATGCTTGAGGCCTTTGATCCTTTTAACTTTGAATAGACAGAAGGTCCAGAAAACTTATCATGCACCAGTCATCTTTTGAGCAGCAATTGTGTACTGCATTTTTTTGTGTAAAGATTAGCATTTGGTAGGAGACAGAACCCTAACAGACTGAGGCAAACACAAAAGGTGAGGTCCATATTTAAAGAGGTTCATTTAAAAAGTTTATTACGGATGTGTGATAGCAAGCTACTGGTGTGGCAGAAGGGCCATTCATGGAAAAATATTTTCATTAGTAATTAAATATGAATTAATATACTTATCAAAAAGTATTTATTAGTGAAGAAAATAAAAAAAACAAAAGCTAAGTAGAAATTACATTTTTGGTGTACTGTGGATACATATTTGTTCTTGTTTGAGCCATGAGAGCTCTATTTCTTAATAGTGAGTATACTGTGTATTTGTGTCATTACAGTATTTTTGAGGTTTATTTTTGAATGGATGCAATCAAGCAGGCATTGTTCTAGGTGTATTTGATCAACATATATTTTTTATGTTTATTATAATATTAATATTAATAATTAATTTAGACACAACTTTCAAATTCCTTTAAAATTATTTTAAAATATATTTTTTACTCTCCTTAAGTACTCAAAATTCAAATTTATATGACTTCTATCTTAATAGAACAATCACTTTCCCAGGGATGGAGGTGAGGCTGACTGGTCTATAGCTACCCGGGTCCTCCTTCTTTTTGAAGACTGGAGTGGCATTTGCTTTCCTCCGGTCCTCATGCACCTCTCCCGTTTCCCAAGACTTGGTAAAGATGATGGAGAGTGGTCTAGCAATGACTTCCACCAGTTCCCTCAGCACCCGCGGGTACATCCCATCTGGACCCATGGATTTATGGATGTCCAGATTGCTCAACTGGTCTCTAACCCATTCCTCATCGACTAAGGCAAACCGCTCCGTTGAGCTGACTTCATCTAAGGTCTCAGGGGTACAGGGCTCTTCAGGACTGCCTGCAGCAGAGTAGACAGAGACAAAGAAGGCATTCAGTAACTCTGCCATCTCTGTATCTTCTGTCACCAGGGCACCCATCCCGTTCATCAGTGGGCCTACATTGCCTCTGGTGTTAGTTTTATCTGCCATGTATTTGAAAAAGCTCTTTTTGCTGTCCTTGACCCTTCTCGTCAGGTTTAATTCTAAGGAGGCCTTAGTCATCCCAGCTGCCTTCCTACATCCTCTAGCAGCAGCCTTATATTCCTCCTGAGTGGCCAGCCCCTCCTTCCATGACCTGTAAACTCTCCTCTTCCACTTGAGCATACCCAGCAATTCCCTATTTATCCACGCAGGTCTCCTGGCCCTCTTCCTTGACTTCCTACTTGTCGGGATGCTCCGATCTTGAGCACGGAAAAAGCAACCCTTGAATGCCAACCAAGTATCTTGGGCCCCTTTACCTTCAACCAGCCTTGCCCACGGGATTTCCCCTAGCAATTGCTTGAAAAGGCCAAAGTTTGCCCTGCTAAAGTCCAGGGTTGTAATTCTACTTGCTATTCCACTGGTCCTACCACACAAGACCCTGAATTCCACCATCTCGTGGTCGCTGCAACCAACGCAGCCCTCAACCCTTACTGCTTCAGCCAGACCCTCCTTGTTAGTGAGGATGAGATCCAGCAGCGCGCCTCTCCTGGTCGGCTCATCCACCATTTGCAGGAGGAAGTTATCATCCATACACTGGAGGAACCTCCTGGACTGTGGCTGGGTTGCCGAGTGGTCCTTCCAGCAAACATCAGGGAAGTTAAAATCCCCCACGACGACCACGGCCTGTGACTGTGAGGCCGCTCTCAGCTGCCTGTAGAAGGCCTCGTCAACTTCCTCACCCTGACCTGGTGGTCTGTAACAGACACCCACAACAGCATCGCCCCTGCCAGCCTGCCCCTTAATTCTCACCCACAGACTCTCAACTCGCTCGTCATCTGTCCCTGGACAGAACTCTGTGCGCTGTAGTTGCTCCCGTACATAAAGAGCAACCCCACCACCCCTCCTGGCTGGCCTGTCTTTCCTGAAAAGGATATAGCCCTCCATGACTATATTCCAGTCATGTGAGCTGCCCCACCACATCTCTGTAATTGCCACCAGATCATAATCTCCTGACTTAACACAGGTTTCCAACTCCTCCTGCTTATTTCCCATGCTGCGCGCATTGGTGTACAGACATTGCAGGGAGCGAGCTGAGCACACCGATTTCACCCTAGGATTATAGGAGGCCTCCCAGTCTTCATCAATTCTGGAGTCTGCTCCAGAATTCTGGAGCAAGCCCAGCTACAACCCCATCCCTCTTCGAATCTAGTTTAAAGCTCTCCAAATGAGCCCTGCTAATTCGTGCCCCAGCATCCTTTTGCCTCTGTGAGATAAACCTTTCCCACTTGTCATTGTCCAGACTGGTGCCCTATAAAACCAGCTGGTATGAAAGAATCCAAAGCCCTGCCTGTAGCACCAGTCTCAAAGCCAATCGTTTATGGACTGAATCTTCCCATTCCATCCCACATCATCAGTGGAAGATGGAAGGAGTGAGGAGAAGATCACTTGAGCCCCAGACTCTTTCACCATCTGCCCCAAGGCCCTGTAGTCTTTATTCATCCCCCTCAGACTGTGGGAAGCAGCTTCCTCCCCACCTGTCTGGAAGACCAGCAGTGGGTAGTAGTCTGTCGGGTGCACCAGGTTGGGGAACGGCCTCGTGATATCCCTGATCCGGGCTCCAGGCAGACTACACACTTCCCTATGATGAGGGTCAACTCTGCATATCGGGCCCTCCGTTCCTCTCAGAAGGGAATCGCCTACTACAATGATCCTTCTTTCTTTCTTATCAGAGGCAGTCTTGAGGTGCAAAGTCGACCGCCTTTTCCTATGTGGCCTTGTCTGCTGGCCTTGCCCCACATCCTCACCTACCTTTCCTTCAAGATCCAGGGCCTCGAACCTATTACGGAGGGACACCTGGGGAAGCAGGGCAGGAAGGGGGGAGGGTTTCCCACGACGCCGAACTGGAACTCGCTTCCAACCCTCGTCGTCTTTTTGGTCCCCTACCTCTGCGCAACAGCTACAGGGCAGGGGCTGTCTCGGGCCATCCCCCTCTGTCTGAGAGGACAGGGGTCCTTCCCCTTTTGGGGGGTATCTCCCTGGAACCGTTCCGACTGGCACGCCAGGGAGTTACTCCACCAGTCGATCTCCCTTTCACACTCCCTCATGGACCTCAGCATCTCAACCTCCTCCTTAAGTTTTGCCACCAGGCTAAGCAGATCTTATACCTGCTCACACCTCACACAGGTGGAATGCTGTCCTCCCTCCCCCGGCAGCAGCAGGCTCTGGCACTCCCTGCATCCAGAGACCTGAACAGCCACAGTTTGGGATGGGGTCTCTGTCTGAGTTGCTGCAGTCATCTTGCTGCAAGCTCTCTTTCTGGAGGCGACCATATTGGTCAGCAGTTGGACACCAGCAACAGGGTCAGCAACAGGGTCAGCAAAAGGGTCAGCAACAGGACCTGCTCGTTCCTCCCTGCGCCCGGTGGGCAGCCGCTGCCCTCTCCGAGGCTCTTTCAAGGCAAGGGGCAGGGGGTGGTCACCGTCACCGTGGGAACGCCCCCCCGCCACGTCAGCTCTCTCGCAAGGGCTGCTGGGGCTGGGGATCGGGAGATGTTGGGAATCGCAATGTCTGTGCTATACCCTCTGATTTTCCTAATCTCCGTTGACCATCACGGTCGCTGAAGCATGCTGGCTGCGGCTCTAGCTAGGCTAGCTCCAATCAGCTGACTGAGCTGACTCTAGATGCAGTTTTGATTCCTGTGATTAAATAGCAAATTTGGTTCAAATTTGAGTACCTATCAGCTGGTTAATTATGGTATGTAAAGAAACATCTCTTTCTACTTTTTTTTTTTTTTTCCTACATATAATAGATGCTATTGGCCCTCTTGGCTACCTGGGCACACTTATTGCTCATAGTCAGCTAGCTGGCTGTTGACCAACACTCCTAAATCCTTTTTCACTGGGCAGCTTCCCCAAGCTGGTAGCATTGCACAGAGTTGTTGTGACCTAAGTGCAGAACCTGGCACTTTGCTTTGTTGAACTTTACACAACTGGCCTTGGCCCTTACGCCTCTTTAGAGCCCGCCTACCCTCAAGCTGATGGACAATCTTGCCCAGCTCTGTGTTGTCTGAAGACTGACTGAGGGTTCACTCTATCCCCTCATACAGGTCATTGACAAAGACATTAAACAGAATGGGTCCCATAATATTAAGTTCTAACATAGAAGCAGCAAAAAATAATTTTTAATTAGCTAGTAGTTGGGGAAACCAGCCATTGGACAACAATGAAAAACTTCACATTATTGTCAATGGGATGTTTGACAGGACACTAAAACAGAATTGTTGCATATTTTCCCATAGTAAGATTAAATATCATTGGTTTAGAAATATATATTCTGAACAGTAATGTTCATAATGTTTAGTCTGAAGTACTTGCTAATCACCATAAAGTGCAGCTGTATTTTCTCACTTGAATTCAGCTTCGTAATTTAGGAGTGGGAGTATTTGAGACAATAATACATGAGCTAGCAGGTTTTTGTTTTGATTTTGTTTTAAATTTCTTTGGTGTTTGGGTTTTATTTGTTTTGTTTGCCCCTTCACCCTTGCTCCCCTCCCCCCAAAAAAATACTACTGAAATAAGACGATTTCCATGAGTAAAATCTCAGGAATATGAAGGATGAACAACTAATGCTGGATAATTTAAAATCAGAGTGTGATGAGGAAATCCCCACAAGTGTCTAATTAAAAAACTATTTCAGAGTCTTACCCTCTTATTACATCTTCAGACTGCTTGCGGATAAGATATCTATCTTATTATGGACATACTTCTTGCAATATATGGACATATGGGTACTGTCATTGCTAAACAGAACCATATTATCACTAATTTGAGCATGTTAAAGCACTTAGAGGTCCATTAACCAGCAGCTAATTTTTCCCAAAGTCTTCAAGTGACTGGTAATTACCATACTGTTCTAGTAAAAGAGAACGGGAGAGGGGAGGTGCATGAAGGGAAGAAATGTGTTAGTATTCTACTGAGCAACTATTTAGCATTTACATTCAATTCTGAACATACTAAATTTCTCTTTGAAGGTTCATTAATTCACATCAGCGTGAAATACCAAGGCGGTTTGTGTGCCCGGACACTTCTTTAATTCCATACCCCAAAAATAACCTTGAAAGGAAGTCACAGTCTGCAAATAATGACAACTTCTACTTAACGTAGAAAGTAGGCAATTAAACAAATTTCTTGAAAGTTTATAGTCACAGCTGTGTAGGAGGCTGTCATTGTTAAGTGCTGAAAAATAAAAGAGACCTAGAACTAAATTAATCTACATTATATATAGCACTCACCTTTTTATTTATTTTATATTTTTGTTTGTTTTCAGTTAACATGGAGTTATTAATGAAGAGGAAGGCCATAAGTATGGGTTCTCCCCCAAAATATAATTCAGCAGTCAGACTTTTGGCATGCTACTTTTCACCTGTGTGTTTAAAAGAACAGTATCAATGTATATAAGATGTAGGCATGTAAATATTTACTGCAAAAACTTTTCTTTTACTAAATTAATTGCTGTGAAAAGTTTCTAATTTTTCCACAGCTTTTAAAATCCATAAAAAATAAACAGAAACATACTACTTTTATCTTCTGTACTGGTACAATAAAACTAAAATTCTTAGGGACATTTGTGTAACCATTCTACGAAGTGAATATTTCAGAATGCTGTGTCTTTTGTTACAGAATTGCAGCTCCTTAATTAAACTGGAAACCAGGTTTCTAAGTGGATGTTATGATTTGACAAGGGATACTACCAGACAGAGGAGGGTGGAAACTAAGCACACAAAAAAAATACACATTCTATGACACACTCAACATGTATGCAAAATTTTAGGTTTCTGTACTGTTCCCAAAATTAATTTATTAATTAAAAGCCTGTATTTAACACAGATCATTAATAAAATCCTTCTTTTAGTCAGAAGTATTTTCACCTAACGCTACTTTATTGTAACACATGTGGGTTGACGGCTTTATGTGAATTTTATTCCTATTTTAAATGTTTTTGGATTAAACCAAATAGTTGGGGGTGGGGGTTATGGTGTTTGTATTATCATTCACTGATTATGTATGTTTTTACAAACTAAAAGCCCCAAATATTATTAACCTAGAAAGTTATACAGATGAGCTCTCTGTGTTCAGAGGAATGTCATGAAAGGGATGAAGGTGTGTGTTAATTTGAATATTTTTTGACAGGTGGAAGAAATATAGAAATAATTAAGAAAGAAGCGTCTTAGGAGAAACCATGTTGAAAAAAATCTGCATTGATTTCAGGATTTCTCCTATATTGCCCAAACTTTCACAGAAATAGATTTCAAGTTTAAATTTATATTTCAACATGGGTGTTATAAGAAGTAGGAATTAAGGATAAGAAATAGGATTTCATAGTGTGACTAGGTATCTTGTGATTCTCCTCTTAGAGCTGTTACCTGCCAGCTGTTCCCTCTCAATTATTGTTGAATAGTGTACCTGAGATGAAGGAGGAGTTGTACCTTTTTCTAAATAGAAATCATGAATCATCTCTCCCTCTTGGGTCCTGAATGATGGCCTAAAGAGGCACAAGAAGAATAACCATATGGAAACATCTCCACTTTGGTTTCTTTTCTAAAGAGATAAAGGTCTTGTATAGTTTCTTTAACGTGGTACAGGAAATGCCAGGGATCAAAATCCTTGCCCTGCCACATGGAATTAGATATAACATCTTGGTTTTTTTTAAATCTCCTTGTCTTAGTTAATTTGTTACATAATGTTAACTTTAATTTACAGTACATTTTGTCTGTAGTTTCCAATCCCTACAGTCAAGAGAATAATTAATACTGTAAAAAAAAAAAAAAAAAAAATCTTGACAACATATGGGAAAGTAAATGCCAGTGGGTTACTGCAGGATTATTGCTAGAAATATGCTCAGAGAGCATGCTTTCTTGACAATTCCACATAACAGATTATTGCTTTAATATTTACACCTCTCCTTCTTTCTATTTGTGTGTGATTTAATGACCCACTTAATGTGCTCCTAATTCCTTGGATAATATTAGAAATCTGTTTCATAAGTATGCCTTTCTTTGTATTTATCATTTAAACTTCAGAACACAAGATGGCTTTGCTTATGAGGTTACCGTGTGCCTCATACTATGTGTAGATTAACTATATGTAAACCAGAGAAGTTAGAATCATAGAATAGTTAGGGTTGGAAAGGACCTTAAGATCACCTAGTTCCAACCGCCCTGCCATGGGCAGGACACTTCACACTTCACAGCCTCCCTGGGCAGCTCATTCCAGTGCCTCATCACCCCCACAGTAAAGAACTTCCTCCTCATATCCAATCTAAACTTCCCCTGTTTAAGTTTGAGCCCATTACTCCTTATCCTGTCACTACAGTCCCTAATGAAGAGTCCCTCCCCAGCATCCCTATAGCCCCCGTTCAGATACTGGAAGGCTGCTATGAAGTTTCCACTCAGCCTTCTCTTCTCCAGACTGAGCAGCCCCAACTTTCTCAGCCTGTCTTCATATGGGAGGTACTCCAGTTCCCTGATCGTCCTCGTGGCCCTCCTATGGACTTGTTCCAACAGTTCCATGTCCTTTTTATGTTGAGGACACCAGAACTGCACACAATACTCCAGGTGAGGTCTCACAAGAGCAGAGTAGAGGGTCAGGATCACCTCCTTTGACATGCTGGTCATGATCCTTTTGATGCAGCCCAGGATATGGTTGGCTTTCTGGGCTGCGAGTTCACACTGAAGCAGGCTCATGTTCATTTTCTCATCGACCAACACCCCCAAGTCCTTCTCCGCAGGGCTGCTCTGAATCTCTTCTTTGCCCAACCTGTAGCTGTGCCTGGGTTTGCTTCGACCCAGGTATAGGACAGTCGTGGTTTAAACCCAGTCAGGTAACTTGTTCACTCACTCCCAGTGAGTGGTGCCGAGCTAACAATAATCAAGGTCCGTGTCCGTCTCCCCCCCCCCCCCTTGCACCGGGGCTCTCCCCTTCCCCGCTCCCGGAGGAACGGGGAGGAGGATCGAGAGAGTGCAACTCCTATGGGTTGAGACAAGAACAGTCCAGCAACAAATCACCACCGCTACTATCAGCTAAAACAATGATAAGGGAAAATAACAAGGGAAGAGAATACGATACCACCGGCCAAGAAAACGAGTCCCACCCGGAAGCTCCTGTCCTTCCGGGTAACTCCCAGTTACCCCCCACCCCGGGCATGACGTGCTGTGGTATGGAATACCTCCCCGGCTAGCCCGGGTCAGGCGCCCCGTCTCTGCCTCCTCACAGCTTCCCCTCCTCCCTGGCAGAGCATGAGCCTCACAGAGTCCTTGGTCAGGGTAAACATCACTTAGCAACAACCGAAAACATCGGCTTCACCAACGCTGCTCTCAAACTAGAAGTCAAAACACAGCACTGCACCAGTTAACACAAAGGAAAAAACATGACTGCTACTGCTGAACCCAGGACAAGGACCTTGCACTAGTCATGGTTAAACTTCATGAGGTTGTCTACCTCTCAAGCATGTCACACGTGCCCACCCCCATCAGCCCACCTCTCAAGCGTGTCAAGGTCCCTCTGGATGGCATTCCTTCCCTCCAGTGTATCAACCAAACCACACAGCTTGGTGTCATCAGCAAACTTGCTGAGGCTGCACTCAATCCCACTGTCCATGTCACCAACAAAGATGTTGAACAAGACCGGTCCCAACACCGATCCCTGACGGACACCACTCGTTACTGGTCTCCACCTGGACATTGAGCCATTGACCACAGCTCTTTGCGTGCAGCCGTCCAGCCATTTCTTTATCCACTGAATGGTCCACTACCAAATTGATGTCTCTCCAATTTAGAGACAAGGATGCCATGTGGGACAGTATCGAATGCTTTGCTGTTATCTTGTTGATCACATCTGTGGGGATCTGTCTATGTCCATCTTGCCATTTTATTCCCCAAAATTGAATCTCCTGTGCAGGTCCCTTTACCTTACTCCGTTTTATGGCAAAACCGGCTTTCAGCAGGATTTGGATTATTTTCCTCCCTTTCTCAAAGACTTCTTCCGCTGTATCGCCCCACACAATAATGTCATCAATGTATTGCAGGTGTTCTGGAGCTTGCCCCTGTTCCAGTGCAGTCTGGATCAGTCCATGGCAAATGGTAGGGCTGTGTTTCCACCCCTGGGGCAGTCGGTTCCAAGTGAACTGGACACCCCTCCAAGTAAAAACAAACTGTGGCCTGCACTCTGCTGCGAAAGGAATTGAGAAAAATGCATTGGCAATATCAATCGTGGCATACCACTTGGCTGCCTTTGACTCTAGTTCATACTGAAGTTCTAGCATGTCCGGTACGGCAGCACTCAATGGTGGTGTGACTTCATTCAGGCCACGATAGTCTACTGTTAGTCTCCATTCTCCATTAGACTTTTGCACTGGCCATATGGGGCTATTAAAGGGCGAGCGGGTCCTGCTGATCACCTCCTGACTCTCCAGTCTACGGATCAACTGATGGATGGGAATCAGGGAGTCTCGGTTGGTGCGATATTGCCGCTGGTGCACTGTTGTGGTCGCAATTGGCACTTGTTGTTCTTTGACTTTCAACAACCCCACAACAGAAGGATCCTCTGAGAGACCAGGCAAGGTGGACAGCTGCTCAATTTCCTCAGACTCCAAAACTATGCTGCTACATAATTGTGTAGCATTATTTGTTTGATGGGTTTTGAGGCATTGGATTTGTAATACTGTTAATGTCTTCATACATGCTTGTGTGTACATACATATGTATGTTCCATTGTGTTTTATTTTGTGTTCATAAATTTATGTATGCTATGCACTGTTTTTTTTTCTTCCCTTCCCTTCATCTTCCTTTTAACTTCCCTTCCTTTTCTCTTCCCTTCCACTTTCTCTTCCCTTTCCCTTTCCCTTTCTCTTTCCTTTCCCTTTCTCTTCCCTTTCCTTTTCCCTTACCTTTCCCTTTCTCTTCATTCTCCCTTTCTCTTATCTCTCCCTTTCTCTTACCTTTCCCCTTCTCTTACCTTTCTATTCCACTTTCTGTGACCTCACCCTTCCCCTTTCCTTGACTGTGATTGCTGGAATCTCTCTTTTTTTTACTTTTTTTTTTTTTTTTTGTGCATGTTAAGTTCATTATTCTAAGAATTAGCAACACATCTTTTTAATTATCAGAAATCTATTTGAAAATGAGTTGCATTTGTTCTGAAATTTTAACAAAGGCTTTTTAACAGAAAAATTTTGAGTGATGGGAAAGAGTTATCACTGAAGTAGTTTTATTGTTATTGTTTTTGAAAGGAAGATGACTAAAGGAAGAAAACTCTTCAGAGAATATTTGTTTATTCTAATGTGATTCTCTAAGGAAAAACTATCCATATATCCCTCAATATCTATTTGGTTTGTGGGTAAGAAGAAAGCAAGTAGCAGTGCAGATTGGAATAATTTTTTTATATTGCTGACAAAAATAGAGTGCAAATTGAAAAACAAAACAAAAAGAACTGTTTAATATTTCTCATAGAAAGTTGTTTATATTTTTGACTAGTTCTACATAAAAGTTGTCATTGCTGTTGAGGACTGTAGAGCAATTAAGTGTTTTACCTAAGTAAAAGTGGTTTAACTAAGCTTCCACAGTTCCCTTCACAAGAAGTTATACATAGGGAATACTTCAGAAAGGATTCTGAAAACACTCATGGAATATATGGTGCATATATATATATATATGTATGTACACACATAAAAAAATAAATACAAAGAATATATGTTGAGAATCTGTTGGGCTTTAAATGTTTTATAAACTTCAGCCAAGCAGTAGGGCTTTGTATCAAAGCAAAAAATCAAAAGTCAAAAAACAGTCCAAGAAACCTCAGGAGAGGAAGCTGGTTTCTTTTGCATTTGTTCCTGGAGGGTCTTACCATTCGTAAAAAATGGTTACGATCAATAGCTACAGTGTAGACACTACAATGGAATATCAAGCTTTAAATCACACATGTGGGGAAGCAAATCCCATGTCTGAAAGTGATGTGGCAGCTGACTTCAAATCTGTTCAGGTACATAGAATCATAAAATCATAGAATGATTTGAGTTGGAAGGAACCTTAAAGATCGAGTTCCAACCCCTTACAATAGGCAGGGATACCTTCCACTAGACCAGGTTCTTTACAGCTCCATTTAACCTGGACTTGAACTCTGCAAAGGATGGGCAGCCACAATATCCCTGAGCAACCTGTTCCAGTGCCTCCCCACTCTCATAATGAAGATTTTCTTCCTAATATCTAATCTAATCTAACCTAAATCTATACCACAGCTACAGATGCTGGCAGACTGCAATGTACCTGTGACAGGGCTAAAACGGGTCTCCAGAACTGTTGCCCACCAAGTATTCCACCATGGATGCATTGGTGCAGTACCAGGCAGGCTCGGGAGGCCAAGGCAGCATAGAACTGTTTGTCAGGCTCCTGTATGACAAGGTGTCACCAGATTAGGTCTACAGCAAGGCAGGGGCAAAATTCAAGCTGACATTACTATTCCACAATAAAGTATGCAGAAAGACAAGAATGCTCCCAATAAAGTCAGCAATAGGCAAAAATCATCACCAGATGAAATGATGTTGACCCAGAAATGCCAAAACTTGTCAATCTTCACAACTCTAGAAAATAAAGATTTTAGGGGAATACAGGGGAGACAGATTTCTCTCCATATAAATGCTATGGATTTCTGTGTGCATTAAAAAGAGTGTATAGCAAAAAAAGCTTATTTAGATTTTAATATCACCTTTTCCAAATTGATTATTAGCCAGTGAATATTGTTTGGGAGAGGTTTTCAAGCATATTTAGTGTGAAAATTTGATGTGAAGGAAAACTCTATGTCATTAGAGTATCTGTTATGTTAAAAAGCAAAAACCCCTCAGGTTTGAAATGTTATTAGTATTGCTTTCACCATGAATTTTTAATAACTAGCCTGCTAATTAAAATCACTTTCTGTCTATATGCATATGATTTCAGGCTGCTGAACTTGGATACATCTTTTTCTGAGGTCTTTAAAATTCCTTTTTTTCAGAAACTGAAGTAGATCCTACTGGCTTTCATTGCAGTGCTAGTTCCTGTGGGGTTAGTTTTTTCACCATGTGTTGTTATTAATTCAACTAAGTTTCAGTCAGTTACAGAACCAGGGGGATGTTCTTATTTGTTGAATGTTTTATGTCTAAGCTATGCACAGCTATGTCGGGTATCCTGGTTAGTATCATGCAGGCTTTGGCTTAAGTGTTGATGAGTATAGGTGGAGACAAAAGTCAACCAGAATTAAGGGAAGAGAATTAAAAGGATAATAAACTTTGTTGTACCTAATTAATTGACTAACAGCCAAAGCTTCCTCTGTCAATTCTCCTTTCAGAATATTAGAGGGAACTCTAGGGAATTCAGAAACTTGCTCTATTCATAAAGCAAAAAAGCAAATGCTAATTTGAGGTCTTTAAAGCAAAAATATAAACTTACATTTTTATGACCTCACTCAAAAGTAAACAACTGGAAATATAATATCCCTCCAATTATGCAGTAATTTGTAAAATTAAGGCTGTCATGGAAGAAGAGCGGAGGGTAAGGAGTGAGGGTGCTCAGGAATTCCAATGTTGCTTCAAGCATTCAGTTTTTTATGACTTTGGATTAATTAATTTTTGTCTTTTTTTTCTGTGTAAAAACATTATAATAACATCACAAGAGGGATGGTAAGGCTAATTAAAACTTGTACTTTGAATACTATGTTATGAAATATGATATAATAATATCACTAAAATGAATATATTTCTTTTTGGATATTCAGTCGTGTCTCCATCGAGCTTTGCCTTGTTATGCTGAGAATTTTTCCAGCTGGGGAAAATTTGAAGAATGTCAGAAGTTGCTTTGAAAATTAAACTTTCATTATTGTAAAAATTGTTATTGGGGGAAGATGCAGATTTAAAAATATTAAGCAGCATAATAAAGGTAAATCTGCTTACTTCATTATTGTTGATCAGCTCTGTTGGAGACCAGATTCAGAAGCAAGGCTTTGCTGAAAGGAAGAGTGGGTGTCAACTGTGTAAAGGATAATTTATATCTATTAGAAATCAGAAGTAAAATGATTACAGGGGGTGGTTATTTGCTGCATTTGAGTAGGAATTTGCTTATGTTCACTAAAACTTTGTGTTTCAACAGGCAACTAACACTAAAGAATATTCAAAGCTATTAAAAGTCTACAGCTGATTATGTGAAATGACAATTCCCATCCCTTTTAATTCAAATTTTACCCAAAAATTCGTGTTGATAACATAAAACCAATATTTTACTCTGTTGCTGGATGAAATGACAGCTTTGCTTTTTAACAGCCACATAATCGGTATATTTTCATCTTGGGCTTAGTAACCTGTGATAGTGTTGTTTAACAGTGTTCCACATCACAACAATTAGCAAACAGCACACACTGAGGCTTCTTAACTGGAAACCTCCTCAGTCTTATGTTGTGAATCTGTATTCCAAATCTTAAAGAATTTCTGAACGGAAAAGACTACATTTCTCAATGAGAGTTGCTTGAATGCTTAGCATAGGAAAAGTATTCTGCAGCAAAGAATATGGGATGTTTGAAAGATAATAACTGTTGCACAATACAGACAGCTGAAACACGTTACGTTCTTTAAAAAGTATTGGCAAGATTTGAACAAGGATAAGAGAAGACAGATAATACTATTTGATTCAGACTTTAACTGTCTAACCTGAAAATAGGACTGTTCTGTTTGTTTGTTTCCAGCAAGGGAAAATTAACGCTACAGCTGGGTGCAAATATATTGACGTTAATGGTGAATTCTGATTTCAGTCCTCCTGGGATGTGCCTTCCAGATCCTTAACTGATCTTTTAAATTACTTTATAATTTTGTCTTTATATTCCAGCAAATCTCAGTGTGACTGATACAATCTAACCTAGTAGTTTACTTCCAAATTAAGGTTAAAAAAAAACAGTTTAGCTTCTTGCCTGCAGAATAATATTGTTGATGACCTACTGTGGCTGTTTTTGTTACAGTGTTTCTGTAACTATGCCTACCATTAGGTGATAGCTCTGTTAGCAAGAGCTGTGATGGTGGCTCACCTGAAGTCACCTGTTCAGTTCAGCTTGAAGTCACAGCCCTACTAGTGAGCAGCAGCTCTCATCTGTGTCACTGTTCCACTGATACTAACAAGTTTCCCTAGCCCCCTTTCTACACCAAATGAGAAAAGTAACTTGTAGAAATTTCTATTGGTAGAAATTTTCTACCACTCTATTAGCAAAAAGTATCGGGTGCCTGCAGGACATCCTTTATTCTGTTTCTAGACTACTTAAACTACAGCTGCAAGCCTTAACATCCAAATCAGTTGTTAATTTTCAGAATAAGAAAGTTGGAATTGGAAGTTTTCAAGCTATCAAAAATTTCTGGAAGTTTCCTTGACCATTTTAGATTTCTCAGTCGATTTTTGTGAAATGGAGACACTATAAAGAGACCCCAAGATCCCATACATATAAGGAGCAGTAGGAAGATTGAATTTGTTAATATCCTATTTTAAGCAAAGACTGGGTAAAGCTTTCTTTCTTTCATGTACAAACATTGCAGTAGGAGTTCTCCTCAGCTGGTTATCTGTGGCTAATTCAATTCCTGCCATTTTTTCCACATGGGCTAGCAGTTTGATTTGGACCTCAACTGTAATCCTCATCTCTTGACAGTGTTCTGTAGGGTAGGGACATCTGCCAGAATGCCAGTGGTACTAGGCCCATCATGCCAGAGCTCCTGCCTGTATAGCTGAAACAGCTACCAAATTTTTCTTAACAAGTTGTTTAACACAGAGAAGTGTAAACTGTGACTGCTGAGACATAAGAGTTTTATGTTGCTGAGGATATTGTTTTCCAAAGGGTGGGACAATGGTCGCCATATTTAAAAATCAAAATTCTTTTTATAGCACTTCCTGTCTTTGGTTCCAGTCACTACTTAATCAAATTAAATTAAATTAAGTAGTAAATTAAATAAAGTAAATAAAGTAAATTAAATAAAGTAGTTATTAACTACTGATAAGCCAAGTCAGATTTCTTGGTTGTTAAGCTCTTTGAAGAATCTCTTCTTAATATAATTGTGTTTGTCCTGTACTTCCAAACAAAATGTTTTCTTGAAACTTTTTTTCAATAAATGCTGAAAATCTATTGTGAATTATTGTTATTTGTGCATGTGGTTGTGAAAGTACTAATCCTGCAATGCCAAACGCATGTATGTGAAGACCTCTAATCTCAGTGAAGACCAGGAACAACATCACTCTTGTTCTTTGTATCAAAGTGTAAGACAGTGCATTTAAAGTTAGAAAACCAGTGTATAAAACTGAAGATCAAATACATTTGACAGTGAAGAGAAACTTGTAGCAACTGTGCTTCAAAACACCCATGAACATTTAACGAAAAGTCCATGCATGTCATTGTTTTAGAAGAGAAAATATGTTATGTTGTTGTGTAATCCTTATGTAATACGTTTTAAGAGACCAGATTCAACACTTCATTAGTCCAATTTTGTCCCATTCTGGCTCTAATAACATTAATAAAATTAAACTGGTGTTCACCTGGAATTAAGTAAAAGTGGATCAGAAGTTCTACTTTAATTATTTTCTCCTTGGTTTTACATTTATTTAAATTGCTTTTAAGTTAATGTCAAAAGCCTGCTGGGACCAGAAGCATATTAGAGACTTGACTTCTTTTACTGTAACTGTCAGCTTCAGCACAAAGCTAATCTGAAGAGAGAAAGCAATGCGTAAGGATTATTCCTTAGTCTTTTCTTCTTTTCCTGTAATGTAGTGGGGGGACGGGTCTCCATTGTATAGCACATCCATTTGAATTTGAGTATAAAAACACACAAAAAGTGATACTAAAATGTAAGTTTTTTATAGAAATATGTGTATAGCATTTAACATTTGAGTAAGTTTTAAATTTCTTGAAAACACTTTGGACTCTGCCTCTAATATGTTCTTTATATATTCCCACAGCTATTTTTCATCTGTGTTTTGTCAGCAATTTACTTTTTACTGGTGTTACACTCTAGTTTCTATGGAAAGCTTGGACCTGTTCAGAGGAAATTGCAATACGTAATGACCAATTCTCAAGCAGATTGCTTTAGCATGGGAGGTGGGAAGCTCGACTTAAGTTTGAAGAAAAGGCAGTTGGAATTCTCTGGCATAAAAGAGAATATTACAAAAATAAAAACAATTATGTTTAAATGTTTTAAAGATAAAGGGCTCTTTTTGCTATGTATCCAAGGAGGTATATGTTGCAGAACCAGAACTGAAATCACTGGGTTGTTGGTCTTGCAGTTAAGCAGATAAATATACATTTAATATAAACATGCACATTGGAATTAATTTAACTCAGAGATTTAGAGCACAGTTTTAATATTCTATGTAAATCCATTATTTATTCACTGCCTTGGTCTGCAAAAAGAAAACTGTTTGAAGGAATAGTTAATGTGCTGAGAATTCAGTGGATAAAAATCAAGACATGCTGAAAAGAATGTTGAACTCAAAAGGGGCATTATGACCTAGTTCAGATAAAAAAAAACCGGAAAGCATCTAGGTGGAAAGACTTAACCTGGGAAAGGTTAAGAATGTAGCTAAAAAGGGACTGTAGCAGTAGGACCAAGATCTGGTCTTTCCCATTAAGAAGGTTTGGCCTTTTGAAAAGTTAGAAGGCAGATGCAGCAATTGAATGAGACTTTACAACTTGCTGAAGTTCAAGTGCACTGAAATACCAGCTGTGTTAATTTTATTCTCTAGGGCAGTCATTAGTACAAAGTAAGACACAGAGGTTGCCTCTTTCTTTTTTGTGCACACATTTTCAGAAAGAGGAAACTCTGCTTGAAGAACAGAAGCCAGCTAAGCACTTCATAAATACTGCCAGTCTTTATGCGCTCCTTTTCTTCAGTGCACCAGTGACTGGGAATGGACAGGTAAGACAAAGAATCAGCATCTGCAAACCAGAGGGTGATTCAAGTCCATCTCTCTCTTGTGTTTCTCCTTCACTGCACATGTTCCATTGCATTCCACAGGATGAATATTGAATAAATGGAGTGTCCTGTAGAAGTATCTAGTGCTCAAACCTGCGAACTACAGGACGTGATCAACATAACCCACCTGAGAACAGGCGCAGGAAGGGAGTTGGTGGGACTGAGGAGGAATATTAATGCTGGTATGAAGGAATAAGTTTTTGACAGCTTAACGGCACTGAACATGTGTGCTATTTGAAGTCACACTTGTGATTAGAGAAGGAAATAAAAATCTAAAGCAGTAGATGAAGGCAGGATAAAGTTTTAGGGGACATACAAGAGTTGGCAGGGTGGAATTAATATCTATCTGTGCCTTCATTAGCCCAGGGTACAGAGCCAACAGGCCATAAGACCAAGATCAGGGAAAAAAGAAGACAACTTCTGATGGAGTCAATGAAAGTGATCCCTCTGTTGTGAGAGGGAGGATGTGACTGTCATGAACAGCAGATCAGACTGTTAGCAGCAAGTGAAAAACAAGGATTTCACCAAGCAGCTCTGAAGCAGAGCTGTTTTCAATGAACCTCCATTCTGCAGATTTTAGAATGAGCCTGCTAAAAGTACCCGGGGAGTTAAGAGAGGAGAGAGTGGTTTGATCTAGGATGAGGAGAAAGCCAAAACCCTTCTAACTGAACCAGAATGTTGGCAGCACTTTCAAACTTCTCATATAAAAAACATGTTGTCAGACCCTTCCTGAAAAAGGGATTAGCCACAGGATGGAGAAGTCTTGTAATATAAAAAAAGTTCTCAATTCTGACAGTGTCTCTGCCTGTGCTTCTGAGATGAACAGTCTGTTTTCAGAGTAACTGTGAAAAATTCATGTGAACATTGGACACATTTTCTTATTGCATCACAGGCAAAAGAAAAGCAGCAGCAAAGTAGAAAAACCAGAAATGAATAATGGAGTTAAGTGAAAAATGCAGGAGAAATGAAGTATAATGACAAAGAAAAGGACAAATAATGCAAAAATATTTGTAAATCTTGCATTCATAATGTAACTCATATGATTAAATAATAAAGTTTAGTAGTTATTTTAAAGTAAAATGATACTATACACTTATGACTTTATTAATTTAAAGTTGAGGCCCTGGATGTATGTTCACACATGCATTTACCTGAATATGGTATGTTCACCCTATTTATCTGAAGCCTGATTCAGCTGATTTTGGTTGCACTGATAATTTGATTCAGGTAGAAATCCTCTTGAATATTCTCCTTCAGCTTTATTGTAGGGGAGATGAATCTTATTTCTTGTTTCTGTGACGCAGTTTACAGTCTTTCCTTTCTGTGTTTGTTGTACCTACCTTTCCTGGGACTCACACAATGAGGCTGCCATTTGTTCATCAGGGGAAACGATAACATTTCTACCCTTGTTGCTCACAGAAAACATAAATATATCTTGATGGAGTTACTTGTCTGTGAACAACACCTGCATTGTAAGAAGAAGGAAAAGCACCTATCATTCAAAAAAACTTAACATTTCCCTGGGGCAGAAATTTGTTAGGGTTCAGTTGTCATTTTATTCTTTAACAAGGAAGCAGCCACAAGAATTGTTCCTCAGAAAATTTCAGTTTTGCTTCAGACTTCTTGGTCTCACAAGCTCATTAAAAGGCTGGAGGAAGAACTTAATTTATTTTGCCTTTCTGAATACCTGTTTCTCAAACAGGTAGTCGGTTCATATGTAAATTACTGGCAAGCTCTACAAAATTTGGATACCTGGGCTGCATGGCTGGTCAGGTATCAGGAGAGACTTCTGGGAGACAGTGATTCTCCACACTTACATACTGTTTTTATCACAACAATTATATAATACATCAGCATATTAAGCATGGATTAGCCTTTTATTCTTGAAACGGATGTATGCTCTGAATAGTTACAGTGTAAAAGTCCTTCCAGATATTCCTTCAAAATGGGCTATTTCATCATTAATATTTGTTATGTGGAGTAAATTAAGAATCCTGAGAAATACTGCTGTAACTTGGACTATGAACAGACCATACAGCAAAGGTCTGATTCAAATTCTATTTAAGAGATGTATATGTTTTCAGGCAGATTTTCTGCTTAACTTGGTATACTGTGGAAAGATACTACATTGGCTGAATATTAAAAACAGCCTCATGACTTTATAACAGGGACAAAGGTTTTACAGTGGTTGTATCTCAATGTCCTGAACATAAACTGTATATGGAAGAGGGGAAAAAACGGTCGGGGGAAAAAGAAAAGTGCAACCTGGCAAAAATTCAGATGATAAGCAGTTGAAATGAAGACTCAAGACCCAAAAACACACTCTATTTGGCTTTTTTTGACTGGAAAGTTCATACAGGAGTTTCTGGCTTACTTAGGTTTCACAGCAAGGATTTTAGGTCAAAGCATTTCCCTGGTATACTGAAGGCAGAAGTAGTGGTTTTTCAAGGTCCTCAGAGGGAAAGAACAGGGAGCATTAGAGCTGAACTAAGTTCCATACTGATCATTTGTTCAATTAAATAACAACTTTTTTTTTGTTTTTTTAGTATGTTTTTTGGTTTGATTTGGTTTGGTTTGGCTTCTCTGAGCAAAATAATAATGCCAAGTTGAATGGTACAATTGATTCCTAAGAGGGAACAAATGAAAACTTGACAGGCTTGTGAACCTCCTGAAGTTCAACAAGGCCAAGTGCAAGGTCCTGCACCTGGGTCGGGACTTAGTGCAGTACAGGGTCGAGGATGAATGGATTGGGAGTAGATCGTTGGAGAAGGATATAGTGATGTTGATGGATGAAAAAGTGGACATGAACTGGTAACATGAGCTTACAGCCCAGAAAGCCAACTGTAATCCTGGGCTGTGTAACAAAAGAGGGTGGCTATCACTTTTTTGGTGATTCTTCCCCACTCTACTCCACTCTACTCCAGTCTCATCAAAGTCCATTTGGAATACTGTGTCCAGCACAAGAAAAATATTGACCTGTTAGAGAAGGACTCGAGGAAGACCATGAAAACAATGGTCAGAGGTCTAGAGCTCATCTTCATCTCAAAAAGCTGAAAGAATTGGGGTTCTGCAGCCTGGAGAAGAGAAGGCTCCAGGGAGACGTTATTGCAGCCTTTAAATATGTAAAGCCAACTTTTCCTTGCTTTGCTCCCATCTTTATTCATCCATGCATTTCAATCTCTGAAACATGGAGAGCAACATTTAAACATCTGTACTGGATTCCCTTCATCCTTTTATTTTCTCTTATTAATATAAAGAATTGCTTGCAAGATAATTTCCCTCACATGGCTTCATAAAGCAGCAATAAAATTTTGTAATGCATAATTAATGTTATTTAAAATTCTATTCATTTTTTCTTCCGAAGCAGACCAAGGAATCAGGAAGAACTCAAAACACAAAAGGCTCATCCCTGCATTAGTGAAGACAACAGAAACCATTCTAACACTGTAACCAAGAAACACTATCTACCAATGAGCAGGTATGTATTTTGTAATTGATTTAATCTGTGAACAGGTATTTTCTTACAGCAAAGGTCTTTGATGCTTCATTGTTCAATACCTAAACTAACTCAGTGACAAAGTTTAAAGGTTTCCCTTTCCCAAGAAGATTCTTAATTCTATTTATTTTTTTAGGATCTCAACTGGGAGATATTGGTCCTGTTACATTTTGTTTCAGTAGATCAAGGGGATCAAAACTTACCGGCTTAGAGGTAGATGGAAAACCACAATGTGTTGGGTCATCTCAATCACAAGTTGTTTACACATAGATAAGTTGGGTTTTGTTTGGTCAACACAGCTACTTTCCAGAGTGCAGCTCAATTTTTAGAACCTTCAAAAAGAATACATTTAGGAACTGACATTATTTTGGATTTAACTTAGTATAAACCAAACATACAGATGAGCAGAAAGAAATGCAGCTGCACCTTGTTTTGTGTTTAAGATACAAAGGACATCACAGCCCCTCCAGCTCATTCTACACTGTCAGACCCAATGAGTGAGTGAAGAGACATGAAAGTGCAAGACACTAAGAACTAGATTTGGCATGTTACATTTGTTTTAATTAGAGATGTTGAGTCACAAATTTGTTGCTAATGCTGTTTTCCCCGTTCACTCCACCTGGGGTTACCCAAGCCTCTGCCTCAGTTACTGTTAGTGTCCCAGATGATGTTGGATATGAAAAGCTACAGAGATGATAAAACTGAAATTTGAAATACCTGCTAGTTTGTCATGTGTTTTTTCTTCTCTCCTGAATACAGTGCATTTTTTAGGGTGTTAATATAATCTCATTGAAAATTCCTACATTTCTGTTTTTCACAGAATATATCCTATTGAAAGTCAGTCCAGTCATCTGCAACATCACTGAAGAAGTAGAAGCAAATAATAGAAATAAGATTTTTTTTTTTACTTTATTAGCCTTTAAATGGAAACTGTAATCTAGTGACTATGATGTAGTCACTCAAAAGTGATAATTAAAATGACTTTTTTAGCATAATAAAGTTTTGACATGAAAGAACAATATGTGAAAGAGTTTTACTTGCTTTACCCATCTGTAAGAAACACTGTCAAAGAAAAGTGTGAGCAGCAAAAACTGAGTAAGAAATACATTTCATTTGTGCAAAGTTAGATAGAAAACTGATTAAATGAGCTTCATGCATGAGTAATCTATGGTAAAGAGTTAAACGTCAAGACAGTTTTAGAAATCTTTATGAAAAGCAAGATTGTTAACATAAGAGGTATGTACTTACATACTATAAATGACATTCACTACTTATTTTATGTAATGATGAATAATGAATGATTTTACCTCTGAGGCTAATTGAACATACGGATCAGGCTGAGGGTAGCTGTCCCTTTCTTTCTGTTGCCATATCAAAACTAGAAGTCTTCCAAGAGGTACTCTGTATTTAAATTTTGTTTACAATCTGTATAATTTGGATTAATTTTATTTTCACTAAATTGAGGACAGTTTTCATTGGGAATCTTGATTAAGTCAGTGCTTGGAGGACTGTGGAATATGATTATAATTTCTTAATATTTTTGCCCTCATTTTTCAGTGAGTGGTTGTATTTTCCTCATACCATTAAAGTCTTGAAAAAAAGAGCTATTCATTTTTTAAAAGTTTATTTAGAAGAGATTTATCTAAATATACTATTTTTATATGAGTAAATTGTTTTCTAGGGTACATAGATGTCTTGTAAACAGGCAAGATAATTATTGTTTCTTTTTTATATGTATGGAAATAATGTACAGAAATAAAGGCCAATATTGTCAAAACTGTAAATTAATTTTTTGTGCTATTTCAATAAATCTGAGCCTTTTATTTGTTCAGTGCAAAGTTAGCAATGAATTTAATGACTGACCCCAATCAATACTTTTGCAAGTTCAATTACAAATCTTCAAATACACTAGAGAATATCTGAATCCTTTTTGAAATGTTACAGAAAATAAGTTCAAATGGGGAAAAAATTGTCACAGTTTCTGCATATTGTTCCAAGTCTTTGTTTCACATTTTAAGATTTCTTCTATTTTTCCTAATAAAGTCAATTTTTTAATTCTGCTTGTCTGGTACATTCCCTTTCCCAGCTCTATGGGCCTTTCTTTAACTTTTAATTCATTTCAATGGTTTCCATGAAATTTTGAGGTTCTGCATATTGCTGCTTATGTCATGGAAAACTAGCATATCTTTCTTAGTGTCTTTTGCTGTTCAGATAGGTTTCTATAGGTCAGTTTCACATGCACATATATATCCACAACTCAGAATTCATTATGTGAACCTAATGAAGAAAAGTTCTTACTAACCTCTGTTTTGGTACTGAAGCAGTTTTTCCTGTCTCCCCTGAATCAATGCTTCCTGACGATGCAACTGTAGTACTATAAAGCATGTTTGTCTTTATATTATAGCTTTTCTCCTCAAGTAGATCCTTTTCAAGGGAGCAGAATGCATTCAGGAAGTAAACTATAGTAGATGCAAAGGTGTAGAGTTAATTCTTTTGATTTGTTATGATTTTCGAATATGACCTCTGATACTTTTATTTTGTAAAACCTGAGCACTGCACTTACATTCCACAGGTATCCTTGGTCACACACAAAATCTAAATATTGTTAGGAAATGAATCCACTGTTTTCTCTAATTGTTTTACACTCTCTAGTGAGGTTTTCTCCCTTCATTCACACCAGAACTAATAGTTGCCATTCTTTGTTTCTAGAGAGATAGAGGATTTCACTTTCTGTTTAAGAGAGGTCATATGTACATATTGAGGAGCACAAACAGAGACAAGCTTTTACTCCACCTTTATTTCTTCCTTCCTTGACTCAGATCCTTAAAAATTGTAGCAATTTCCTTGTTGCTCGAATGCATAGATTATGCTTTTAAACATTTAGAGTATTTATTTTGCCCTTCAAACAGTCTTTTAAGCTAAAGAAACCCAGTCCTGCTTTAATTTCTACTCCATGCTTTTTCATGAATTATTTTGGTATTAGATAAATAACCCCTACTTCTTTTATAAATAAAACAGCTTCCAAGCTTTCATCTCCAAACTTACTAAGCTCAGTAACTGTTCTCCATTCTTTACCTCATCCACAAGTTTCTGTAATATTCTTATAGCTTCCTCATACATCACTTTCCAATTTTCAAGTGTAGTCAGGCTATTTTCATATATTTCATTTCATCTGAAAGAGTACTTTAAAGTTAGGACAGACTGTTGATTTCTTTTATCAGAGGCCAAATGTATAGGAATACCCATATCACCATGGGATGAATGCATGACCAACACACACACAGGTGCCCCAAGAATGTTACTAATTTTTCTAACTGACGGTTAGAAGATGAGTAGGCAAGGAAGAGTTCACATTTGGTTTTAGTTAAACTGATTTCAAATTATTTATATCTTTTGGGATAATTTTTTACCATGAAGAAATTTAGTATTTAAGGAAACACAGAACTTCTGAGATTGAAACCACCTCTGGAGATTATAACATCCAAATGCCCTGCTCAGAGTAGGATCACCTGGGGCGGGTTGACCAGGGCCATGTCTAGTCAGGTTTTAAATATCTCTTGGGAACCTGCGCTAGTATTTCATCAGCCAATGTGAAAAAAAAGGCTTTTTTAAAGTATAAATGGAATTTCCTGTGTTTCATCTTGCACTCACAGCCTCTTGCCCTGTCACACCCTTACATACATAAAACCCACTCGATCTTTCTCTTCTCCGAGCTGAATAGTTCCAACTCTCTAGTCCTTTCATAATCTTCTTGTCCCTCCTTTGGACCCCCACCAGTGTGTTCACTTCTTTAATGTACCAGGTAACCCAGAACTGGACACAGCACTTTAGTTGTGTCTTGCCAGTGCTGAGTAGAGTAGAAGGATCACCTCCCTTGACTTGTTGTCGACATCCCTCCCAACACAGCCATAGATACTGCTAGCTGTCTTTGCTGCAAGGACACATAGCTGGCTTGTGTTAAATTTGGTGTCCACTAGGACTCCTAGGTCCTTTTCTGCAAAGCTGCTTTCCACTGGGGACAACCGTCAGCATGTATATGCTGGTGCCTGGGGTTGTTCCTCCTCTGTATAGGACTATGCATTTTCATTTGTTGCACTTCTTGATGTTCCAATTATTCCATTTCTTCAGCCTTTTATGGCTCTTCTAAATGGTGGTATTCCCACCTGGTGTATGAGACACTCCTTCCAGTCCTGTACCATCTGCTAATTGCCGAGGTTGCCTCATGACCCATTTCTAGGCCAGTGATGAGGATTTTAAAGAGTACTGGCCCCAGTATTCACCCTGTGGGTACATTGCTAGTGGCTGGTCTTCAGCTGGATTTCTTAGTCCTGCTCATACCCCTTTACTTCAGTTCAGCCAATTTTCAGTTTGTCTCAATGTCTACTTATCTATCCCATATTTCATCAGATGATCTGTGAAGATTTTATGGGAAGCAGTTGCAAAAGCTTTATTCAGCTCAAGATAAACAATATTAACTGCTCTTCCCTCACCCAGCAAGCTAGCATTCTCGTAGTGGAAGACTATCAAATTGGTCTAGCATAATTTACCTAATATACTCACTAATCCCAGTCATTTTATTAAGCTGGGGAACAACATTTCAGCAAAAAAAAAACCAAACCCTGATTTTGGAAAGAAGAATGTTCACTTACCACAAAACAATCTGCAACTGGCAGGAAGATAAGAAATTAGTATATTTTTAAGGACTAAATAGATCAGGAGTTCAGCTTGTCCATTCAGTATAGTCCTTATTTTTTATTTTAAAACAAAAATGACTGTCCATTTTCTCTTCCCACCCCAAATTATATTTCTATCTCAAACTTTCCAAAAATTACAAAGAATGTGGGTTTTGACATACAAGAGTATTTTAACCCCAAAGTTATTACTTCAGAAAAGTATAGTTGACTAAAAGTAGAGATAAGGAACTGAATATTTTTGCATCTTGAAGTTACTATTAAGATAATAAAAATACTCTCGAATAAATGCATTCCAGTAAAAACACATAGAAATTGGGATCTGTGACTTCACAATGTGAAGTACACATCTGTCCTGGGTTCAGCAGTAGCAGTCATTTTTCTCCTTCTCAGTAGCTGCTGCAGTGCTGTGTTTTTGACTTTCAACCTGGGAACAGCACTGGTAACACTGATGTTTTTAGTTGTTGCTAAGTCATGTTCACTCTGACCAAGGACTTTCTGGGTCTCATGCTCTGCCAGAGAGGAGGGGAAGCTGGCAGGAAGCAGAGACAGGACACCTGACCCAAAGTGACCAAAGAGGTATTCCATACCACAGCACATCATGCCCAGTATATAAACTGGGGGCAGTTACCCGGAAGTGCTAGATCACTGCTTGGTAAGGCTGGGTATCAGTCGGCCGGTGGTGAGTGGTTGTATTCTATTCCCTTGTTATTTCCCTTATCTCCATTATTATTGGTGGTAGCAGCAGTGATTTGTGTTATACCTTAGTTACTGGACTGTTCTTATCTCAACCCATGGGAGTTACATTCTTTCAATTCTCTTCCCCATCCCTCTGGAAGAGTAGGTGAGGGAGAGGTTGGGAGTGAGACAGAGACTGCATGGTCTGAATTATAGCTGGTCTTAAACCATGACAATATCACATTGTGGCACTATATTTATTTTGAAGAATTTATTTCACCAAAGACTCTACAATTAGAGCTGTGACTCTGCTCAGAGAATAAAGGAAC
The DNA here is from genome assembly GCF_028554395.1 of Pezoporus wallicus. Lineage (NCBI taxonomy): Eukaryota > Metazoa > Chordata > Aves > Psittaciformes > Psittacidae > Pezoporus > Pezoporus wallicus. The sequence continues at coordinate 240,848 of NW_026637939.1, read as the reverse complement.
AATTTAAATTTGTGTGCGGAATTACAATTTCATTTCTAGGCCATAAGAGAAAACGTAGGCTTCCAAAGTCCACATATTTTTTCTGGCATCTATCGTTTAGTTGCGGGTTTTAAATGAAACAAGTATAATCAGCAAATTACAACTCTTTCATCATTCTGTTGTTTCCTGCATCTCTCACAACACATTCTTCACTAAGCAAAAGCAATCTGTGCTCAAAAGACACTGAATCTAGAGCCAAACTGAAGCTCAAGGATTTTATCTTTACTGCTATGGATACAAAAGCTCAGGCTTAAAACTTTTCTCCCTTAGGCTCTGAGCAACTTTATTTCCAGTCCTTTAATTCTAGTTTATTTTTCTTCTGCTTAATTTCATTATCCACATAATCAAGCTACTGTAAATACATTGGAAAAATGAAAAGACTTTACACAGAAATATACTTAACTCATTACAAGCCCTAAGACATGACCTTGACTCAGAGGATAGAATGCACATTCTGAAATGGAAACATAAATAAAGTTTTTAAGCTCTATATAATGTATCTCAAAACCAATCAAATAATGTACTGGCAGCTGTCTGCTGAAGTGTGCTAAACTGTTCTAAGTGTTGACATTGGGTGGCTAGATGACCTGAACAAATCACATCTACCTGAATTCCTTTTCTTCATAATAAAAAGAAAAATGAAAATAATATCCTTTGCATGATCTTTTTACTGTGATGGTGCTAAACAAAAATTAAATATTTGGCAGAAAATATTCTTCAAGTTCCAAAAAGAAAACTTTTTAGATCCTACAGGTAGAATAATAATAATTAAAAAAAAAAAAAAGTAACAATAAGAATGTAAGCATTGAAAACTTCTAATAGCATTAGAAACAAGCACATCCGTGCACTTTGGTAAATCCTTCACAACATCAAATGCACAAGTCCAGATATGACAGCTGGAAAATGTAATTTTGTGACAATGATCTCGACAAGCAAAATTCAATTTGTCTGTACTGCAAGAATAAGAAACTTTAAGATCAATTCACAGAGAAAAAGAAATAAAAACTCCTAACTCCTGCACCCTCCCTGTAGCTGAAGTCACTACGTTCTATTTCCTAACTGGCAACATTTAAAGAGAGCAGAATAGAACCAAACTGATTTTCAGAATAAGCCACAGTGTTTTATCAAAATCTAGTTTCTGGAGAAACAGTACTGTTATCTAAAGAAAACTGAAGATCCAAATTTCTGGTTTAAGATGTAAGTTTCTTATTTACTGGCTGGCATACATGACAATTTTTAAATCCATTTCTTGCTTTGTAAGATTAAGGTGAAACACTTCACAAAAAATGCAAAGTACTGCAGCAAACAAACATACAAGTGAGCAATTCTGCTATTTGATATCAACCAGTTTCATCAACCTTCACGCACTTTTAACTGGGAAAATACATCAATTTCTTGCCACCCAGAAATTTAGTGATCAGTTTTCCACCTGCTGCACAGCTACAAATTGCCTACAGATCCTAAGTGTGTTCTGTCCTGACTCTCTTCTATCAGAGTCACAGCAATTTCAAGCCTGAGCCATACAGTCACACATGGCACTGGAAAAACAATATTTCTCATCTGATACTGCAGAGGACAGTCTAGAAGGGAGGCTCCACAAAATACCTCATTTTTTGCTCTGTCTCAGGTAGTCAGAACAATCTAAGTCAATCTTGTCTTCTCAGTACATCCTTAGGCAGACTAACATTAGAAATACCTCACAACAAACAATGTACTGCATTGTTTTTCAAAATCAAGAGCATGGGATGGAAGAGTAAGTTACAACAGCTCTCCCATGCACATACAGCACATACCAGGGACCTAATATGGTGGTGTCCAAGCACGTGGTTTTATGCAATACAGGCCTCCAAGTACAGCATCTTTGGCTGTGGTGTCAGCCAAAGTTGAAATGGCACAGGAACTTTAATAACTTATCTTAAGCTGAACTAAACAACACCTTTTCAAGTGGCAGAGTGAAAGAAGTATGCAAAAAATCATTATGGCTTCTGCAATGCAATAGTAAGTATTTAAAATAAGAGACTGCAGTCAAATTAATGTTCCTGTAAACAAGAGTTTAAAGCTGTGTTTAATATAGTTCAGATAAATGGAGGGGTGGGTGGGTGGAAACAACAGCAATTTTTCATAAAAGCTATTTATTAAGCTGCTGAACATAAGTATATGCTCCCTGTAGCTCACTCTCACATCATAGTGTCTTATGTATCCAATTCTTCCCTGCCTGATCAAACATTGCCAGCTGCTGTACCTTTTTTTTATTCTATCCAAGACAAAAGGCGCTGAAATGTAGCTGTCCTTCATTCCAGCATTCATTTTCTTGGTAAGAAAATGTTATACAGTGTCATTTCATATCAAGGTGTGATTGTAGTACTTTTAACTATTTTTGTGACATTGTAGTACTTTAGCTTTTTTATCCCCAAGAAGAAGTACTCACAGAAAACATAGAATTGATTAGAATTGATTTGAGATCATTGAATCCAACTTCATTGGCCTAGCACTGCGAAGTCCACCATAAACCATACCCCTAAGTGCCACACCTACACATTTTTTAATTACCTCCAGGGATGGTGACTCCACCGCTTCCCTGGTCAGCCTGTTGCAAAGCTTAACAACCTATTTGGTGAAGATTTTTTTTTTCTAACATCCAATCTAATCTTCTTCTGGTGCAACTTGAAGTCATTTCCTCTCATCCTATCACCGTGTAACCCACCTTGTTACAACCTCCTTTTGCATAGTTGTCCCGTAAGCTTCCTTTTCTGCAGGCTAAACAACCCCAGTTCCCTCAGCCAGCCCTCATAAGACTTCTCTAAATCCTTCACAAGCTTTGTTACTTGTTTGTGTCATCTTCTTTGCATTCATTCTCTGTTCTCCACAAGACTGCTATATAAAAATAAAGTGTCTACCAACTAGCAGTACAGATTTATTCCACTACTGTGAGATGCTAACATTTTTGGTTGTTATTTTTCTTTCTTTCTTAGCTTTAAAAAGCTCACTTGAAAGACAGGCAATTGATATTTTATTACTGCCTTTGATCACAAAATATTAACAGAGGTGTTTTTTCCTTGATAAAATACATGTTTTGAAATTGAATTTAAACATTTGTCATGCATAACCAAGCAATTTTTTTCTCTTGCTTAAACTTCACTAATATGACTTTCTTCTCCCAAAAGAAATACAACTTACAGATTTTTAAAAGTTTTGTAAAAAAATGATCAGTATTGTAAATTCCCGTTTCACATGGCCAATATCACATCTTATATGACATCTTCTTTGAACTTTTTTGTTGCAGAAATCTCAGTGATTAGGATTTCTAACCATCATGAACAGTTATCCAAAGTTATTCTAAACATCAGAAGGTGTTTGTAGTTGATTGATTTGACCTTGCCCTAATTTTACATAAAATCACACCAGTAAAATAGTTTCTTTACACTTTGACAGGGTTCACATTCACTCCATATTCCGTCATATTGGAGAATTGCATCACCACAACTTTCGATCGATGCAAAGTCTACAACACACATCTTCAGGATGTGAGTCATGCTATGGACAAAGAAAAGTGCGAATCAACAAGATTTTAATTCTCTATTCTCTTAACTGTGGTGCATTTAACCTACAATTATTAACAAATAAAATTAAATAAAATAACATAGAATAAAAGCTTTACACTTTTCTCTACAAAGCTGAAGACTCTAGGAAGTTCTTCCAAGACCTTTAAAATTTATTTGCCTTTTTATTTCTGACATGTTACCAGATGATATGATGTAACCAGTGGAATTTTAACTGTAACTTCCTTCTAGAAGGATTTTTTTTTTTCTCTTCTGGAATTGCATCAAAAAATCAGAGAAGGCCACAGTGATTTCTGGCACTGAGTATTCCTGAAAGCCAAATTTACTTCCCTTCTTGCACATCTCTGAGGTACTTTTCTCCTAGTACAGTGTATGCTTTTCAAATCCACTTTCACCAGCTGGTTGTGTACAGACATGCCTGAACTGAAAAGTCAGAAGATTTGCTACCTACATTATTTTAAATTTATGTGTACAGCATTACAGATTGCATCACTAAACAGCTTAAAATATGCAGATTTTCTCTCACATTTCACATTACTCTGACTTCAGTATTCATACCACAGCTGAAGTTATTATAACTTATATATTTGTAGCCTACCAGTAGCTCACCAATATCTAATTCCATTCATTACTCACCTTATAACTTTTTAAAATAAGTAAAAAAGAGTTGTGTATACAGGTTCAGTGCATGTGTACCTCATTCAAAGTTCACAGTGCATTCTGAGAATATCTATCAAAGTTTCTCTTGTCAGATATTTGATCAGGAGTACTGCATGCCAGGCTATTGTTCTTTCCGTATAGAAATAATTCCTTTTATAGGAATGAGCTTACACCTGCATACAACTGCTTACAAAGCTCTACCAGTGCTGAAATTTCCATTAGAAAGCTTTCAACTGCTTACAAAGCTCTACCAGTGCTGAAACTTCCATTAGAAAGCTTTCATCTGTCTCATCTGATGACTAGCAAATCCCAGACTTTTGCAATGAAACTTCTTGTAGCAAAGATAGAGTTGCAGGTCAATATCATGCAAAAGCATCTCCCAGATCACACCATAAAGCTATATAGATTGACAATAAGAAAGAAAAGTATCAAAACACTAGCAAGCTAATCTGTTACAATGTATTCCAAAGTCATGCAGTTTTTTATATCTTCTCATATGAAACTTAAAGCCAATTTTCATGCCAAAAGCATAACAAGAGGGAGAAAAGGGAGGTTAAGGACTCATCATTTTGTACTGTGAGAAAACTAAACAGCTGCAGAAAAAGAACCAAAAGAAAACCTACGTGTAACCATGAGTTATACACAAAACTCACTTTCCAAGTTACCTTTGAATCATTTGGAAAACAGAATATTAATATAGACCTCTTTGTGTGTTGATATATTCTAAGCAGTGCACATACCTCCAACTTCCTAGGATTGTACTCTAGAATTTTACCAGTTACAGTTAATCACGAACACAGCCTGGAAGTTCTTTTCGAGAGAAATATATTAGGAGCAGTCCCAGGTGACAAATCCAGTTTGAAAGTCACTTGATTAGTGATGATTAAGCTGTAGAGTACTTATATTTTTAATTCCATACATTGTGACAATATCCCAAGAAACTACTATTTTACAGAATTAAACATTATGATTTATGGAATATATTAAGCATCTAAATAGAGCCACTCTTCCATAGTGACCCTCTGGGTAAAGTACTCTAACGATAGAAGTCTGCAGCAGTGGGGTATCAAAGTCCAATGACTTCAGGTTTTTTTGAAATTTGAATTGTTTATGAATTGCACCACAGAATACTTTGAGAAACAATTTCTATTTATAGGCAGTAATTATATCTGCAAGTCCAAGGAAGGGTGACTTGAACAGTGACTTGATGACGTTTACTGAAGGACTAATCTGAACCACTGTGCAAGGTAAACACCTTCGGAAGTATGTGATCTTAATCTTGAGTGCAAATAAGTGAAGTCATGGTGGTCTTCTATATTTCATTGTGTCCAAAAAACAGGATGGAAGTAGTGTACTGTAGCAGACCATTTATTATTTCATTTGATTTCAAAAAATTATAGAATGGTTTGGGTTGGAAAGGACCTTTAAAAATCATCTAGTTCCAAGCCCCATGCCATAAAAGGGACACCTTCCACTAGACTAGGTTGCTCAAGTTCACATCTAACCTGCCCTTGAACACTTCTGGGGTTGTGGCATTTACAACTTCTTTGGGAAATCCTTTTCATCCTCTCAGTACTTGGGAAATCTGCAGTCACCTATCAGACCATAATTACAACATGCATCTGAATTTCTAAGTAACTATGTACCTTATCCGATGACTTGTTATTTGTTTCATTCATAGCATGCCCTATTTTCACCACATTTTGGCATGGCCAGAGCTTACTTTATAAAGCTCTTTTAGGTCTAATTAACTCTTCATGATGTTGTTTTTTGTTTTTTTTTTCTCAGAGGTGTACAAATCATCTGTGCCTTTAATACATTACTCTTAAAAAGTCTCTTAGCTAGTGTGATTTCTGAACATTTTCACTTTAACTTTCAGCCTTCTAGTAAAATTTTTATGTCATTTAACTCAAACCAGAAATACTTAGACTTCCAAATCCAATTACTGAAAATCTAGTGGAAAGCTACTTCTCTAAGTAAATTTCCACTAGTTGTTACATGAATTTTTGTGGTAGCTGTTATTGCAGAGCTTTTCAGACACAAATTCAACCAAAGCGTTAGACACACAATGATTAAGTGGGCGTCCTGAGCGCCGTTCCGCGCTAATTGCCTACGAATTGTCATGACTTAACATTGATACTGTTGCTCTCAGTTTATCATCATGAGGAAGGAAGTTCACCTTCATGAGGAAGGTAGCTTTAAAGAACATGGTGCTGGCTATACACACAACAGGTCAGGCAAATCCAAAATGGAAAGTCATCTTTCTGGAGCTGGCTTCATAATTAAAAGCTCCATTGTCCCTAAACTTGAAAATTTGCTGGCAGGTCATTCCGATCATATTATCTCTTTATGTCTTCCACTACACAATAAGCAGCACGTTGATCATTTCAGCATATACGCTCCAACTTTGCAAGCTGATCCTGCAGAAAAAAAAAATAATTCTACCCTGACCTGTGTCATCTCACTCAAAAGGTTCCTATAGAAGATAAGATCATAATCCCTGGTGACTTCAGCGTCCGAGTAGGTAAGAACTTTGAAGCCTGGAAAGGAGTACTAGGGAAGCATGGTGTTGGCAGCTGCAACAATAACGGTCGCTTCTTGTTAGAGTTCTGTGTAGAGCAACAGCTTACCACCACCAACACTATTTTCCAGCAGAAAAACAGCTGAAAGACAGCCTGGGTGCCTCCTTGATCTAAACATTGGCACCTTATTGATTATGTCTTAGTATGCCAGAGAAATATTCGTGATGTCTGTCACACCCGAGTGATGCCTAGTGCAGACAACTGCCTTGTGCGTTGCAAATTTCCAGTTCAAGCCCAAACCTAAGAGAGGTGGCATTCCAAAGAGGAGACTCAATGTTAATAATCTCCAAATTGCTGCAGTGAGGGACAGCTTTCAGGCTAACCTTCAAACTAGGCTTGAAGACCAGTTTATAGATTCTTCTCCTTTAGCGCTTTTGCAACGTATTAAAAATAGCATCCTGCAGTCCTCCGTAGAATCCATTGTGTTCTCCTTAAAGAAAAACAAAGACTGATTTGACGATAGCAACCAGGATGTCCAGGAATTGCTGACAAAGAAGAGATCTGCTCATCAAGCACACCTCGCTCAGCCACTTTGCCATGTAAGAACAGCAGCTTTTCGTCTTGCATGCAGCAAACTCCAACAGAAACTTCGAGACATCCAGAACAAATGGTGGCTCAACTGAGCAGAAAAGACTCAATTATGTACAGATTTGGGTGATCACAGAGGATTCTATGAGGTTCTGAAAGCAGTGTATGGACCCACATTTCAGGTTCATAAGCCCCTTAATTAGTGTAGATAGCCAAATGCTTCTTACAGATAAAATCTCCATCCTGAATCATTGGTCTGAACATTTTCAAACACTCTTTAGTGCCAACCGTGTAGTCCAAGATGAAGGAATCGAGCACATTTTACAGTATCTGGTGAAAAATGAATTGGATTTAGCCCCTACCATGGGAGAGACTCTTAAGGCTATACAGCAGGTGAAAACTGGCAAGGCAGCTGGAGTCGATGGAATCCCACCTGAAATCTGGAAGCACGGAGGCTAAGCACTTCATGCTAAATTTCATGTGTTAGTTGTGCGCTGTTGGGAACAAGGTAAATTACCATCAGATTTTCATGATGCAATCATCATCACTCTGTATAAGAAAAAAGGTGTAAAGTCAGACTGCTCAAGCTACTGAGGTATAACTCTGCTCTTCACTGCTGGAAAAATTCTTGCAAGAAATAGTACCCGCTATTGCAGAAGAACTTCTACCTGAAAGTCAGTGTGGTTTCAGAGCTAATAGAAGTATTACAGACATGGTATTTGTTCTCAGACAACTGCAAGAAAAGTGTAGAGAACAGAATAAGGGGCTCTATGTAACTTTTCATTGACCTCACCAAAGCTTTTGACACTGTGAGCAGAAAAGGCTTGTGGCTGATCTTGGAACGATTAGGTTGTTCCTCCAAGTTCCTCAAAATGATTATTCTGTTACATGAGGATCAGCAAGGCCAAGTCAGATATGGCAATACACTCTCTGAGCCCTTCCCAATAACCAATGGTGTGAAACAAGGTTGTGCTCTCGCACCAACTTTATTCACAATCTTCTTCAGCATGATACTCCAAGGGGCTACGGTAGACCTCAATGAACAAAATGGCATTTATATTCGATATCATACTGATGGTAGCCTATTCAATCTAAAGTGACTGAAGGCCCACACTAAGACCCTAAATCACCTTGTTCGTGAACTGCTTTTTGCTGATGATGCCACCCTTGCTGCCCACACAGAAGCAGCTCTGCAGGGTTTAACATCTTGCTTTGTGGAGGTGGCTGAGCTTTTTGGGCTGGAAGTCAGCTTGAAGAAGACAGTAGTTCTCTACCAACCTGCACCACAAGAAGATTACCATCATCCCCACATTACCATTGGCAAGTCAGAGCTTAAGTCAGTTCAGCAGTTCAGCTATCTGGGAAACATTATTTCCTCGGATGCCACAATCGACAAAGAGATAGACAACTGAATAGCAAAGGCGTCTAGAGCCTTCGGAAGACTCCATAAAAGAGTCTGGTGCAATAAACACCTGAAGAAAAGTACAAAGATTAGTACCTATAGAGCCATTGTCCTGTCTACTCTTTTACATGGGTCTGAATCCTGGGTTATCTACCGCCATTACCTGCGACTCCTCGAATGCTTTCATCAGCGCTGCCTCTGTACGATTCCAAACATCCATTGGACTGACTATGTGTCAAATGTTACTGCCCTTGAACAGGCAGGGGTCACCAGTATCGAGGCTACCTTACTGAAATTGCAGGTGTGCTGGGCAGGGCATGTCTCTAAGATGAAGGATCACTGCCTCCCTAAGATCGTGTTTTACGGTGAACTTGCCACTGGTTGCCGCTGGAGAACTGCCCCAAAGAAGAGATATAAGGACTCCCCGAAACAATACCTTAGCCTTGGCCATATTGACTACCATCAGTGTTCTACCTTGGCCTCCAATCAGGAGACTTGGAGACACATAATACATAATGTTGTTGACTCCTTTGAGAGCTCACGCAGAACTAGTCTCGAGGAGAAAAGACAACATAGAAAGAATTGTGCCTCGCCTGTACCACCCAAGGAGACCTTTCACTGTGCTTTTTGCAACCGGATTTGCCTATCTCGCATTGGCCTTTTTAGTCATCAGTGCGCTTGTAGTAAACGTGGGTAAACCCCTTCCCAAATCTTCATTCGTGAAGAAGTCAAGCCATGATGAACGTAGTCATCAGAGTTTAAATACTTAAATTTCAAAGAAAGACCAAGTAGTAGCTTCTTTGTTGTTTAGGGGCTAGGAGGTGTTGATGGTGTTTTGCTTTTTTTTAGTTTTGTTGTTGTTTAGCAGGAAATCAGTCTATATACAAACTTGTCTTTCCTTGTTTTCTTAAAGTTATAGCATATCTTTGGGAAATGATGGAAAATCCAGTCACCCCACTGACCCTCAAAATACTCTGTACTCAAAAAGAGAATGCAAAGAGACAGAGAAGCCTTTCTTTCATTCTCCACCTCACTGGCTTGCAGAAGAGCAAATCTTCATTATGCTGGAAAAGAATGTGCTTGAATACACTTCCTGTTAAACATATACTTTCCCAGAAAGTATACAGAGGCTGCCTTCATGTCCTTGTTAATTGGTCTTATGAAAATCAAATATGTATAGATCTGTTTTGGAGCACAGAAAAGCAGAGGAAGCTGTACTGGAGACAGAGCATGACAACAGCATATCTGGTCCTTGTGACTAGAAGCCATGCTCCTAGACTTGCTGTTTTTTTTCACAACAGGCCTTTGATGTTAACAATGAAATATTAGAAATATTGTACAACTAAATAGAAAATGGTATTGTTATGTATTTAGCTGAGGTTGTGTGGCCACGTTTTATGGTTCACTTAAAGTCAGTGTCTAATTTAAATATACCAGGTTTTTCTACTACTAGCAGAAAGAAAGCCCATTTTAGTGAAAAATGCTGATACATTTGCCATTCTGTTAAGGAAACTATTATTTCTCTGGGTTTTTTTTTTTTAGTTTGTTAGCTAAATTCAGGCACTAAAATCAATATGTGGGTTTGGAGAGCCTGAATTTTGTTGTGACTTTTTTTTTTTTTACTGTGTTGGGTTTATTTTGGGTTTGTGGTTAGGGTTTGTTATTTTTTTTTTCAGCTGTCTCCTCATCTTTTTAAACTACTTTTAAAGAAATAATATAAGCTGTAGGAAAATGTTTGCAATCCTGAAATTTTCTAAAAACAAATTATGAATAGTTTACTCAAATTATCTTTCATCAGCTAAATAAACATCACCAAAAATTGTGTCCCTTGTGTAAGAAAGAAGTGTTAACCTGCTGAAAAACCTAGCGCTAATCATCTATGCCTAATATCTTTACTTTCATTCCTATAAATGTATTTTATGCACAAATTTTACACCATTCCAATCTCTGCGTATTCTTCCAGCCACTCTTTCCTTTCTATTTGTCATTAATTAAATTAGCCTATTTGATGTAGCTTAATTGAAAACTTCTGATTCTTCTGTGGCGAGGAGTCCCATTATAGCAAGAGCAATACACTGAACTTAATGACAATCCTTCCAAAAGATCTAGTTTTCATATAGAAAACCTCCACAGAATGTTAAACTCTATACTTACATAAATGACCTCCTTTTGCAGTTCAGTCAAGCACGAAGTAAAAAGACTTATCTCATAGCTACTGAACATATAGTCTGTAACCTCGTTAAAATCAGTCATTAATTGGTTTGTTAAATAATTCTCTTCACTTGCTGCACAAGGGTTGTCAGACATCTCTGATGAGCTGGTTCCTACCTGTGGCTTTTATAAATGATTACTCTAGCTTTAAAGAGACAGGATTACAAAAAGATAAAAAAAAAAAACATAAAAATATATACATATATACATATATTGTTCAGCATGTTTATGTGGCTCTGCAAAACAACATTTCATTATATTATACCTTTATATAGGTAGAATAGAATCATGTCATAAGCCAAGCATTTATTATTAATTAAAGATAAAGATGTGGATGTGGTTCTGAGCAACCTGATCTAATTGAAGATCCCCCTCCTCTTTGCAGGGGTTTGCTTGAGATGACCTTTGAAGGTGCCTTCTAACCCAAACTATTCTATAATTCTATGATTCTATATACTAAAAATTACTGTTGAATTCTTTTAGTTTCTAGAAATTTACTTCTACAAAACTTAACATATAGAGTGACATCTTTTAATGATTGTTTTTTCAGCCTATATGATTAAGAATGGCATTCTGTGCTCTTCAGTTACAACCACTATGTGTCTTTTTACCCAATCAGAAATGATCATACAGTATTAATATCAGCACAGGTCTCTAAAAACATAGCTTTTCTTCTCTTACAGTGCAACGTTACACAAGACTTTGGATCAAAACCAACAGAATCACAGAATCACAGAATCCTAAGGGTTGGAAGGGACCTCAAAAGATCATCTAGTCCAACCCTCCTGCAAGAGCAGGGTAACCTAGAGCACATCACACAGGAACTTGTCCAGGCAGGCCTTGAATATCTCCAACATAGGAGACTCCACAACCCCCCTGGGCAACCTGTTCCAGTGATCTGTCACTCTCACAGTAAAGAAATATATCCTTCGGAAATCCGGAAATGTGGTCTTGCTAGGTATTTTATTCCTCCCCCACAAGATCCTAAACCCCACCATCTCATGGTCACTGCAGCCCAGGCTGCCGTTGACCGTCACTACTTCAACCAGACCCTCCTTGTTGGTGAGTACCAGATCCAGCAGCACTCCTCTCCTAGTTGGTTCGTCCACCATTTGTATGAAGAAGTTATCACCAATGCACTGGAGGAACCTCCTAGACTGTGAATGACTGGCTGTGTAAGTCTTCCCGCAAATACCAGGGTAGTTAAAATCCCCCATGAGGACCAAGACATGTAGATGTGAGGCTGCTTTCAATTGCCTGTACAAAGCCTCATCAACTCCTTCGTCCTGATCAGGAGGTCTATAATAGACCCCCACAACTGTGCCACCCGTACCAGCCTGTCCCTTAATTCGCACCCACAGACTTTCCACTTGGTCCTCATCTGTCCGTGGACAGAACTTAATACATTCTAATCTCTCTCTTACATAAACAGCAACACCTCCACCTCGCTTTGCTGATCTATCTTTCCTAAAAAGGACATAGCCATCCATGACCACATTCCAGTCATGTGAGCTGTCCCACCATGTCTCTGTAATTGCCACCAGGTCATAACCTTTAGACCACACACAGACTTCTAACTCCTCCTGTTTATTCCCCATGCTGCGTGCATTGGTGTACAGGCATTTCAGGGAGTGAGCTGAGCTGAGTGGCACCCTTGGGTGGTGGGAGGCCCTCTGGTCTTTATTAATACTAGAATATTGCCCCACTAGTTCAAACCCAGCTACAACCCCCTCGCACTTTGAATCTAACCTAGAGCTCTGTGAGTGAGCTCTACTAACTCTTGCCCAGGTACCCTTTTTCCCCTGCAGGACAGGGTCTAAACAACTACCCTTTCCCTCAAATGAAACAATAGATTGAGAGTCCTCCCTAGTCTGCCATTCTTCAAGCCCTAGCACGTTTCTCTTGGCCTTCAGCTGAGAAAGCTTAATGAGAAATATGCTTAGTCAGTACATTGTTGTGTTTTTTGTTTTTTTTTTCAGGGCCTTTTACTGCATCATCACAGAGTTAGTTAAGGGTCATCTTTCTTTTGGTTTTGGTTTTCTTCTCCACCCCTCTATCCTTAACTTTTGTCAGAAAGGACAAAAGGACAAAAAGCTTTTGTCAGAAAAGACTCTGAGGGACAGAGACCACAAGACCACAATCACAAGAAGCAGTGACACACACAGCTTTATGTTTTACCCCTTGAGCATGAATGATCACACAAATAGAGATTTCTATCCTGTAAGGCACACACAGGATGCACCCACACCTTCGATTGCATGTGCACAATGATTGGTCCACCCCGTCAAGGTGCCCAACCCCTTCCCCGTGGCCTCAGCAGTTCCCTCTAAGGCTCAGCCCTCTGCATGCTATTAGAGGTCCATGTTTATGTCTCCTCCCAATGTTTGCCCTTCTCACAGCTCTTTAAATTAAATCATCAGCAAAAGCCACCCATGGCCCCACTAATTGTGTAGTCCTATCCAACCTCCTTGGCTTTTCCAAGTCAGAAGGCAATTACTAGCTGTCATCAGGGTCTCTGTTCCCTTCTGCCCCTCTGTCACAGATTTGTTATGGCAAGTGTGACATTAGTAAGAGTTACGTCACATACTCTAATGTATTAATCTCAGTTTAATCTGGGCAGAAGTACTCCAGGTCTCATTTATCTGAGCTGTGCTTTGAGATAGTCTTCATCCTGTGACATCTTCAATGACAATTTGCTAGGCAGAAACAATTTTCTTTTTTTTATAAATCAGGATTCACAAAATCATTGACCTTTTACAAAATCATTGACCTCTGTTTCACTTTTCATGTGGGTTTAGCTCTCATTTAACCTGCACTGCATTCTTGCCTTCTTTAATTCCACATGTTCAAATTACCTTGCTCTGGTGTATGTTAATGCTGGGTTGAATTAAACACAAATCATTCACTATTACTGGGTAACGTTTTTCTTCCTAATTCCTTGTATGGCATCTGTCTGGAAAAGTCATTTTGACACTCATAAAAGAGTTGAAAACAGTAGTAAACGAGCAAGGACACCCATTGATCAAAGGGGCTGATTTCTTACTTTATCAACATCAGCAAAACAGTATTTAAGGAGTTTTAAAATGAACAAGCAAAGACAATTTATTTATGGTACATGACAACCTAACAAGCTTATTTTACAAGTTTCTTAAAAATATCTGTTAGAGGTTTTGAAAATATGGACCCTTATCCTTGCCTAAAAAACTGCATACTGAACATTCAGTGAGTGCATCATAGAATCTGAAAATAACAAAGATCTAAAACAAGCTTGGTAACTGCATTATGTCTCTTTCTTTTACTGACAAATTCAGGCCGTAACTCACATACCACATTTCCTTTACTCTTAGAACTCACAGTATCTTGGAAAAAAAACCAAAAAACGGATGTAAGAAATTTGGGACTTTTTGCCTAATACCATAACCCACATTTGTAGTCTAAATTACACATAGAATACAAGTAGTTTCTCCTGGAATTTTCAGATGTACATATTTGTGCAAAAGGAGGAAATAACCTCATTGACAATCAAAGAATATAATAGCTTTAATACTATATTTCTATAAGAAAGAATAATTTCTTAATGTTAATTGCAACACTAACTGTGCCAGTTACCTCAGTGCTCAGCAAGATCATGGAGCAGATCCTCCTGGAAGCTATGCTAAGGCACATAGACAAAAAAGGCTTCACTAAGGGCAAATAGTGGCTGACAAATTTCACGGCCTTCTACGATGGGGCCATTTTACTGCCGGATAAGGGAAGAGTGACTGACAATACCTACCTCTACTTGTGCAAGGCATTTAACACTGTCCTGCACAGCAACCTTGTCTATAAATAAGACAGGCGTGAATTTGACTTATGGACCACTCAGTGTATAAAGAATTGGCTGGATGGTCACAAAGAGTTGGGGTGAATAGTTTGATGTCATAGCGGAGACTGGTGACAAGTGATGTTCCTCAGTGGTCAGTATTGGGACCAGCTTTGTTCAGCGCCTTTGTTGGCAACATGGACAGTAGAATTGAGTGTACCCTCAGCAAGTCTGAAGACAACATCAAGCTGTGTGGTGCAGTCAACATCCTGATGGGTAGGAATGCCATCCAGAAGGACTTTGACATGCTTGAGAGGTGGGACAGAGCAAACTTCATGAAGTGCAACAAGACCAAGTGCAAGGTCCTGCACCTGGGTCTGGGCAATCCCAACCACAGTGACAGGCTGGGCAGAGAGCGGGTTGAAAGCAGCCCTGAGGAGGACTTGGGGGTTCTGGTCAATGAGAAACTGAACAGAAGACAGGCTGAGACAGTTGAGTTTGTTCATCTTAGAGAAGGCTTCACAAAGACCTAGGAGCAGCTTCCAGTGCCTAAAGGGGGCTTACAGAAAATATGGAGAAGGACTTTTTACAAGGTCATGTAGAGATAGGACAAGGGGGAATAGTTTAAAAGCAGAAAGAGGGTGGATTTAAATTAGATATTAAGAAGATGTTCTTCACGATATAAGTGGTGACACAAGAGAACAGGTTGCCCAGAGAAGCTCTGGCTGCCCCATCCCTGTTAGTGTTCAATGCCAGGTTGGATGGGAATCTGAGCAACCTGACCTAGTGGAAGGTGTCCCTGCCCATGTCCATGGTTGGAACTAGGTGATCTTTAAATTTCTTTCCAGCCCTAACCATTCTGTGATTCTATGACTACATTACACTTTGGTCTTGAATCTCAGAACAGATTTTATTTCTCAAAAGAGGAAGCCAGACTTTTACAAATGTTTTTGAAGGAAAGAGAAATTCCTTACATGAGTTTTTTTTTACAAATATATCTACTTTAACCCAAGTGTGTGTATATGCTTCAAAATATGCAGCTATAATCTGTTCATCCACTCTAAACTCTTAAGAAAATAACAAAAAAAGAGGCATCTGTTTGTTCCAGATGGCTGACTTCTATCACCTGGGTTGCCATTTCCAATGGCAGTAGCCAAGCCATCAATCAAGTAGGTGGAGTGACTTATCAAACCTGGAGAACCTGCTTAGGAAGGCTGGGCTGCAACTGACCAAATGGGAATACTGCTGAAGGAGATGTCACAATTGCTCTCCTCAGAAATATTGCCTGAAAAAGACCTCACTGCTAACACATGCACACAAAGTCCCAGTTTGTCCATCCAGAGGCTTGTATTTCAGTGCAATGCAACAGATGTTCACAGAAATGTCTAAAAAGTTGTTGTGCTTATACATTCATGAAAGGAGCATCTGCAAAGATGTATTTCTGCACAGCACCAGTTAGGTAGTTTTGTTATCACAGAGTGGTTGAGGACACCGGAACTTTTTTGATTTATGACTTAGTCAAGACTTGTAGACAGCTCTAATTCAATTTAACTGCTCCCTCCTTTATTGCTTTTATTGTTCTTTTTAATGTAAGATACCAAATCTTAGCTTCTTACTGTAAACAGTGTTAGTGTACGCCAATGGTTTTAGATAAAGTTGTAGTATACTTGACATACGCATAAAAGATTTATTTATTTATTCACAGTGGGGTGTTTTAATTAAGGCCCATTTACGTGATTCTAGCTTCAGATTCCTTTTAAAATGCTTTGGTAACAACAAGCAGTTATGACCCATTTCTATTTGCTGATTAATTAGATCTAATTCAGAAAAACAGAGTTTAATTTTTGTTGTGCCTTACTTTTGCAAAGTGACTTATGACTTTGCTACCTTCATTACTCCATGCTTCAAGTGCTTCTGATTGTCCCAAGCTGGCCAAATAACACCCCTGATGAAAGATACAGTTACATATCAAAGGGAATATATGGCACTTATTATGTCATATTATATAAATATATTTTATGCCTATGCATTTGTATTTCTGTTATATTGAAAATATTTGTGTTATACTTTTATATTATATTACATTGTATCATATTATATTTGATTTTATTGGGGTTTATTTAATTTAATTTAATCTTTTTTTTTCATTCTGTTAGTTTCTCAGAACTCAATTGTTCTTCCCTGCCTGTGTGAATAAAATGTCTGAGTAGCTGTAAGTCTCTGGTGTAAAACAACTCTTAAAGCATTTAGAGAAAAGTTTTTCTATTATTAACAGTTATAAGTGAGCAGGAGTTACTTGGGGAAAAAAAAACAAAAACGCAGGGAATGTGTAGTCCAGATGGGGAATCAGAAAACAATGGAAGAGGGAGGGGAAAAAAAGAGACAAGAACACAAAAAAGAGAGAAATGCAATGAATTACTGGTGAACAACGTTGGAAAAAGGGGTAAAAGGAGCACTGAGTCCTCCCAAATGAATGCATTACACTAATATCTTGGTCTGCCTTGGTGCAATGACAACCTGTAATACAGCAATGTTCCACTTCCATAGTGTAATTTTATGTATTCTTCTGATGTAAAATCACTTGGCAGAGGGTTGTAGAAAGACATAGAGAGGCTCTAGGGACAGGAGAACAAATGAAAAAGATTTGATGAGTCAGTGCGAGCTGTTGCTTTCATGTTAATTTCTATGACAGTGTGAAGGTTCTTGGCAAGGACAGGACAGAAACCAGGCTTTAGAGCAAGGCCAATTTTAGTGTATAACCAGATGATTCTTTGACAAAAGGCAAGCATGTCCCTCTTTTCTTCTTTTATTTCTGCTGCTATGAGGGAAAAAACAGACATGGCAGATGGTAATGAGGTCAGGCAATCCTGACCTCATGAGTCATGTGTTTGCTTATTTGCAAATAAGATATGAACCTGCAGTCTTTATCTACTGTCTTCAACAACACAGTCAGGTTTAATTTCCATACACACAGAGCCACAATTCATTTATAAGTAGTCTAATGTTCTGGAAATAATATCAACTGGACATGCTCTCAGACTTTTTACACCTATGATTAAAATAAAAATTCAGACGTTCACAGAGCATGGCTTTTCCCTTTCATTTGCTGCAGTACAAACATGTCACAACTTTTATTTTAGAACCATCTGGATAACACAGAGGTTGTTAGTGGTAGAATCATACTCATCCCATAAGCAAATAAAAGACATAGATCCAATGCAAATAAAACACATAGATCCATTGCTCTGGAGGTAAAAATGCATTTTGACAGCTAGATGATATGAACAAGTTCTATTCTCATAAAGCTGAAGAACGCATGATCTATTTAAGGAAAGCAACATATGTTGTTTCCAGGACAAGCCAAGTCCCAGATCCTGGCTAAAAACAGTGCAACCCTACAAGTTTAATGGTATCTGGAAGACAAATAGAGTTCAGCAGCAGCAGACAAGGAAAAGAAACTACATTGTGAGGGAAAAGGTGAAAGGAGTGGTCTCATTTTCAGAAGAAGGGGGTACATGTGCTACATATTTTACCCATCTCACCAGTCACAATCTTCTCCTTCTTTCACCACCCAGTTGTGAAGTGTTACTTTTGAAGTAATACGCAGTGTCAACCTAAAAATTACATGCATTTATGCCACCTAATTGCTGCATGCAGAAATGCAATGCACTTTATACAACTTGAAGAGAGAGTAGGTTTTCTATGTAGGAGCTGCTAATTGAACACAAATCATTTATGCTTCTAGTCTAAATTAGCCTGTATTCGTTGTAAAGTTTTATGATGAAAATCAAAGTCTCTGATCATTGCTTATTAAATTTTAATCATTTACATGTATAGTCTGACTGTAACTTGTACAAGTACATTATTCAGGGGAAAGCAGGTTATTTCTATCTCCTCATTTCAGAGGCTTGATTATTTTTCCTTTCTCTGCAATTCATATTGGTTTGTTATTATATTCATTAACACATTGTCAGAACTTTGAAGTTGGAACATCCATTAATCAAGAGTTCTAATAGAACATTAAACTATGCATGCACCAAAAAAAAGACTTTGTGGTTATCTTGTTTATTACAATATAAAATAAGTGAGATGCTAGTTAAAGCTATGCTCATTGACTTGTGAGAAGTGAGGAAGGAAGAGAATATACAAAGAAGATCCTCTGGTCCTTTGAGACTAGTAAGTCAGAACTGTTACACCCCTTTTGACAGTGATGTTCTGACATTAACTACAGAAAATTAAGCTTCCTCCCCAAGGACAGACCATAATCATGCCCCTATTTTTATTACCCTGTTTTGGCTGTTTTTTTGTGAGACACAGCTTGAGACCAATTTTAGATCAGTTTCACACTTTCTGTATGGTAGATAAAGCAGAACAGTAAAGCCTTAAAGCCTTACACCAACATAGAGATTGTGGCTTTCACCAACACTATGTAAGATTTCAGTCTTCTGACACAAGCATTTTTAAAGGACAATATTTACCAAACAAACTCCTGCTACCAATGATACACTTCTTTTCCCTCTGTTTCTTCCTCGCTCCTTAATGTAGCATCCCTGATTCAACACATGCTGATGTTAACAACACTCTAAAATATCAAGGTGGCAGGCGTGTGTAACTATAATATGTAACCTTTGCAATGCAAAAAACTCTACAATGCAGCTTCTCTTTAACCTGCTGCTAGCAGACTACTTCCAAAGGGTATGTGAAGCATTCATCAGGTGATTGGTAGGAAAACATTTGTATTTGCTAACAACTTGGAGACCCATTTGGAGAATGCTAGCTACCATTGTCATCCACCCCTATCCCCTTCCTTCTTTTTTCCTCCAAACATTTTGTAATGTGAATTAGGTGTGTTTTAGGAAATAGTCTATAATTAAGTACTTAAAACTGCTAAAGCAACTCAAGATAAGCATTCCTCATGATTTAGATCTGCCAACTATAACTAGAACTGAAACTGTGAGCATTGGTTTGCTTGCCGAACACTCCAACTCAAAGTTAACTCTAGTTTATAACTATTAACTAGTCTACATAACGGGTATTGTAAATGGGATAAGAAGAGAAGAATCCAGGACATTGGATTCATAAGTGGTTATCTTCGAAAATTGAAAAATTATTGAATATTTATTGTATGGACGCACTGTCTCATTTCCTAATAGTATAGCAAGCAGCACTTGAACCCAGAAAGGTGAAAAACATGCGTTTTCTTGCATTACTTCACTTCTATTTCTTTTGCTAAGTCTATAAATCGAACCTGTTGTAGACCAGACTCCCTATAAAAGTCTATGGAACTACTACTTTGCTGTAACAGTATCAAAGAGGGGGAAAGGGGATGCAGAAGGGGCAGGACCTAGAGCGCAGTCTTAATGATCATGTTTCTGAATGTCTATGCCAGTGACTGCATAAACACAATCTTTCACAGACACCTTTTCCTGCCCTATGGCAACATTTTGTCTTTTTCTAATACTCATCATCTGCACTCACACTCATGCACTGAAATGCTGTTTTTCTAAAGACTGAATGCTACTCATTAATCTTTCTTTTAATCCTCGGGTTTTAATGCTGTTTCAAAATCAGTATTTAAAAATAAAATATCAAGAGATTTCAATATTTTTTTGTTGCAGAGTCTGCTTTTTCTTGGTTTGAAAAAGGAGCATAAATTAAAGACCAAAAAGTGCAGACAGGCATATCAATCCTTATTTTAGTCTGATCATAGCATAATATTTACCATTTACTGGGAACTATGATCAATGCCATCAAATTTCATCTGATTTTTCTGTTCTTGGAGAATGGAGGTAAATTGAATTGAGGAGCACAAATGATCTTTCACAACCATCCTTTATCTTTTTTGTGACAGCCAGAGTTGGTTGAAGCAACAGCTTTTACAGAAACTTTTTCTCATGCTCTACATCCTCCTGCAATGGGAGCTTCTACTTCTGTGTGGCTTTGACCTGCCATTTACTTCTGTGCTGGAATATAACCATGGTATTCTGATGGAGTGGCACTTTTACAAGGGCATGCAGTGTTAGGAAAATAAGAACAGTTTAAACTGACAAGAGGGAGATTTAGATTAGACATTAGGAAGAAGTTCTTCACTGTGAGGGTGGAGAGACACTGAGACAAGCTGCCCAGATAAGCTGTGGCTGCCCTGTCCTTGGCAATGCTCAAGGTCAAGTTGGACAGGGCTTTGAGCAACCTGATCTTGTGGAAGGTGTCCTTGCCCATGGCGGGGGGTTGGAACAAAGTGATCTTTAAGGTCCCTTTCAACCCTAACCAGTCTATGGTTTTATGTGGTATCATGCTATGTTTTGCCCAGGTATATACCAGGTACATGCATAACCTACATAACAGGAAGAAGGGGTTGAGGTTGAAAACAGTCCTATTAGGCTTGACAGACCATTGCAATCTGCTTCCCTATAAAAATGCAGGTAATTTCTGACATGCTCGCACTAGTATGTGGCTGATCTGACATCATACTAGCACATTTGCTGATGCAAGGGTATGGACACGTGTATGTGTAAGCATTTGTATAGCCAGAACAATGATAGTTAATTCAGATGGTAAGTACCTAAGCACATGGGTTAATAGGAGGGCTGGGGATAAAACTCAACTCTTGACAAAAGAGTTAAAATCACTTTAAATACTTTAAACCATGAGAAAACAACATTCTATTTGAAAAGACAAGAGAAAGAGGCACTTTCAAGAGGAGGAACATGCTTAACTATTTCTGTCTCTGAAAATTGCCACATTTTCAGAAAATATTATCATAATAATTTTGTAACAAGTCATACTTATGAAGAATATTTTCATAAATAAAGAATGGGTTTTGAGAAAGTAAAATAAAACTGACAGGCTAAATATGCTGAACTAGTTATACATATGAAGATGGATGGGAAGAAAGAGTGAAAGATCCAACATACAGTAATGGTAAACCAGGATATTTATATTCTGTAGAAACCTGTATATTCAATTGTTATCAGGAAATAGATTGCATTAGTTGTATGGATCATCACCTGCATTTGTGGTCTAGACCTACAAAACTTCACTTAATTATAAATCAGAGAATCATATTTTAGAATAATAGAATAGCTCAGATTACAAGGGATCTTGAAAGTTCATCTCGTCCAGCCTTTCAATGGACGGAGATCCTAGATGAGATTATCTAGCACGTTGACTAATCATACTTGAAACCCCCCCAGTAATGGGGAATCTACCACTTCACTTGGGAAGTTCCAGTGAATGATTGCTCTTACAGTAAAAAAAATTTCTTATGTTGAGATGAAACTTCTCCTGGTGCAGCTTGTTCCAGTTGCCCTTTGTCTTTTCCATGCAGTTCCTTGTGAAGAAAGAGCCTCCATTCTCTTTGTAACCACAACTGAAATACTGGAGTACTGCCATGTATTAGAACACTGAACTCAAACTACCTTTTTTTCAAAGACTAAACCAATAATTGATTCACTTTGAAAGTTTTATGCATATGGAGTATAATTATTTCTGTTAAGCACTGCTCACTGGTTATTGATCATTTTACTTCTTTTATTCAGATACCCTTTACAGCAATATTAGAATTCAAACAATAATACAAAAAATATAGTTTAAAAAAGAAAGTATGAAAACAATATCAAGAAAACATTTTTTTTCTTTTGAAAGCTCCCTATTTAGTAGAGTGTATTACAAGTATTTAGTCATTGAGGTACTCTTTGGTACCACCAAAATAAATACAAATATTGATGTAGGTTTTATTCAGCCATCAAATCAAGTAGTACACTACAAAAAAATATTGTTTACATCTACGCTGATATGCAAATTTTGGTAAAATGGTGCATAAAGATAAGGGTGATTTAGAGAGGTTGATGTGGGAGAAAAACATAGAATAAAATCATTCAGTGTTCTCAAACCTAATACAGGAAGCGTATTTTTACTTTTTTATCATTAAAACTCTAAATATCAGATAATCTTAAATATCAGATACATAATATCTAAGTTTTAGCAATCTCTAATCTCTTCTAAATGTTATCTTGAGGATTTCTGAGATTTACTACTTTTTCTAGAATGAAAATGTAGGAATTATTGCTGCAAGTAATAAAGCTCAAAAGTCATTATAATTCTGATGTCTTCTTTAATGGTGGACCATTAGGTGAAAATCAGTTTTACTTTCTAAATTTTGCTAATCAAGCAAAAACCTGACAATTTATGGACATTTCAAACGTCTTTTAATCCGTCTCAGTACCTGAAAGAACCCTGAACTCCAGATACTTTTGTGGGATAATATAAGTAACCAACTACTTTAGATCTGCTTTCTTATCTCTTATTTCTGTCTTTATTTATGATGTGTAAGCAAAAGACTTCACTATGTGGTTTGATCATGTTTACCTCTGAACAATAAATGAAAATTAATAGCTGCTTTTTGCATAAACTTTCAAGTCTTGAGCCTTAAAATCTCAAGGTCTTTCAGTCAATCAAAATACCATAGCATATTCAAATATTGTGTCATTGGCATATGTCATTTAAAATTATACTATTGAAATACTTTCCTAGCACCTTGCAACAGATATAATTCAAAGAAAACCATACAAAATGGTTCACAAATGCTTTTACTATCACACTCTCAAGCCTTAAAAAGAGTGGTATGATACTGTAATATATTTATATGGCAGGATGACTATATATGAAACACAATAAACTCAGATGTTGCTTTTCATGGTTAGGCAGATCTGTGAACTTTAATTACATGTGACAATCCAATTTCTATACTTGTTATTTAACAGATATTTCTGTGTCTCAAGAGTATATGATATTATGCTACTGATATTCTACCAATATAATATTCAAGACAGAAAGGCACATATACAATCCAATTATTTTGTAAACAGCTCAATATACTAACTTGGAGGATTGAAATGTTTTGGGGTTTGTGAAAGCAAAACTGTTGTACAATGCAAGCAAGAAGGGAGTTTCCCTGGCATCACTTGAATGCCTAGGAGGATTAAGAACTCTGAATCATGTACAAAACTAGTGAGAGACAACAAAACAAAAACATCTACAGAAAATGTTATTTCAGCGAGTGGGCACTGTTTGGTGGTAGTTGGTTGTTGTTATTGGTTTATTATTATTATTAATTATTATTATTGAAGTAGACTGTGCATAAAAAATGGTGTTTACTTTTTTTTTCCTATTTATGCATATCCAGCTTAATTCAATTGTTTATTAGGTTCAGACTGAACCCTTCACTGAAACTCAGTTATTCTTCCTTGAAAAAGGTATCACAGCAGAAAAGAGCTTCATAGACATCTGTGGGGAGATAAAGCTTGGAGAAATAAGAATGAAAGGTAAGAAACCCCTCGAACAACAAGGAAAAAGGGATGAATAAATTCATACTTTCCAAACTGTTTTGATTCCTTGAAAGTATAGTATAACTACAATAAAGTGTGCCGGCTGTGGTAAGGGCCTTACACAAAAGTTAATGTCTTTGGAATTCAGCTTCAGTTCCACTACATCTCCTACATGGCTTTGGGAAGGTCTGGTGCATAAATTATTCAAACATGGAGCTGGCAACTGCAGCATTTCTGTTTTAACTAAAATACTTTAATTGTGCGTCTGAGTCCAGCTTTTACTCCCACAACAAATGGCAGGGCCCAATAAACCGTGGTGAAAGAAGGAAACAAGAAATTAAGATAGTGGAGGAAAGGAGATAGTAAACAGTGTTGTTGAGAAAAGGATAGATCCAAGCAGCAAGCTGACACCAGTAGTAGAGATCAGTAAAAAACACTGTTGAACTATGATACTGAAGGAAGGATTTTAGGTATCAGTGGGCTTTGGATCAGGCCCTCGTAGGAAAAAAAGAAACAAAGTAAAAGTCTCTAATTTTTTATTCTTCCAGCTGGAACTTCTTGGTGAGGAAGCACAGGCTGAAGTGCTTTGCTGAGCATGTGCCAAAGGAAACCTGAAAAAGGTGGGAAAGCAGGAGATTCACATATCCTAAGATCAAACGTGGTTGAATAATTCTTATTATATTCATGGCAAATTTTTAAGATGTCATCAAGCATTTACAGAAGACAAGATTTGTCCTGTTTAGCATTTTATTTGAGTTGAGAATGATATGTTATCAATTTGGCAGTGAGAATCAGTTTTTCTCTCACACAAGTACATGAACAAGCAAGCACCTAATCAATGTATCAAAAACTTTTGTTCTTATTGTTTGACAGCATTATGCTTAATGCAAATAGGACGCTTCCTCCTCGAAGCAGAAAGCTTACCTGCACAGGAAACAAAAGCTATTCTACTGTTCTCTGTAGCATGTATATTGAGGAAAGGAGTGAAAGGCTATATATTTCAGGCAACAATAATGACAAAAGGTTATGAAAACAATACTGAACATGCAAATTTATCAAACAAACAAACAAATAAAAAAGAGAAGTGTAGCACAGTAATTTACATTCAAGCAAATATGACCCAGATGAGAAGAGAGCAATCCATGCAGCATGAATAAACCAGTGTGAAATTACAGGTCAGTAATATAAATGCAGCAAAATGTCCTAACATGGTTCAGAAAGGTGAAAGTGAGTTTTGATCTTTTAGCTGCACATGGATTTCTGTGTGTATGGTTGTACATAAATGAATTTTTTTTTATTTTTTTTTTTCAGAAGAATCCAGTACCCAGAACAGGGTGTAAGCAGCAAAGTACTTTATACAATTGCTTCAGTTGCAATGAGCACTGACCTTGGTGTACATAGCAGAATGAGGCAGACAAATTTACTCAGTGTTTTGTGCTTCTCAGAGGCAGAACAAAAGAAACTATGCACGCTTTTAATGAAGGAAAATGGTACACAAAAGACCCCTGATGACTCAGACATATGACTTGTTTAAGTATTTTCTATAGTCTAGAGTGTGCCTTGAGACCACTCATCAGGGAAGGAGATGGAAAAATCTCTTTATAGACTATGACTAGGAGGTTCTGCACTAAAAATAAAAAAAATCATAGGATCAGATCTTGAGGACTGTGATACAAACCATAAATGGCAAGTACCTCTGTATGAAGTTTTATGAAAATACTTGTTTTGTTTTAGTAAAAATTCAGGTGAAATGAACATATTTGTTAGAGATTGTAATATTTAAATTTTATGTATGGCCCGCGTGTTTGCCTTTTTGTCACCATTGGAATTTGTTTGTCTTGTCTCTTTATACTGTGACATCCATTGAATGCTTTCTTTTGATCTTTGCTGAATAACAGATTTTATTGAATATGGCCCATGGAAAACTCATGAGATTCAACAAAGCCAAATGCAGGATGGAACAAGCCCTACTGTCATCAATACAGGCTGGGAGATAAAAGGATTGAGAATCCCCATTCTAAATGCATCTACTAATCTACTAATCTTAAACAGAGGGAATTCAGGTTAGACATAAGCAAGAAGTTTCTTTACTGTGAGGGTAGTGAAGCACTGGAATGGGTTGCTCAAGGAAGCTATGAATGCTCTATCCCTGGCAGTATTCAAGGCTGGGCTGGATGGAGTCTCAGATGACACAGTTTAGTGTGAAGTGTCCATGCCCATGGTAGGGGTGTTGGAACTAGGTAGTCTTAAGGTCCTTTCCAACCCTAACTATTCTATGATTCTATGATTCTACTAATAAGATAGGTTTGAGTGAGGGAGAAAGAACATGGATTGTGCTTTCCTTGGAAAGGAAAACCAGAAACATCTAAACACGGAGACACAACATAACATACAAACCCCTTTCCCTTTAATATCTTCATCAATGACATAAACAGTGAGATTGAGTGTGCCATCAGCAAGTTTGCAGATGAAACCAATTGGGTGGTGCAGTTGAAATGCCCGAGGGATAAAAAACTCTCCAGTGGGACTCAGACAGGCTCAAGAGATGGGCCCATGCAAAACTCATGAGATTCAACAAAGCCAAGTGCAGGGTGGGGCAACCCCTAGTATCATCAATACAGGCTGGGAGATGAATGGGTTGAGAATACCCATCAGGAGAAGGGCTTGGGGGTACTGGTGGATTGTATCTTGGGCTGTACCTAAAGAAGTGTGGCCAGCAGGTTAAAGGAGGTGATTCTGCCCCTCTACACTGCTCTGGTGAGACCCCTCCTGCAGTACTGCATCCAGCTCAGGAGTCCTCAGTACAGGAAAGACATGGACCTGTTGGAAAGGGTCCAGACAGCCACAAAAGTGATCAGTTTGATGGAGCACCTCTCCTATGAAGAAAAGCTGAGACAGTTGGGGTTGTTTAGCTTCGAGAGAAGAAGTGAGACCTTATTGTGGTCTTTCAGATCTTAAAGAAAGATGGGGAAAGAGTTTTCAGCAGGACCTATTGTGAAAGGACGAGTAATGGTTTTAAACTAAAAGAGGGGCAATTCAGGCTGGAGAAAGAATTCTTTACAATGAGGGCAGTAAAATACTGGCACAGGTTGCACAGAAAGGTGGTTGGAGGCACCATCCCTGGAGACATTCAAGGCTAGACTGGATGTGATTCTGGGTGACCTGGTCTGGTAGAAGATGTCCCTGCTTATTGTAGTGGGGTTAGACAAGGTTAAGGGGTTCTTCTAACCCAAACTATGATTCTATGATTCTGTGATTTTTATTTCAATATATCAATTACCTAGTCTACCTGACAAAGGTTAATATTCAGCTTCTCTAGCATGTGTCTGTGTAAGCTACATGCATATGCATGTGTCAAAATAAGTTGTTATAGGTATATCTTAATTTTGTGTAAACCAAATAAACAAGCTACACCTGGACTGTTTTTAGGATTTCATTTCAATGTTTTTGATGTGTGTTCCCCTTGCCCCAAATTAAAAATTACCAGGCACCTACTGATGATTGCATGGTGTCTGGTACAGTGTATATTGAATATAGCTGGTAAACTTTTCTAGCTGTGTGTTGATTATTCTGCTTATAATAACCTTTGTCCTCAATTAAGCTTTTGTTTTGTGGGTATAGATTGATTTTAATATTTTAATCATCCTAATCAAACACTATCACACACTAATTGTTCATTACGATTGGAGAGTATTTTTGCAACATCAGATTTTCAACTTGCATGATTTTCAACTTTGTCTTAATTGACAAAGTTAATTAAATTAATTGTGGATTAAGTTACTTTAGCTAAACTGATGACATACAGATTTATTATTCTTTCAATAAGAAAGTCATTACTATTCATTAGATAAGCTTCATGATTGTTTTGCAGTACAACATTGATAGATGAATGCATATCACAGGTTGTCTCAGTGTAAACAAAAAGAAACATCTATGGATAGCTAACTACATTTAAGGTGTGGTACATGATCAGAAGGCACTCTTCTCAAGACTTTTCAAGACATGGATGAGATAGTACTGTGATGACAGTGTTTTTTAATTCCCTTCCTTTTTTATCTTATTTGAGATCTGATTTTCTTTTCTAAGTATTTATCTTGTTGTATTGGAGACTTTAGTTTTGCAGTTTCTTGAGGGGAACATTATTATTTACTGCAATGTACAGTTTTGATCAGTTTAGAAATAGCATATTTTATTGCCGTAGGATGAACCTCTCATAGTTGAAGAACACTGAATGTAAACTTTGATATCTAGAACCTGGACAACACCAAAATGACCTTCCCATTTCCCTGTCAGCTGCTGTGCATAAACTGTCAGAAAGGATCAGGAAAAATGTCCAAAACACATGACTGAATCTACTGCAGCTAGATGAGGGCTTGTCATGCATGAACTATGGCACAGATGAACTTAGTTGCAACTGGAACTGAATGCAAAGAAAGGTTAAAATTGAATTGGTTTTACAGAAATGAGAGATCAATGTTTCTCCCACACATAACAATGAGAAAATGAGCTCTATGAAAAAGACAGGGTTGGGGCAGAAAGAGGGTTGAATACAGAGATATTGTGAGGTTATACTCTTAAGAGGACATAGTATGTTTTAATTCTACTCCAATATTAGGCTGAGGTACCCTCTCAGAACGAGTTTCTTCTAGTTTTTAATGTTATAATAAATAGGTTACTACTGAGGTGTAGTTGTTTGTTCTATTAGAGGTGTGTACTACTGTCTTTGTAACAGTAAAAGTCTCTCCAGCCAAATTAGAATAAAATCGTTACTAGATTTTAGATAATGTGAAGGTGCTATTTAGATGCTGCCCAGGCATGAAACTTTGCACAATACTTTCATCTATAAATCTGATGATGGGTCATCTATATTTAACCCTGATAATGTTAGTCCTTATTTATAGTCACTTACACCTTGAGGAAACACAGATAGACTATGGGACTCCACATAATTGTGACTAATACCAGTAAGAATTTGGTGGCTGTTTTCCGTTTCCACCTGTTCAGTTTTACAGACCAAGACTTCAGAAATTATTCTGAGTAATTTGATTCTCATCTAGCTCTATCAGTCTTATAATGAAATAGTCTCCTGATAACTTTTGAACATCTACACTGGTCCTTAGACAGAAAAAAAATTCACTTGCCTTCCAAAATAAAAAAAACACAGAATGTTAACAGGCAGGCTTACATCCAAACTGCAGGCATCTGTGTCAGTGGTCTCTCCTCAAAAGCACAAAGTTCAGTGCTGTTTAATATACCTTTCGTCTTTTGAAGAACTGTGCGCTGATTTTTCAAGTTATGTATATTTTTAGCCACTTTGTGTCTTTCCCTAGCAAACACTTCTACAAATCATATCCTGGAGCAGAACAAACTACTTGTGATGTATGCTGCAAAGACCAGTTTAATTTGTCAAGGCTCCTGTAGAAGCTCTGTGGCAGAAGTGCCACAAGACTTTGCTCAGCTGCTTCAGCTGAAGCATTATTCTTTCTCCTTTCTTCCTTTACCAGACTGAAGACATGTTTGCCCCATTCATTCATAAACTCTGGGTTATTCACAAGTTAACCTAAAACATATAGGCAATATCTTCCTGGAGTCAGCAGTTCTGTTTTATTCTTAAAGTGAGGCAGCCTGGTTAAACTATATTAGAAAAGGGCATTAGTAGTAACTGGATACTGTGATTAAAAACTGCATAATAATGTTCACAAGAAAGATAGGTGGAACTGCTTTTCAGCTTTCCAAGAATTCATTTTTAAATTTCTGAGTGCTTTGTTTTATACCCTCCATTATTAAGTTTAGACATTAAGAAAATAAATGGAATTACTAAAAAATGAATGGGGAGTATCTTATGTTGTTGCTTTGATATAGATATGCCTGAAATCGAAAATTTCTTATATCTTACCAAAGACCATGGTCAAAATCTAGAAAACTACTGGAAAAGTACTAAAAATGTAAGAGTTCTGTTAGCATCAAAAGTGCTGCAGTATGTGTATGTTGTTTACATATAAAAAATAGACTTTTCCAAATGCAATTAAACCTTTCCATAATCTTTCCATCTTTAAATATTTATAAGACTGAACATGCATCATTTCTAATTAACTTCCCTGGGTTACAGCATTTACAGGAAAATGCTAATTGCGGCAATATCCACAGCAGGTTCATATACATATCACATTTTAATTTCAGAGTGCAATTTTCTGTCACCATTTATTTGTTACATATTTATTTATTTCATCAGCTGATTTTGAAAATGTTAGAGGAATTATTAGGTTCATACAGTCAGGTTCATATAGTCAGAAGCCTATAGATGGATCTTGCAAAGGAATATTTTAAATAGAAATAAAAATATTAGAGTCATTAGTAAACAGCAAAAAATGTATGCTTGTGGAGACAAACTTCTCTGACAACTGTCTACCTAAAGAGGCATTTGTGATACTTCTTAGACAGTTTAGATCAGCTAAACAGTGAACTATAGGTGCAAAATATAAGTATAGACAATTCCTCCATTCCCCAGTGAGGAAGAATGTAGAATGACGGAAGCATTGCTTGATACACTGGGATAAGTTTACTCATGCAAAAATGAGTGTTAAATTCTGTTATATTAAAATCCTGCAGAAGGAGTTTAATCACTCGGACAAACACATAAATTTCCACCTGTTAAAAAACCTCACTGATCCAATGAGGAGGTCTCCATGAACGTTGATTCTTCTATTGATTCTTCCATATTGATTCTATTAAAGTTATATTTAACTGACTCCCAGACTTAGGCAATCTTATTAGAGGACTAAAGACACAAATTATGCTGCTTTCAGTGATTGTTTACACTTTTTCAGATGCTCAAATTCCAATAAAGTATCCAAATCAGCCTTAAATAAAATACAAAAGTAGACCTAGTCTGGCAGGCCTGAATTATTAATGTTAAACAGTAAAGTGATCTGTCATTTGAAGTTATGAAAAGTATGCTGGACTAATTCTTCTTACATATTTTTAAACATATCCTGGAAAACAGACGATGTTTTTTACCACATTTTTCTCTGTTTATAATAGAGACGTGATATAGGTAGAGAGAAAGATAGAACAACCCCTGTTGGAACAATCCTCAAATGGCCATGTTGCCCAGCATTGCAGGAGAAAGGGATCTTGGGTGAGACTATCTATCATTCTGAACAACATTCTTAATACCGCTTGAGTGCCTCCACCAGAGCACACCTTCCTGCTAGCCTGGGTAGGCAGCCAGTTTCTGTCAGCTGCAGAGACGTCTGTTTTCTATTGCCATGCTTTTGACAATATCAGAAGATTTCTTATAACAAGCACTTTATTCTCTGGAGACCTCAGGTTGCTGGGTAGACTTGCACAGCCACCAGTTAGGGGAATTGACAATTAGGGCTGCAGCCTAAGCCTGTGGGTGAGCAGAGCAGGCAGCAGCCTGATAACTGGCAGAGTGAACAGCCTTTCCAGCACACCATTCCACACCTGCCATGAAGACTATCACACAGCTCCCTGCTTGCATGCACAGCCTGTTTGCTGGTGCTTGCTATGGGCTGATTACAAGCAGCTTCTGGCAGTCTGAACTGTCCATGAGGACTGCTGGCACTGTTTGGCTCTTAGATGCCTCTCTTGCAAGAACTCTTTGCTGCCTGTTTGCCCCTACACACACAACCTAGGGGAGACAGGGACCCAGAAGCACCTTGGGGATCTCACAGGCCTCACACTCCTCCCAGCACATGGCAAATGTTGCTGCTGCTACTAGCATTAATTTCTTGCAACAAATATTTTAATAATAGGATAATACAAATGTTCAAAAAATTTATGTTATTTAATTTTTGGAAAAGGGTAAGAAACCATCTACACTTACAGCATAATAGGGACATTCAGTAACCTATGAAGTGAAAGGTTATAGAAAGCCATTTCATGTTCAGATCAACAGAAACAAATTTGACTGACATCCTTGCTCAGATATCTGATTAACGTGACATCCCCCAGTAATTCTGAGAGTCTGTGTGAGTGGAGACAGCAAATATTCTCACAGGACATTTTCAGGACTAATCCATAGAACTCCTTTTCAAATGCACCATTTCTTGGCCATGGCTATCTTGATTATACACAGGGGAAAATATCAAAACTAAAACAAAACAAAAAAGATGTGGTTTTATAAAATGAGAGTTTTAGGGTTACTAAAGCACCTAAAGTCTATAGAATTGTCTGAAGAACAAAATTATCTAGAATTTTCTTTAGAATTTCATTGAAAATATACCTGCAAGTACATATTCTGATATCTCATCTTGCTTTTCAGAAATGTTTCAGAATTTCTGTTAATAATAGGATAAAACTCCAAAAAGTTTCTTACTCAATGAAAAACACAGCAAGACAAAATGAACAAACAAAAGCCAAAAAGGACTATTTAAGATTTATTGAGGCAACAATTTGACACAGCTGATGAAAGAAGCAAACTTTTTTTCACTGGAATTTGGCCACCTTCCACACCTCAGACCTCTTGTGGAAACTTCAGGATTTCTCCTAAACTCTCTGTGCAGTGATCAAGGACTACCAAATGAACTGCAGGGCCCTGAGTTGCCTACTTCTTCTCCCAAACATTTTTCTAGGTATGTAAACACCATGACGAATGTGGTTTTCTAGTCTGAATGCAAATCCCTGTCTTCAGTAAGGGGACCCTCACAAGATCCTCAACTACAGCCAGAATAAACTTTCTTGCTGTATTTCCGAAATCCTGGGAAGGTCTGTACCCTTTTCTTAAGACCTTCATTCCTCTTCAAAATTAATTTTTTTTCTGTTTCTGTAGGGGGTTTAGAATGGACTTTCATTGACACAGGATTTCATGTAAGAAGGTGAAATCTTTCTGGTTTGTGCCCTATCAGCATCACCCGTAGAGCATTCCCCTGTCAACAACTTACTATTGCTCTGAGCACCAACAAGAAGGCAGATGGACCTTCCTCACCCCATCACAAACTCAGTTGTTCTCACACTGTCTAAACGTGTGTATAGGAGAATAAACCAAAACCAGCACAGAGAGCAGCAGAGGGATAGATAGCAAAACAGTATGACCATAGAGAGATGTATGACAGTCATTCATACATTTGTGCAAGGTGAAACCCTTGCAAGATGAGGGTGTAAGCACTTCCCAAAAGTACACCAAACTATTTCAGTGAAATTTCCCCTATTATTGTTGGCAAGTAGAATAGGCTTACACTTTTATAAAGAAGCCAAAGTCAAAACTGGTCATCAGGAAAGTCAGGAAGGAAAGAAATGTTCAAATACCTTGCAGAATGAAGTGGCACATGACTATTTCCATGTTGGTTCCATTTTCAGAAGTGTTTGGTTTCAGAAGGAAGTGTACATACTAATATGTCTTCTCAAAAGGTGACTTTTGATAACACAATATTTTACAGTCATGACATTTTATGATAACCAGCACAAATCAATTGCATTCAGGCTTGTATGTTTAATTTAGGTTGCTTCATCAGATTTTAGGTTTTATTAACAAAATGGTAGGGATTTTTTTTTGCCCCTACCCCTCCTTTTTTTTTTTTTTCGTGTTTGTACTGGAGTATAATTAGTTTGTACTCACCCTCTAGAACCATGTGGGGTTTTTTACCACTTAATTAATTTTGTTCCAAGTACAGTATGTCCACAAAATAGCAGACTTGCTACTTTTAACGTCTTTCTAGAAAACACACTTTATCTGCATAGGCAATAAAGCCTCTCTAACATAGATGATACAGATGTTGAGAAATAACTTAAAAATTCACAGGGAGGCATACCTGACCTCCTACATGGAAGCAACAGCTGCTATCTCCAGAATGCTGAGGTTGGTACTAGTGAATTGCAGTGGCAACAGATTACAGCCTGTTATAGGAAAAAGAAACCAAACCAACATATCCTTTCACTAAGCTGACAAAGGGTTCATGAAGGTAAAAAACTGTCTTACCTAGAATAGGCTATGGTACAAACATAAAACAGAGACAGCAATGACTGCCGTGACTTAAAGTGCATGGTTGACGAGTTAGTGGTTTCTGCTATGATATACTGCCAAAATTTTAACAAGTTTCTTCAAGTGATTCCTACCCTGTGCCCATAATATACATGACATTTTCTAGCTGAAGTACACCAGCTGGCCACCCATAACATTTCATGTGCTTTCCCTCTTTTTCTTGGCTTCAGTTCCCATTTCATGCCCACAATACCGATTCCTATCTTCAGCCCTCTTTAGCTTACAACCCTGCCCCACCATCATGCTGGATAATGCTATACAAAAGGTAGTGTCACAAGGAAAATAAAGATGAAATGTAGCTAATTATTCCTAATGTTCATGTGAGTTGTTTTCAAAACTGAAAATAGTTACATATTTGTTATTGTAATGTTAATTTATGAAAAAGTTTTTAAAATATTGTGCAAGTTTTTTCTTTATGGAAAAAGAATGACACATATTTTAAAATTAATTGATGCTGGTCAGCAAGCTTTCTGGGTAGATTTTTAACTTTATTTTTTGCATATGTTATTATAACATTCAAAACAAGCTCGTATATTAACCTATTTTTTCACAAAAAGTTTTGAACAACAAATTTTCACTTTAAAAGCTTGCTGCTGGTTTCTTGAGATGTATGCAAGGCAATCTTTCCTTCTCTTTCCTCCTCTTCCATATGAAAATAAATCCAGCATTTTTTTGCTCATGAATTAAAAACCTGGTTCTGTTAATGCACTTTCTTAGAAATACACAGAAATTCATACCTGTTCCCACTATGAGTAATTATTGTTGCAGTAAATCCATAAGGCATTCCAAGCCCAGAAAAGTCACTAGAAATTAGAATCATAGAATCATAGAATAGTTAGGGTTGGAAAGGACCTTAAGATCATCTAGTTCCAACCCCCCTGCCATGGGCAGGGACACCTCACACTAAACCATGTCACCCAAGGCCTTGTCCAACCTGGTCTTGAACACCTCCAGGGATGGAGCATTCACAACCTCCCTGGGCAACCTATTCCAGTGCCTCACCACCCTAACAGGAAAGAATTTCCTCCTTATATCCAATCTAAACTTCCCCTGTTTAAGTTTGAACCGTTATCACTTGTCCTATCACATTACAGTAAACACAGACACATCATTGGTACTTCAAGTACCCAGAAATTTTTAGAGTAGAAAATTGATATATTTTACACTGGTTTCAAATAATTGTATTCAGAACAATGAGATTTGTACTACTAATAATAACAATGTTACTGAGGCTTTCTGAGCAATCTAAGTAGCCATTTTGTAGGTTAATTTACTCAGAGGCATAAAAACTTTTTTTGTACAGATAATATCTCCAGAGTTCCAAAGAAGACAAAGATTTTGTATGTTTTTAGTACCTAAAGGCTTTCACTTTTAAAAACCAACTATCAATGAAGAATTACTAAAAATCCATTTATTTATTTTGTTATTTAATAAGATGAAAAACTGCACTGTTTAATGGATATGGTTAAAAAATCCAGAAAGTTAATAAAATTTGACTTCAAACTCCTGCTTAGTTTTACTGGTGCTAGTGTATCGATATTACTATGCTAGCACACAGCCAAGCCCAACGCAGATATAAACTAAATGGATCAAAATAATTGAAAGATTTTTTTACTCAATGTCACATCATTTATAACTTACTGAATTTGTACAGAACATAGGAAAAAATAAATCAAGGCACTGCAGTGATCCGTGGGAGTTGTAACAGTGTTCAGGACAAGTGCTCTGTCCATGCTATCTTCCTGCTTGACAAAGGGGCAGGAGAGACACTGGTGTGCTCACTGACCATGTGGACTT
Source organism: Pezoporus wallicus (assembly GCF_028554395.1). Classification (NCBI taxonomy): domain Eukaryota; kingdom Metazoa; phylum Chordata; class Aves; order Psittaciformes; family Psittacidae; genus Pezoporus; species Pezoporus wallicus. The sequence continues at coordinate 204,938 of NW_026637939.1, read as the reverse complement.
TGCCTACTAAGGAATCTAGGGCAGTTCTACAGCAATTTGTGCTCTCACTGGTGGCAAGGACTTAGAGCGCAGCCTGCTATTATGTTAGAGCAACTACACACCTTTAGACTTCTGACCCAGTTGTTCATTTTGATTGGCACTTAAGACACAGTCATCCAGGCAGGAAGAATTTGCAGAAAGCAGTCAGTTACTCATGCACAGATGACCTCTTCTTACTGGAAGTTCCTCCAGAATTTTACCTAATAACAAGGACGGTTCACGTCCAGGTTACATCATAGAAAACTAAGACACACATCTGCAGGTATGCCATTGCTTTTATGATTGCAACACTCTACAGACATGCTCTATCAAATCTTATTTCCTGAGTATTTCCTTTTGTCTCAGGTACATTTTTTATCTTATGCCAGACTTTGTACTGCTGTAGGGAAACTAATTCTGAGTAAAATCTTAATGAGACACATCTACTTTATACTTCACTTTTGAAAAAGTATTAATTTTCAAAATGTAATTACTGCATGTTAGAAGGTACTCTGTGGAATATGTGAATTCAGTATTCGTCTTGTTCTGTAAAGTATCTGGCTGAAAGAGGTAAATGTAAGAAATGTAGTGCTATTCCAATATTTCTGGTATTGAAAAAAAATGACCATACTGGTCTGAGTAGAGGTCCAGTATTTAGTGTTTGCTTTTGGATCAGTCATTTACAAAAAAAGTCCTCTTCCAAAAACAAACCAATACCTCAGCTTTCCTACCCCAAATCCCCCATGTCTGTCCATTCTGTGCAAGCTATTTTGAGTGACTGCTTCTTCGTAACAGTTTCTCCACAGTTTCTACTTCTAATCAAGTTGAAACTGTGTGGGTATCCTTTGCAAACCTTGAGAAAATCCACCACACCACACAGTTTAGAACCTTTCAAATAGTCTTATAAACAGATTGATTTTCTTACTTAAAGGATCTGATAGTTCTTTTGCTGGCCTTCCATTGGATTCAGAAGAGATAAGTGTCTGAAAGTAGGTTTGTTTTTTGTTGGGTTGCTTTTTTTTTTCCCCTTGGTTGGACAGCTCAAACTGCTGCAGAAAACTCCTGCTTTCAGCCTAAACCTTTTGCTATTCGGATACCTATGTGGGCTGATATTTTGGGTGACAGTTAGTTTACATCATAGAATCACAGAATCATAGAATCATAGAATCGTAGAATCACAGAATAGTTAGGGTTGGAAAGGACCTTAAGATTATCCCAAAATAGAGATTAATTTACAATCTTCCATGTATTAAGACTGGTGTAAAAACTATTAATGTATTGGTAAGAATATTTGAATGACAGTGGAAAAATTTGATACCGAAGGTTATGGAGCAGTTCTCAGGCAAAGAAATATATGAAGTTTTTTGTGTTTGCAACACTCATTCACACACACTGCTAAACTACATATCACTTGAGCCCTTATTTAACAACAAGCAACACAGTGTTCACTTTACTGTAGTCATTTCTTTGAAAAACAAAAAAAGGCAAATATTTTGGGCAAGATTTGAGAGATTGAGCTAGAGGTTATTGAGGTTTTTGTTAACTGGTCAGTGCAGTGAGTGGATTAATAATTAACTATCTTATACCCAGGCTAAGCAAAAACTTTCAGCAATTTCTGCAAAGAGTGTGCAAAAATCATAGGAATATTTTAGATTCTTATAATTAAAATATTGAGCAGGTCGTTACTGATAACACTGAAAATACATGTCCTTCTACAAAGTATATTATTAAAGACTTGTGGATGAATGTTTGTCAACATTCAAATTATAATAAATTATAATAAAAATATGTATATAAAGTATATTTTATTCTATAATGATAAATTTCTGACACAGACTATTATAAAAATTCTTTATGAGCTTTCTGAGTTGCTGTGAACTAAAAATATGTAAGGCTGTTCATTGCTGCTTGCCAAAACTCCATGATGGAGTCTGCATGCATCCAGTCTAACTACACATCAAAGAATGCTCTGATGTTGTGCTAAGCTACTAAGCATCAACTCTTGCCAAACTTACATGGACACACTGACAAGGAAGATGAATTTTTATAAGCTTCCAAACAAAACACGGAGAACTTGAAGAGACTATGTTGTTTCCATTAATTCTTTATTTACATCAGAGGCACACCTCATACCCTGTGCTACAGGATACTCATAGAGCATTTTGGATCTTTATCACATTTAAGTTCAGAATAGCTTGGGTTGCTGAGGTATAGAAAAATATTTCGGTGCAGTAGTTGAACCAAACTTTGCCTTTCTTACACAGAACAAGCCTAAAGCTTGGGCACTCAACCAAAAGCACAAGGATAATGCACTGAAATGTTCTACCACTGTAGCAACCTTGCACAATTAGAGAGACAGAAATGAAGCCCCTTAAGAGAACAGTGCACAAGAACACTTGCAAAATATTGTATAAATGTTACCTGAAAAAGTGTATCAATGTATTTTTGGCTACATACCAAGAAGTAACAAATGTAAATCTGAAATATAGAAAGACAGTAAAAGTCAATTAACATCTGTTCAAAAGCATCTTAATTAGAAAAAATGGTTTAACATGACACATGATTTTGGCCACTGTTTGTGGCAAGGATTTTTTTGTTTATACTTCATAGACATGTACTTGAATTTCTGCTCATGTTCATGTTCTTGTTTGTACCACCAACACAATTTTCAGTTGTGGAAATATGAAAAAAAAAAAAAAATGTTCAGATAAGAAGTTATTATAAATATTCAAATAACAGAATGAGTTAGGAAACACAAAGAAAGTAGTTGTAAAAAGCAGCATTGTCTTTTTTTGTGTTTCAGATTCTGTTTTGACTCCTGAAATTATACGAACTCTCTAATCTCACCTGAGATCTAACACTGTGGAATGTCATCTAACACACTTTATTCCTATTAAAAATCAACATAATTCTGGGCCTTCAAGAAATTCTGTGAGTTGTCCAGAATTTTGAAAGATCAGATTTTGCCAAAAAACTGGCTTCCCAGTGAACTAAAATTTACACAGCTAACTGCAGCCTTACATATCTATGTACCTAAATACATGTATATACTTAAATACATATATCATTATAGAAAGGCATTTAGAGTTAATGAAACGCTAAAAGTACTTGGCAAAAGGAGAGTTTATCAGCAGGACACTGCTCTCACAGACTTGAACTGTTTAACAAAGACTTGTCTAGAAAAGAGAGAAAACTGGGACTTCTGTTTTGTCTGCTTTAGCACCATTTAGGGTAAAAGATCTTTTTTTTACAAAATGAAAAGGAATTTGAAGCTAGGGCTATTCCTGTGCTGGCTGGCACCACAGCCACCAGGATGTTGAATGACTGAAAAATAGCCTTTGTTCCCATGTGAAACAGAAGTGTCCTTGACAGAACAAGAAAATACGGAATTGTCATTCTCAGTGTAGACATGCAAGATTTCCCATTCTTTACTGATAGTGTAATTGAGTAATGTCTCGGTTTCCTTCATCAGCAGTAATGAATGTTTGTTTACAGCTAACCAGAATTTAGTATTTCCTGTTTCAGTTATATATTCAAATTTTTCTACAGTACATCTACCTACAGTGCATTTTATTAACAGAAGTAGGATGATAGGATTTGTGAATACTATACAGCCCTGTAAGGATAGAGATTCACTTTAACTTACAATTTTATTTTTTTAATTTCTGCATTAGTGCACCTTTCTAAAGGTTACAAACATGATAAACTCATACACATTACAATGTGACTGCCCCACTATGGTGCTCCTTACCTCTTTTCTGTCAATCATGCAATTTGCATGAATTTACTAATATATTTCAAATAGCCTATTTTATTTATTTTTTTCATTACAATAGGAACTTCAGAAGTCAGTTCCTATTCTTTGATTTTCTGCTTTTTACATTTATAATAAGGCAGAGAAATTATTGAATATGGAAAAAAAATAAAAATAAGATCATTAATGGAAAGTATCTGCACCTTGTTTTTCAACCTCAGTCTAATTAATGTCTTCCACATGTTGAAATATATCTATGTTCTTACTTCACTGGAATTTTTCTTGAGAGTTACACGACGATTAAAGTGAAGAGTAGCTGATAGACTAAAAGTAAAACAACTGCTACAGCATAATAAATTTAATGGGGCAGTTTGCTGTTGCATTGTCTATGACTCCAGTTTGTCTTTACTTTGCAACTTATTTTGATAAAAAAAATAACATTTTAATCATTGATTAATATAGATAGGTAAAGGCATCTCAGAATTCATTGAACCTTGGAACTGCAGGTTGCTTTTGAAGTATGGGTGAATTTCCAGCTAACATTTTCACAAGTGGGCTTTGATAAAGTAGAATGAAACTGATTTCTTCTACCTTCATTTATAGAAAAGATACTAATGGGAGACTAATGGTAGAAGGATTCGTTTTTGCTGTGGCAAAGCAGCTTGGGTCAACAACAGCAGGGAGAGTGAGGCACATCAACCTGTTCTGCTTAAAAACTCTTCAAATTAGAAAATCTTCTAGGTAGAAAATTCCTGGGTTTGTCTACCCCACCAGAGTTCCCTCATTTTATCTTAGACTTTCTATGGGATTGTTCATTTGCTTGCTAAAGAACCACAACCCTCACACTGGCACTGTCCTAAAGGTCAGATAGATGATAGGTTTCTGTGAAGAAATACTAATTTGGATTCACATGTTACTGCAGTTGACGGTAATACCCTGATATTGTGTTTAACACTCTCATAATCCTTTCAAGAGGCACTCTTAGGTCAGGGAAAGGAAGAGAGCTGGCCTGAGCAGTGCATTTCTTATGTGGACATACTACTTAGGAAATGTGCAAAGTCAGATTATTCAGTTTCTAAAAGCCATAGACTGCCATGGGAATCCTAAGCAAAAAGTCACTGTTGAAGATTTAAATATTTAAATACATAAAGGACTATGTGGTTAGTAAAACAAAGATCATTCTTCAGATAGTTTCTAAAATAGTATAGGGACCAAAGTTGTGCAGCTAGTATTGAATAACTCGGTTATTAAACTCAAGATTAAACTGCTTAGCAGCTTACAGAGCCTGGAAAGGAGAATAAACAAGAGCTGAATACCTGCATTTTTCCTGAGGCTTTCTAATAAATGCATTCCTTTGAGGATGTCCTCTGCTATCCTGCTGTGAATTCAAGTATTCCACTAAAAGCAATAGAACTCAGTTCTGAGCCTATATTAGCACTTTACTGTGCCTAAGCAATCCCTTCAAACCCATCTTTCTCTATATTTATATCCTTTTACGCAAAAAGGAAGAGCCAGGTGTTTGGACATTATTCATCACTTACACTGTTAGCCACTTTTCTTCACATTCTTGAATTTCAGAACTGATAAACAAAAGAACATTCACTAATCCATTCACAAACTCTGTTAGCAGGACATGGAGTTTTGGACAGGACTCCTGGATCAATAGAAGTATTATTTAGAATGACAGACATAGCCATTCTTGCCATATTATTCCATTTCCCAAGTCAAAACATGTCCGGTAACGATCAATGATCAATTTTGAACTCCCACACAAATATATCTCTGCTGAGTACAGATACAAGGACTGTCAGAAGATGATTAATTACTTTTCTGCATTTTCCCTGATACATAGCCGGACTCATACAGAGAGTAATAAGGAAGACTACAACATAAGATTTGGTCTCCTGAATTCAAATCTCAGCTGTCATGGTCAGGAGCTAAATTGTATCCAGATTCTTAAACTGACAAGTAATTTCTCTGCCTTTAGCCCTCCTTTCTCTCAGGAATCCTTCCTTACCCATGCTTCCCTGTTAGGTGGTATAGATAAAACATTTGGGGGTTTTGTACAAACATGATTCTGCGTGTGGAGTGACCATCTCCCTCAAGTCCTGACTGTAGTACAACTGAAACAATGATAAAACATCTAACATGCTTGGTTGATCAAGATATAAATCTAGGTAAACTGAAAATGAAACATTAGGTTTTAAGCAACTTGTCGATTAAAAACTTCCAGACAGCTAGTAATGCCATTGTTAAATCTATGCTTATGGTCATTGGTAATATGTAGCTAGAGATACCTTTTTATTTGACTATATCTGTGGATTTTGTCTGCTTTTCCAGATGAGGAAATTACTTGTTCCCACAGCTTAGGTCTTTATGGTCTTTGCCTGCAATTTCAGTAGAAAATTAAGGAGGGAATCTAGTTAGCTGTGTTACAGCCTCCCTTCATTAGCGTGCCACATTGCTGATCCAAAACAGGAAAGGAGGGAATACAAATATTATAGAAGTGCTAGTTTGGTTTCTTTCTATGTTAGAGTATCAATATTTTGTTTGATGTACTTATGTTTGTGCATGCAGCAGTTCATGCACTTCAGTTCATCTGCTTCGTTGAACTGTTCTAGAAATATTATATTCATAACTTGAAGCCATATATGAGCCATATATGTGAAAGAACTTACTATTATCTTCAAAGCTTATTGATTTCTGAAGGCCTTGTTTCTGATTTTCCTTTTGTCCTCAAAATACTTCTCTGACCCTTTAGTTTCTCCTAAATTTGATAAATTATTTGATAAATTCCAATTATATGGGGGCCAGTTCAAATCAAATCAAACCTCAGGGGTGATAGAAAGAAAAAGAAGCCCACCATATCTGTAAGTTATTGGTAAAACTCCTCTTTAAAACTTTTAACTAGTGAACATCCTTTCCAAAGAGCATGATGTCTTTAGGAAGTACATACTCCTTCTTTAATGCTTGTGGTTTCTTCTTGCATTTTCAGCCTCAGCCTTAGTTAATAAGCTCCTTTTTCTGATAGGGTCACTGAAGGACTCAACATTTTTTTATCTCATAAAAAATGTATAAGCAAAGTTCTGCCTTACTAAATGAAGAGAAAATATAGTATCAGTAGTACTTCGGAGCCCCTTAGTAGCTATATATTTTAGTAAGCTGAAACATGCAGGTTTATAGAAAAAGCTTATTCAGATTTTCAGTGCTAGAAAACATTTCATCAGGGAAAATTTTTCAGAAAATAACTAGTCACTTTTGCTGAAGTAAAAACTGAGGACAAATCTGTTTCTAAGCGAAGAAACACCTCTTCGGACAGTCTCAATGTTATTCACTAAAAATAGCTAGATTTTCATAATCTAACTCTGTAAGTGTGAAACTCTTTAATTACCAGAAATTAAGCAGTTGGTAATTGAGATCGTCTGAGCTGCAATGTGAGGTATATAGGCATGCTAAGGCAGTTTAAGCTATTGTGATTTATAAAAGCACCCGAAAGAAACCCTGCAGAGAAGGCCTATGGAGTACTGGCAGATAAATAACAGGACATGACCCAGCAACATGCACTCACAGCCCAGAGAGACAACTATATCCTGTGCTGCACCAAAAGAAGCATGGCCAGCAGATTAAAGGAGGTGATTCTCCCACTCTACTCTGCTCTTGTGAGACCCCACCTGGAGTGCTGTGTTCAGCTCTGGAGTCCTCAGCACAAGAAAGACATGGACCCATTGGAGAAGGCCACAGAAATTATCATAGAGATAGGACATCTCTTTTCACATGACAGGCTTAGAGATTTGGAGTTGTCAGTCTGAAGAAGAGAAGTCTTGGAGGAGACCTTACAATCAGCTTGCTATACTTAAAGGGGAATTATACAAAAGATGGGACAGGCATTTTAGCAGGGCAGGTAGTGATAAGATGAGGGGTAACAGCTTTAAACTAAAAGAGAGAAGATTCAGGCTGGATGTGAGGAAAAAAAAATCTTTGCAATGAGGGTGGTAAAACCCTGGCACAGGTTGCCCAGAGAGGTGGTTGGATGCACCATCCCTGAAGACATTCAAGGCCAGTCTGGATGTGATTCTGAGCAACCTGATCTGCTGTAAGATGTTCCTGCTCACTGCAGAGGTGTTGGAGCAGATGATACTTAAAGGTCCCTTGCAACCTAAACTATCTTATGATTCTATAATTCTGTGATTAGCCCACTGCCAGTGCCCCATCTTGTTCCAATAACAAGATACTGATTGATGGATTGATGGCTTGGCTTCGCGGGCGAAGATTTGGGAAGGGCTTTACCCACGCTTACTACAAACATGATGACTAAGGGCATGTGGCATGGGCAAATCTGGTTGAAAAAAAGGCTGCTTAGGCAATCAGGAAGTTTCCAACCAGGACTGGCAACTCCTGGGGCAATCTTGAGCAACACATGCGCTGGTCCACCCGCATGCAAGGTTGGATCTGCAGCTTCCCATGCCCCTTGTCACCTACCGTTTCAGCCCTCGCCTGTCCATACAGACAAGTGAGAGTAAACCCTTCCAGCCTGCACAGTAGGTTTTTTAGGTGAGGCACAGCATGCACAGAACTGGCCCCACCCTTTACACCTGAGGTTTAACAAGATATATGTAACAAGTTTCAAACACAGTATCAGGGTAAACAAATGGGGAAGTTACAACCTTAAAACCACCTTCATCATAATGGTGAAAGAGCAATAAATGAAACAAATTGTAATTTGCAATCCAGTAGAAAAACAAAGAAAGAGATGTAATCTATGAATGTAAGCAGTTTTTTTGCAAAAGGAAAAGCTCCTTAAACACAAGGCATACAAAGCTCAGTGCTATTCTTCACCTGTTAGACCTAATTAAAATACGTAAACATGCAGGAGTCTGAAAGTCAATGAAGTGATATTACCATCTTCTATTACACAGAAAGTTTCAATCAATCATATCTAAGGTGATACTCTCATTTTTACTTAAGGAAAAAGAATGCTTCAAAAGAGACTTCTGTTTGGTTTAATTTATTTTCTTCACAGTTCATCTATAGTTTTCTAATCAATGTAACCATTTTCCACTGGAAGCCCTGGGACTTCCCAAACAAATTCCCCTGGAAATTCAGAATCCACAAAAAGAAACAGAGGACTCACTTTGCAGTCAAGAACTGCACTGAATGAAAACAAGCTGAACTTCAAGGAAAACATCACCTCTGCCACTCTGGGACATACCTTCTGCCACTGTTGACCCTGTCATGACAGGACCTTCCTTGAGCTGGTTACCCCCCGTTCAAAGACAGAATCATAGAATAGTGAAACCAGTTATAGAATTATAGAGTCATAGAACCAGTTATAGAATCATAGAATCATAGAATAGTGTGGGTTTGAAGGGACTTTCAAAAGTCATCTACTCCAACCCCCTTGCAATGAGCAGGGACATCATCAACTAGATCACATTGCTCAGTACCACATCCAGCCTAGCCTTGAATGTAACATAACATATTACATAATATAACATAGCACAGCACAACACAACGTATGTAACAACGTAAAGCAGCACAATGTAATGCAACACACTGTAATGTAACTTAACGTAACAGATAAATAGCAAAACAGAAGAATACACTGGAATCTCGAAACCTCTTAAAGTGGGGAAGAACAGCAGAGTGGGAGTTGACAGGGAGATGGGTCGCATCTCTTTACCCATTGAGGGCTGCCGAGTAACCATGGTGCCATCTTCAGGGAGATAACATAGTTTTCTTGACTTATTTTTGTCAGTGAGAGATATGGCAGCATGGCACTAGGATTTTGTTGGGATTTTTTTCCCTCACAAAATTCTGCTTACAAGAAAACTGTCATCAGAATTTGCAAAGCAACCCAGAGCAGCAGTTTCAACTTCATTCTGAGACAGCTTATTTATACTGGAAAGCTGTGCCTGCCTGTATTTATAACTCATACAATAGCAAAAATAAATTAATAAAAGCCATAACCACGGTAATACTTTGATTCCATGTTTTTATAAATATTTGTATCTTAGATGTTTATACAGGAAGCAAAAAGGCTTCATAAACATAATCAATTTAAATAAAAATACTCAACAACAGCATAATTTATAATATTTAGGTAAGATTACTTGAGCTTAAGATATACATAAAGCAATAAAATCAGAGGTTTTCATTGGGCTGAATATTTCATAGTATTTTAAAAATAAAATAAGAAGAGTAGCGATAAAAAGCTGTGTTTCTCTGCTATCAGATGGCTATTTTCCCATCTTTTTGTGTCAGACTGGTACAAAATGATATCTCTTTGGTGTATAGTGAAACATTCCAGAATATAATGGATATAGAAAGACTTTATAGCCTTTATACCATCTATATGCTATGTTATCTCTTCTGCTGTTCACTTTTTTTTAAATAAGAATGAAAAGATTAGAAAGCTGAGCAGCATTGGAATGTAGATTTTTCAGTTTACAATGGACCCTGGAAGCAATAACACTTACAATATCTTTCCAAGAATCTACAGAATTTCTTAATTCACAAGTGATACAACCAGAGATGTTTTCAGAATATATCTTTAGTAAAAAAATTAATTAATTAATTAATTAAAATAAAAAAGTAAGGGTGGATCTTCAGCCATTTTGTTGGTCTGGAAGTTCTAAATTCCTGTACAGGGGGAACCAAATTCCTGTTAATCAGGACTCACTGACTGACTCTTTACTATGACACTACAGCTGAATTGCTATCTGGCTCTAGTCAAGCTGTCTGATCTCAGCCTGTGCAAAAACTCCTGTTCTGTCCTTGTAGGCATCAAGCTTTCCCAGGTGAGGATTACCTATACAGATTGCTAATAATAAGAGGTCAACTTCATCTGAGGTTAAGCAGTAGGTCATTCTGTAATGCGGTGTTTATCACTACTAAAAATAAAGAAAAATTTTGAGAGAGCTAACTCTCTGACAATCTGAGAGCTTCAGAATTACGATTTTGTGGGAAAAGGGCAGGTAGGCAGATAAGGCATATCCACAGACTGCAAAGGCCTGTGGCCAGCATCCTGTCTTTGTATTTTATAAGCTTCTCTGTTACAGCTACAGAACTGTTCTCTGTAGCATAATGAGAAGACTTCTGCTTATTAAAACAAGCTGTCACTATTAGTGTTTTTGCAATTATACAGGCACCGTATATCTTGAAACAACAGATGTTACTGGATTTATTATAATGGGAAATACACTTCCAGTTTATTAAGTTGCGTGTTACTGCCAGGATATTTCAGTACAGTCACATCAGACTTGCTGAGTCTGCTCTACACAACCACCTGCCAGAATTTTTTAATAGTATATAGAACTTAGGTTTTAATTCAAATGTGGGTCCTGTTTTACCAGTCTCCATTTTGTGGCCCACACAGTGGAGCTTATATAGGAGCAAATTTTCTGTCAGGGCTGTAACACCATAGAGAACCCATTCTGGAGCAGGTCATGAAGCACTTTAGCTTGTGAGAAGGACCCACATTTGTGAAGTTCATGAAAGACTGTGTCAAATGAGTGGAACCCCAGGCTGGAGCAGGGGAGGAATGTGAGAGACAATGTCATGAACTGACCACAACCCCTGGTCCCTCTTTCCCTGTGCTGCTCAGGTGAGAAGTTAGTGAAATTGTGAGCAGGAAGAAGGGAAAGGGGGAAAAGAAGGGGTTTTAGATGTGTTCTTATTTCTCATTATCCTACTCTGATTTGCTTGGCAATAAATTAAATTAATTTCCCCAAGTCAAGTCTGTTTTGCGCATTATGGTAATTGCTGAGTGACCTCACTGTCCTACCTTCACCCACAAGCTTTTTGTACTGTGTCTTGTGGTGAAGGGGGTTGAGAGAACAGCTTGATGAACACCTGGCAATCAGCCAAGATCAATGCACAAACAGTTTCACAGATCAGTGTTTGGGTCACTGAACTCGTGCTTTAATGTCCATTGGCTGGCTGCTAGTGTTTTACTACTGCAAAATAAAGGAACCTCAACATTCTTGTTCTGGCTAGCTAGATTTTATCTGAACTTAACACAAGATGACTCTAAATGATAAATGTTTGGGTTTGGGTTGGTTTTATCATATAGACCTATAAATGAGACTAATAAGCATTCATTAATAGACTGAAATATGTCTTTGTCAAGACAAATACTTTTGGCAATGGCAGCATATCTGGATGTGGCTTGTTGGAACTGGGAAACTAGAGGTAACCACCAAAACAACCTGATGTGTGTCAGGCACATGTGTGACCTTAAGCATTATGAAGGTATATGCAGGAGGAGTCATTTGTCATAGCTCCGCATCATTAGAAACTGGTTTGAAGTTTCAAATGTTTTACTAGCATCTCAGCAGGTCCTATCATGAGCCAAAAAAACTCTTAATGAATAAATGTCTATGAAAGGCACAAAGTTTGACTGACATATTCATCCTTGTGAGAAAAGTGTCTTCTACGTATAAAATATTACATAGCAAAAATGTCTGTTCATTTTCATTACCTGTGTGAACTAGAAACATAATTATCCATAGATTTTATCTTACAGAGCTCCTTAATAGGTGTTTGCTTACTGTTCTCCTTGTGCATATTAAAATCCTTTGAATAAAACTACTTCTATGTGTGGTTTTGCAATTTACAGTGAAAGCCTGCCTCTGATGAGTACTGACTGTGAGAAACTCAGGTACTGCCTATTAACTTGTTCTGTCAGGTGGAGCTGTGTATTGAATGTGCCGCCATACTTTCACAGTTACTCCCATGGAGAAAAGAAAAAAAAAAAAAATCCCCCTCCCAAACCACAACAAAACAATAAAACAAAGAAATTCAAAGAAAAGAAAAACAGTGAAGATTAATCATTTCATACATTACAGCAGATGAATCCTACCTCCCACATTCTGAGATGATTTTAGTGTTGGGAATGTGCTTATGTTATTTCATAGATCATAGCAAGCAAACAGATTTGCTTCAGCTCCTTTCGTGGTAAACGTGACTATATTTCATACACAGTGATTCTCATGCAAAATGGAAGTCACGAGGCATTGCTTAGCCGGTTTCCATTGCTCCACATAGGAAAGCATCTGCTTCTCCTCCTTTTAAGGGAAGGCTCATTTAACTTGGAATTATTTGAAACAATTTACTTAAAGACCAAAACCAGAGACTGAAACTCACTAAAACAGATAAAGGGATGCCTTTTTTGCAGTACAAAGGAAGAAGGAGTATGACAAACTACAAAATTCTGTAGTAGATGACAATAAGTCAGAAGGAAGAGATAGTAACTATGATCCTAAAAAGAGATGTTGATTAACACAGGTTATAAATAATTAACCCCCACACCCCAAAAAAAAAGCAACAAAAAAACAAAAAATAACAAATCACAAACCCCACAGGGTAAAATGTGTTCTGCTGAGTGGCAATTTTATTGTGTTAAGATAATTATTTTTTTATTCTGCTATCAAATTCAGTTAATTTCTCTTTAAAATGAAGATAAAACTCACATGATTTGTAAACATTTTATTTCTTTTAGGTACAGCAAATGTATTTTTTCTAAAAGAGGAATAATGAGAATTTTGAGGATGTTCTTTCAAAAGATATATTATTGTTGCCGCAAGTACTGCTAAATTGGAAATTAAACACTACACCTTGGTTCTCCAGCATTGTGACAAACAAAGAATAATGAAATCATGCTGTATCTGAGACAGATACATCAGAGCAACAAATGTTACACGGTCTCAGAATTAGAGAAATGGTCTCAGTAATTAAGCAATGATGTTATACTCTGTACATCTTCAAATTTTTTTATTTTTTTTTTTTTTAGTTTTTAAATTGTATCTTAATCTGTGAGGATGGGATTTATTTTGTATTCTGTGGTAGCAATGCTTTATTCTGGTCTGTAGCTTTGTCTCCTAGCAGCTTTACATTGCACACTGCTGTTGGAGCCAGCAAACTGGTGAATTACCTTAGCTGCTGATCCTACTCATGTAAATGATAATGCATTGCAAAGAGGGTTGAAAGCTGGGAAAGTCTGTCAGGGTGAATTACAATTAATATACTGAGTTTGTCAATGGAAATAAGAAGATATTGAAAATGAAAAATTGCTAAAACTATCCATTGAGAATGTGGACCTGAAAATCTAGCAAACACAGAGAATGTGAGAGGATGAGGATGAAAGATGAAAGAGAGAGGAAAATAACCTAACATGGATTAAAATAAGTAACAGCAATAATTCTTGTATATAGGAAGGTAAAGTCCTCCCCTGTGTATAAGATGGTTTTGGTATGTAGTACACAAATGTTACAGCCTTCTGATTTTACACCAGCCAAATCCTGCCAACTTGGATTTCTGAACAAAGTTCAGATTACTGTTGAAACTGTTCACACTGGTACAGGAACAGTGCACGGACAGGTGTTCTGGCAGAAGGTGACAAACCTGTTATATGTAGAAGGAAGGAAGGAGAAGGTGAAAAGCACAGTATTCTTATGGACACTTTGTAAGATGAATAGTTAGGAAAATAAACATCTTCTGACTATTTATTTTTCTACCTGGTTCTGGCAGGTGGGATTTTTCAAAGGTGATATAGTGTTTTTCTCTGGGATAAAATTAATATTCTTCATAGTAGCTTGTTTGGTGGTGTTTGGATTTGTGTTGGGAACAGTCTTGATAACACACCAATGATTTCCTATTGCTGAGCAGTGCTTACACAGGGTCAAGGACTTCTCTGCTTCTGACACTACCCTACCAGTCAGTAGGCTTAGGAAGAAGATGAAAGGGGGCATAGCCACACAACTGACCCCAGCTGAACCCAAGGGATATTCCATACCCTATGATGTCATGCTTAGCTGCAAAAGCTTGAGGCAGTGGGTGGGCTGGAAGCATACCAGGTCTGCCATTGCTCAGGGACATCAGTTGGCTGGTAGTGAGCAATTGGAGGGAATTTTTTTGCATCACTTGTGGTTTTATTTTGTTTTGTTTATTTTCTTAGGGTTTAGGGGTTTTGTTTGTTGTGGGATTGTTACTTATTAAACTGTCTTTATTTTAACCCAAGAGTTAACTTTTACTTTTCCAGTACTTTCTACCAAAGTTGAGCCACAATAGACACAAATGGTGGAGTAAGCAATGAATGTTGACAATCCTTCTGTATTCACTAAAAAGTCAAGGAGGAAATTTTGTCACAAAACAGCTAGGAGAAATTTCTGTTCTGCTGCATCTCACAAAATAGATAGTGGAGATTTTTTTATTTTTTTTTTTCTTACAGGAAATTTGAATTGCTTTTCCCTCAATTTACTTGGAAAGAAGAAAAGGAAAAAAAAGTATCATTTATGAATTAAAACTGTATAGTGAGAGAAATTTTTGTTTGTCAAGGAGACTGGACCTATAGTTATCTTTTGAATGGAATAAAATCCACAGAATTCTTTAGTCTGTCCTTGATTTAAATATCTTTGTTTTCTTTTGGCTTGAGAACTAAGCAAAACAGTTCTTGCTTATAGGCATATCGAATCAGCTCTGAAGGGCTCAGTTTTGACTTTTGTTCCCTTGTGAATGATTCTTTTTGTCAATCATTTCTTTCATGAATAGCCTACAACTATGCATAAAACATCTAAAGCATTATAATTTATGGGAAGGACAGCTGCTGTAGCTGCAGCACCTTTGGTTTTCAATAGTCCTTCAATTGCAGGGTGGGGGTGCGCCTGCAAATGTAATTGTGTGCACTATAACAGACCAAGAGATTGCATCACTCTTCAGGTGAGAGAATATAGGGCTTTTGATGTTGGTTTTCATTCACCTTTAAAAATCTTGTTCCCCTGGGTCCTTGTGTTAAGATACTTATGCGTAGCATACAACAGCCTATTTGTCATTTTTCTATTAAGTTAAAAAAAAAAATGCCAGTTATTGGACATTTGAGCATCACACACACAAGACACAATGGATCTATCATGACGCTAAGAGTTTTGTTTCTAATAAATAATTTTCTTCTCTTCCTCATTGGCATCTCTTGAAAGAAGGTCTAATGGTCAAGTCAATAGATGGTTCTATTACATCAGAATTGACCACTCCCTATTGTAGATCTCAGGTCATGAAAATTGTAAGTCCTTCGTTTAATGAGATCTGACAATGAACTTCAATACATGAAATACTTAGATTCTCCCAGAAATTGTTTTTAAAATTCCACTGGTGGCTTTTCAAAAGATCTCAGTGGCTGCAGTCAACATTGTTCTAATCTAAATGTTATTCAAAATGAAAATAGAAAGTGTTACAATTTGAGGTAATTGTGAAATCTGGGCTGAAAAATAAATCATTTAGAACATGAGTAGAGCTATGGCAAAGCCAAGTGTCATAGTTAAGTACCATAGAAGGTTCCAGGAATGGTCCTAATGAATACGGGTGTAGAAGTGGACTGTTTGTTCAGTTTCTTTAGCAGCCTGTTGTTAATACTGTTATATTACTCTGAGGACTAAACATTCAAGCTTGCATTTTAACTGTGAAAAAAGCCACATTGATTTTTACCCACAGGTAATTATTTTGATCTTGGAGATCTGGCCACTATTAACCTCCTGAACTTTAAACTGACATTGTTCAAAACTCTGACTGCTATATGTAAAGCTATGATTATTCTCCAATAGAAAAAAATCATTCACTGCTCAAATCTGCCCTTGGCATGAATCTTGAATAAGCGTATGGAAACATACGTCTTTTTACTAGGTGAGGCATCTTTCCTTTGTAATTAAATTTTCCACTGAAATACTGTTTTAACAAAAAAAAAAAAAAGAAGACAAAAAAAAGGTACTTTTAACTGGGTAAAAAAAAAATTGAAAATAGCACCCATAAAAAATGTTATTAAAATAGTTTTAAGAACTGTTTGCGTACTGTAAACTTACTGCATTTGACATGTCATTCTAAAGCATGGAACTTTGCAATGATTAATTTCCAAATAGGTTTCTATCTAAAGAAACATAAAGAAAAGTAAAATAATGGATATGGAATTATATGTTTCCCTTTCTGTTGTAATTCATCTGGGTTGTCTCTGCTCCCTGTCCTCAAGCTCTCTTGTTCAGCATATCAAAGAAAAAAAAAGAAAGGAAAAAAGATTAATTTATTAGAAATAGAAAAAAATATTTTAAATCATTATATTTCCCAGGAAACATACTTTGCAACTACTTCTGTTCTTATAATCTTGATACTTTTTTTCTCTCTTTGCAGATTCTTGTTTTGCATGTAAAACTTGGGTTTACTGTCCAACTGTTATCTAGTATGTCACACTAGACGTCTGAGTTGCAGAAATATTTTTTACCAAATTTTCTCTATTATTATGTCTCTAAGATAGGAAGATCTATTTTGGAGAAGTCAGGGGATTAGTTACTTATTTTTTCCATATAGACATATTTGTTTTTCTTTCATTACATTCCTGGTGATTTTTTTGGTTTTCCTCCATTGCAGGTGTTTATGGTATTCAAAACCTGGACTTTAAAGTTTGAGACTTTCAAGTCTCCCAAGGAACAAGAGAGACAAAAAGCCTTCATGAATGATGCAGAGAAAGAAACTGCAAAGCTAATATTGTTTTCAGTATTCAAATAAAATTCCATGCTCATTATTAAAAGAAAACAAATTCCATGGTGCATGAAAGTGCATCCAAATCTTTATTGTCTTGAAGAGCGTCAGTAAGACAAAAACCTGAATCTCTAGAGTGATGTCTCCACAACCCTTCAACTTGATGAGCCTGGAGGGAGTCCCAGACATAAGAAGACTGAATGGCAACAAGACTTCAGATATGATCAAACAGTTCTTTAAAAATCATGCATATGAAATGGTTTTGGTTGTGCCTTTTTTGGGCTGTGGGTTGTATTTGTTTTGTTTTGGTTTTCTTTTAGAAAAAAGATATGGTAGTTGATTGGAAGCAAGTTTGCCAGGAACACAGAGGGAATATATTTAAAACTATACTTTAGGAACACAATAATAAAAAAAAGCCACCAAACTCTAAGTCTTGTTCTTTAGAACTCTTGTCGTTTAAAATATCTGCATTGCTAAATTACAGATTGAGACAACTTTCCACAAGTGTAGTGATAAAACTGTAGTGGTAAATCTGTTCACGATATTACTACCATATCAAAACTCAGATTAATTCAAGTGTTAAAAAGAATAATAGAAAAAAAAAAACACAACTAGACTGAGATTCTTTACAATGACTTTCAGATACCCTGGTGTGACCCATCCCACCTGCAACCCTCTGTGCCTACATTATGAATGATTTCTATCTCCTCTTGAAAAAGAGCCTTGAACTAATGAGGAGGTAGGACAAGAACTCTTCATCGTCAGAAGAGTATTTCTGTCACAGCAAAATTTTTTCTTAAGACTCACAATAATGATTTATTTAGAGGCTATCTGGGCCGCAGCCAAGTGAGAAAGTTTTTGTTTTTAGCAGTTAATATACACTTTTTAAAAAAAAAAACAAACACAACAAAACGAAAAACAAAACGAAAACAGAAAACAAAAACAACAAAAAAACACCCCCCCCCCAAAAAAAACACAAAAAAAACCCCAACCAAATAAAAACACACACACAAAAAAAAACACACACACACAAAAAAACAAAACAGTTTTTTTCAATCCTTGTTCCCAGACGAATTTGAAAATATGTGTCAACTCTCTCCACTGGCTGAATGTCACCTGTTACTAAGATCTCATTTCTATCCCTCTCTCCCAGATGTTCTTTTATTGCATAAGTTTGGAAAACAGCTGCCATTAAACAGGGTGAAATATTTTCCAGATACCATATGTTTAGAACCTTTAGAAACTTTTCAAGAAGGTTATAGTATATATAATATATATATAAATATATATTTCTGACTGCTCAGCTGTTCAAAATTTCTCTGCTCCAACACCCTCTCTGAGGCAGGCTCAACCACAGGGTCAGACCAGGTTGCTCAGGGCTTTATCCAGCACAGGCTGGAAACCCATTAAGGAGGGAGACAGCAGCAATAGATACGACCTAGTGCCTACCACCTCCGAACCCAACTGTACTAAACAACTTGGCAAGGCATCAACAAAGGTACCCTAGTTTTCAGCTTGGCTACAAGGACATTGTGGGAGAATGCTGGAAGCTTTCCTGACATCCCCTGTTCTTCAGTTACACACAAATCCAGCCATTTTGTCACTGAAAGCAGCAAGGTTGAGCAGGCACCAACTCCTATTCAAACCACACTGGCTGTTCCCATCATCTTCGTCTCCCTCATGTGCCCACAGTGGTTCCAAAGAGGATTCATTTCATGATTATCTTAGGGACCGAAATCAAACTGACTAGCTCACTGTTCGACACACCACCTTTCTTGTCCTTTTTGAAGATGGGTGTGACATTTGTCTTTCTCAAATTGCTGATAATCTCCTCTAATATCCACAGTTGTTCAAAGATATTGGATGGTGGCATTTACAAGGATGCCAGTCAAATTACTCAGGTGTAGCCCCCATGCTTAGGTCCCACAGAACTGTATGGATTGAGTTCATGTAGAAGTGCCTGAATCAACCCTCATGTACTGTTGGTCCTTCTCAAACTATTTTTCTAATCACCTTGGAGGTGGTGATGAAAATTGTTTTTTTTCTTTTAATTAGGTGCCTGTTTTCAAGAGAACAGCATGAGGCTTTTCTGACATAAAAATCCCTGTTAAATAACATCTATACTACAAGAAGTCTGTGTTTTATGTAGAGACACAACACACATTCAAAATATACATGCACATACAACCCCACACTCCACAAACATATGCATAACAGAGAGAACTTCACACTGGGAAACATACTAATTTTCTGATAAAAATGTTAAAAAAAGAATCCTTGTAAGCTTCTCAAAAATACCAATAATTTTGTTATTACTTATCATCATAGAGATATCCATCTTTTTCATATTTCTCTTTTTTATATTTGACACGCTGTGGGTATTTTGTTTTATAGAAATGGTTCCAATCTTGAAAGCTTGTGGGGAAAAAGAAAATGAAATAAAACAACTGACTGTCATATAGGGTGTATTCTGAAGACAAAACAAACCCGGTTTTGATTTAAATATCTGCAGTTACAATACATTCTTTAACTAAATCCATATACATCAGTAAAAGCATAAAAGATATCACAGTGAATCATATAAAAAATTACAGTGTGCAAAGGACATTACACTGCAGTATGATTGCTATGCACACAATTTATATGTAGGTGCCTGGTTTGAAAAATAGGAGGGAAGAAAACTATTCTGTTGTAAACTTAAATTAAAACGTTTTAAACCATTTGCAGTCGCATGTGCTGAAGGTGGAAATGCTTGCAGACTGTGTTATGCATTTAGTGAGAAATGCTACTAATGGTTGGCATGGTGACTCAGTAAGAAAGCCAGAGGGCTTACTTGTAAATCACTGTGAACTCCAGAGACAGTGCTTTGATTCCTAGAGCTATCAGTCAAACTGAGAATCACAGCCATGGCAATTAGCAGCATGTTTCCAAAGCTCATCACAGAAAGCAGTCTCATTTCTTCTTCGAGTATTTGCCTTCCTTAAACCATTCTGTAGTGCAGAAAGAGAGCATACAACATGATCAACAGACTGTCAGTCAACAAGAGCCCGCTGTAGGGAATAGGGGTTGCAATCTCATTATAAGGCCTTGGCAAGTCACTTGATCCAATTTCCTTACAGGGCTTAGAAAAAGACAAAGAAAAGCAGAAAAACTGTAGGGGAGTTGTTATGACGATGCTGGTGCAGGAAATTTGACAACAGAAGTGTAGAGTTGTGGCTTTTTGTCCTTCCTTCTCTAATGCATAGCATAACTTGGTGCATCATTCCAGTATATGCAGTACTTTTGCAGTGCCTCTGGGACTCAGTTATGTGCAAGAAATCAAGGCATGTGCTGGTAGAAACTGGCAATTCCTTGTGTCCAGGAAAGACAAGTTGGTTCAACAGCTGAACTAAGAGGAAAAAGGAAAATGGAAGGTGGCATCTTGCACCCAGAGAACTGGATGAGGGAAAGGGGAAGGGGAAGGGGAAGGGGAAGGGGGAGGAGAAAGGGAAGGGAATTCTCTAAGTTATTTCCTGTGGTCTCTCCTTCCTTACAGCCACTACAGTGGCCACAGTTACCCAGGCTGAGTAATTAAGTTTCAAGCAGGAATTTTAGCCAAAGGCACAGCTAAACTGGGCAATCTTGAGTTCTTTTTTTTTGCCACAGGGAAAACACCAAGGTTCAGCTGGAGGTGAATAGTCATTCAGGTGTTCCAGAAACCTGACTTATCTGTTCTATGTTAATCTTGCAGGAGCTGAGCTGATGGTGAATGTATCTTCTTCAGAATATCCCCTGGACTTTTCAACTTCAGCAGGCCTGAAAAAGCAGATGCAAAATACACTTCTTTGGAGTTTAATCACCTTTGCAGGGGAGGGAAAAGGGGAGCACTGGAAAAGTGAGAGATATTTCTGCATAGCTTTCATCAAAAAGTCCAAGAGAAGCCCAAGCTTTCATTTACAGGACAACTTCAGTGCAACTGCCATGCAATAAGAAAAGGTTTAAATTTTTATGCTGCTTTCATATGAGCTAACATATGGAGATTAATTAATTAGTAGAAGCATCAGACAGTTTTAATTGGGTCCTGAACATATTAAACTGAGTTAAAATTCCTTTAGTTCTATAAAAACCTAAAGATAGACAGCCAAATCTCATTGTCTCAGCTGAAAACTTGGGAGATGAAGCTCAGGATAAGCAAATCATTGCTTGGATCTCCTCCAGAGTGTCTTGCTGTTAGAGTTTCAACTTCTGGTCCTGTGGAAGAAGAGTGGATATGGAATTTCCTGACTGATGTTCACCTTGGAGACAAAAAGGACACTTTTCCTAATTCTGTCCGTCTATTTTGTTTGCATTCAATTTTGCTAACCGCAACACTCCCCAAAACTTTTTATTAAGAAAATGGAAAAAAAGGGGCTCCATATTTTTTTTAACTGTGTCTTTAACCTAATCATTTTCTATACTGTTCCACAGAAAAAACAGTGATGGAAGCCATACTGTCTGCTTTGTACATGATCATACTAGGACTGGGCAGGAGTATTAGTTCTGAGTGGACCATGGATCTTACCACTATGCAGGTTTAGAACAGATTCCCACATGTGTGAGCAATTTTTTATGTGGAGCAATATAACACAAGAAGTAGCGACTTAAAGAAAACAAAATATGCATCCAGACTCTTAGATATGTTTCTTCTAAAAGACCTGGTGTTTATATTAGGAGAATAAATGGGTAACTATTTGCATTTCTACAATAAGTATGATCCATGGTTTTAGGAAATACCAGCAGGATCATCATAGTGGGGAAAGTAATAGTATTTTGACTATAAAGGAAAAAGAAATATTAGTAGAATAAGAACTGATAGAAAAGATTAAAATAAAAGAATGCATATAGGATGTACCCCAACGAACAAATCATGTAAAAATACACTCAGCAAGACACTGAATCAAATAACCTTGAAAGCATGAAACAAAAATTATCATTATACAAGCTGAAGGGGAAAAAAACATGAAGAGATAAAGCAGGACTTGTAAAAATGAAATTAAAGAAAGAATAAAATAATTCAATTATAATTAAAATTAGATTGACAATGTATTAAACTAAAAATAGTTTTACAAACCAAGAGAAAATTAACATGATAATTCCTAAATTCCAAAGGAAGCAACATAAAATGTGCAAAGAAATAATAAATGCAGGATTTATTCCACATGCAATAAAACTAGCATGCCCAGAACTTACACCAAGAGCAAAATGGTTGACTTTAAAGTATAAAGGAGTGAAATTACTGAAGATGTACAAAAATTCAAAGTATACATTTAACATGTTCACCTATTTTATATGCCTCAAGAACATCTTGTTGAGTTTCATTTGTACAGGTACAAGTAGATAAAGAGATTAAATGAAATGGAGGTAAAGAACATGTAATTTCAAAATCAACAACATCATTTTCAAGGTTGCATATGCAGGAGCAAGATCTACTAAATAGTTTTTATAGGTAAAAGTAAGGTCCTTATTTGTTTTACAAGCAGGCAGGATGCCTGATTTGCTATAGGAGTCAACTCTTGTCCGTGCAATCTTCTAGAAGTGCTGGGAAGCTAGAACAAAATCTGCTACTAATACTGTGGACTGACTTGTACCATCCAAATCTCTTTGTTGTCCAGGAGACAAATACTCTGTTGTTACAGACTGACTGCAAAAGCTTCATAAGAAAAATTTACAACTGGGAAAGAAAGCCTTTGGTTCAAAACCTGCTGCAAGTGCAGATGATGTCCAAGTCTTCTAATTTTTTGTTATATTAAACCAGTAAATTTCTGATAGAGGTTTGTCTGAAGAAAAGCTTCTTCTATTTTCTAGAGATTACCTTTATCCTGTGTTTCTGTTGTGATTTAACTCGAGCTGGCACCTAAGCCCCACACAGCTGTTTGCCCACCTTCCCCCAAGGGAGAGAAGAGGAAGGTAAAAGTGAGAAAACTCATGGGTTGAGATAAAGACAGTTTAATGGGTAAAGCAAAAGCTGCACACACAAGTAAAGCAGAACAAGGAATTCATTCACCACTTTCCCATGGTCAGGCAGGTGTTCAACCACGTCCAGGAAAGCAGGGCTCCATCACATGTAACAGTGACTTGGAAATACAAAATGACATATCTCTGAATGTCCCCTTCCCTTCTTTCTTCTTCCCCCAGCTTTATATATTGAGCATGATACTGTACGGTATGGGATACCCCTTGGGTCAGTTGGAGTGAGCTGTCCTGGCTGTGTCACCTCCCAGCCTCTTGTGTCCCACCAGCCTACTCACTGACAGGATGAGAGGCAAAAAAGGCCTTGGCTCTGTGTCAGCACTACTCAGAAATAGCGAAAACATCCTTGAATTATCAACATTGTTTCCAGTACAAATCCAAAACATAACCCAATACCAGCTACTATGAAGAATATTAACTCTACCCCAGCCAAAATCAACATACTCTTTTATTTCCCTCTTGTGGACCCTGGCTGAAATGCTGTCCCTCAATGGAAGAGTAGGAGAAATCTAATTCAGTCCTATTCCAGCAGACACTAGAAATTCTTCAAAAAGTAAGAAGGACCATATGAATTCCACAGTGCAAATGGATTCATTCTAAATATACATGTGAGGGGGAGATTAAAAGAAAGAAAGAAAAAAAAAAGAATCAAACCTATAACTTGATTATCTGTAGACCTCTTTCAGAAATAGATAGTAATAACACTGGTTGTTGGATCTGGGCAGCCTCCAAAGATGAGCTCTAGGTGATTTGTATTTCACAGGTTCTATGTTAAACTTCTTGTATCTGGGTTGGTGAAGGTGTTTTTATCTTCTAGGTTTTCCTCAGCAAGTACTATTAGTGAAATAAAAATGATACCTGTCTTTGCCATTAGACATAATGCAAAAAGACAAAATCACTAAAAATACTGGACATCAATATGGCAAAATACTGCTAAACAATGCAAAAGTAGAGGGTGTCACAGCTGCTGACCTACAACACAAGCATTTCTTCCTTTTTCTTGTAGCCTACCACTCCATTGGCAGAGCTGAACTGCCAAGGAAAGCATTAATAATTTTGCTCTGAGAAAAGTTTGAGAAAGACCAAAAAAGTTACTGAGTTAATAATAAAATGATGGTCCTCAGCCACAAACTGTAGAACAGTGGGAATATTGTGTAGCAATACTTTTAAGATTTAATTGGGAAAACTTGAAATTTAAAGGATATATTCAGATTTATAGTAAAGCGTATAAAGATTGATGACTAGACAAATAATCACATTTTAACGTTAAGAGGATGCAATTTATAAATGTCTGATTTTTCAGGTGCTTTTACAGAAAGGTGCAGACCTGAACTGCCAGAGGTATTCTCACCACAAAAGCAACTCCTGTAATATTTTACAATGTGTGCTGCCTGTTAGGTGCAAGACAAACTTGTTTTTTTTGTGGACTGCCCAGGTCCCAGGGATACAGATGGCAATTTATCCTCCCAAGTGTCGTGGTTTAAACCCAGTCAGGTAACTTGTTCACTCACTCCCAGTGAGTGGTGCTGAGCTGACAACAATCGAGGTCCGTGTCCGTCTCCCCCCCCCCCCGCACCGGGGCTCTCCCCTTCCCTGCTCCCAGAGGAACGGGGAGGAGGATCGAGAGAGTGCAACTCCTACGGGTTGAGACAAGAACAGTCCAGCAACAAATCACCACCGCTACTATCAGCTAAAACAATGATAAGGGAAAATAACAAGGGAAGAGAATACGATACCACCGGCCAAGAAAGCGAGTTCCACCCGGAAGCCCATGTCCTTCCGGGTAACTCCCAGTTACCCCCCCCCCCCCGGGCATGACGTGCTGTGGTATGGAATACCTCCCCGGCTAGCCCGGGTCAGGCGCCCCGTCTCTGCTTCCTCACAGCTTCCCCTCCTCCCTGGCAGAGCATGAGCCTCACAGAGTCCTTGGTCAGGGTAAACATCACTTAGCAACAACCGAAAACATCGGCTTCACCAACACTGTTCTCAAGTGAGAAGTCAAAACACAGCACTGCACCAGTTAACACAAAGGAAAAACATGACTGCTACTGCTGAACCCAGG
Source organism: Pezoporus wallicus (assembly GCF_028554395.1). Lineage (NCBI taxonomy): Eukaryota > Metazoa > Chordata > Aves > Psittaciformes > Psittacidae > Pezoporus > Pezoporus wallicus. The sequence goes on along the minus strand of NW_026637939.1, from coordinate 179,598 downwards.
ATATTATCCACCCCTTATTCCATACCATTCACGTCGTGCTCAGATCCCACATTTTCAATACACCATCGCTCTCCCACATATATACATCCATATACATACAGACCAAGAGGAAAAAAATCATTTTCTTAGTGCATGGACCAATCCCTATAATGCTGCCGAGTCCATTCGGTCCATGCTGTTCAAAGTTCATTCTCTGTTGGGATGATGGCTGGAGGGAAGTCAGGGCCAGTCGCTGGTGACCTGGAGACATCTAGTTGATGGGCTATAAAAGCATTACACAGCAGGCAACAGCATACGATTGAGTTCACTGGCTGTTTTCCCCTAAAATCAAATCCCCTTGAGGTATACATCGGACTTCCCCATCTTCCCGCATTACCCACCAAGTATATCCGGGTCCCTGAGCAAAAGCAATCCCACGAGTGGGTTTGCCTTTACCTGAAGCAGGAATAACCCAGACTGTCTTCCCCAGCAAATTCTTCATATGCACCACGGGAACTTTGTCCCCCTCTACAATATGTAAAAGTTCTGACTGGGCTGGGCCAGCCCTGTTGGCAGATCCTCTGGTGTTGACCAACCAGGTGGCCTTTGGTAAATGTGTATCCCAATGCTTGAAAGTTCCCCCACCCATTGTTCTCAGTGTAGTTTTTAACAGCCCATTGTACCGTTCGATTTTCCCAGAGGCTGGTGCATGGTAGGGGATGTGATATACCCACTCAATGCCATGCTCTTTGGCCCAAATATCTATAAGGTTATTCTGGAAATGAGTCCCATTGTCTGACTCAATTCTCTCTGGGGTGCCGTGTCGCCACAAAATCTGTTTCTCAAGGCCCAGGATGGTGTTCCGGGCAGTGGCATGGGGCACAGCGTATGTTTCCAGCCACCCGGTGGTTGCTTCCACCATGGTAAGCACATGGCGCTTGCCTTGGCGGGTTGGTGGCAGTGTGATATAGTCAATCTGCCAGGCCTCCCCATATTTATACTTCAACCATCGTCCTCCATACCAAAGAGGCTTTAACCGCCTGGCTTGTTTAATTGCAGCACATGTTTCACACTCATGAATAACCTGGGCAATAGTGTCCATTGTTAAGTCCACCCCTCGGTCACGGGCCCATCTATATGTTGCATCTCTGCCCTGATGGCCTGAAGTGTCATGGGCCCACTGGGCCAAAAATAATTCACCTTTATGTCGCCAATCTAAGTCCATCTGAGCCACTTCAATCTTAGCCGCTTTATCCACTTGTTGGTTGTTCTGGTGTTCCTCAGTGGCCCGACTCTTGGGTACATGAGCATCTACATGACGTACCTTCACCACCAGGTTCTGCACCCGGGCAGCAATATCTTTCCACAGTGCAGCAGCCCAGATGGGTTTACCTCTGCGTTGCCAGTTGCTCTGCTTCCATTGCTTCAACCACCCCCACAGGGCATTTGCCACCATCCATGAGTCAGTATAGAGGTAAAGTACTGGCCACTTTTCTCGTTCAGCAATGTCCAGGGCCAGCTGGATGGCTTTCACCTCGGCAAATTGACTCGATTCACCCTCTCCTTCAGCAGTTTCTGCAGCTTGTCATCCAGGACTCCATACAGCTGCCTTCCATCTCCGATGCTTTCCCACAATACGGCAAGAGCCATCAGTAAACAAGGCATACTGCTTTTCACTTTCTGACAGTTTATTATATGGTGGGGCCTCTTCAGCACGTACCACCTCCTCCTCTGGTGACATTCCGAAATCTTTGCCCTCTGGCCAGTCCATGATGACTTCTAGAATGCCTGGACGACTGGGATTTCCTATTCGAGTTCGTTGTGTAATTAGTGCAGCCCATTTACTCCATGTAGCATCAGTTGCATGATGTGTAGAGGAGACCCTGCCTTTGAACATCCAGACCAGCACGGGCAGCCGGTGTGCCAGGAGGAGCTGTGCTTCAGTGCCAATCACTTCCGAAGCAGCTCGAACCCCTTCATAGGCTGCCAGTATCTCTTTCTCAGTTGGGGTATAGCTGGCCTCAGATCCTTTGTATCCCCGACTCCAAAAGCCGAGGGGTCGACCTCGAGTCTCCCCTGGAGCTTTCTGCCAGAGGCTCCAGGTAGGACCATTCTCCCCAGCTGCAGTGTACAGCACATTTTTTACATCTGGTCCGGTCCGGACTGGTCCAAGGGCTACTGCATGAACTATCTCGCGTTTAATTTGCTCAAAGGCTTGTTGCTGCTCAGGGCCCCATTTAAAATCATTCTTCTTCCGGGTCACATGATAGAGAGGGCTTACAATCGAACTGTAATTTGGGATGTGCATTCTCCAGAACCCCACTGCACCCAAGAAAGCTTGCGTTTCTTTCTTATTAGTTGGTGGAGACATTGCTGTTATCTTGTTGATCACATCTGTGGGGATCTGTCTACGTCCATCTTGCCATTTTATTCCCCCAAATTGAATCTCCTGTGCAGGTCCCTTGACCTTACTCCGTTTTATGGCAAAACCGGCTTTCAGCAGGATTTGGATTATTTTCCTCCCTTTCTCAAAGACTTCTTCCGCTGTATCGCCCCACACAATAATGTCATCAATGTATTGCAGGTGTTCTGGAGCTTGCCCCTGTTCCAGTGCAGTCTGGATCAGTCCATGGCAAATGGTAGGGCTGTGTTTCCACCCCTGGGGCAGTCGGTTCCAAGTGAACTGGACACCCCTCCAAGTAAAAGCAAACTGTGGCCTGCACTCTGCTGCCAAAGGAATTGAGAAAAATGCATTGGCAATATCAATCGTGGCATACCACTTGGCTGCCTTTGACTCTAGTTCATACTGAAGTTCTAGAATGTCCGGTACGGCAGCACTCAATGGTGGTGTGACTTCATTCAGGCCACGATAGTCTACTGTTAGTCTCCATTCTCCATTAGACTTTTGTACTGGCCATATGGGGCTATTAAAGGGCGAGCGGGTCCTGCTGATCACCCCCTGACTCTCCAGCCTACGGATCAACTGATGGATGGGAATCAGGGAGTCTCGGTTGGTGCGATATTGCCGCCGGTGCACTGTTGTGGTCGCAATTGGCACTTGTTGTTCTTCAACTTTCAGCAACCCCACAGCAGAGGGATCTTCTGAGAGACCAGGCAAGGTGGACAGCTGCTCAATTTCCTCAGTCTCCAAAGCAGCAATACCAAAAGCCCACCGGTACCCTTTTGAGTCTTTGAAGTACCCTCTCTTGAGGTAGTCTATGCCGAGAATGCATGGAGCCTCTGGACCAGTCACAATAGGGTGCTTTTGCCACTCTCTCCCAGTCAGGCTGATTTCAGCCTCCAGCACAGTCAACTCTTGGGATCCTCCTGTTACTCCAGAAATATAGATGGGTTCCACCCCTTGACAGCTTGATGGCATCAGGGTACACTGTGCACCGGTATCTACTAGAGCCTTATACTTCTGTGGGACTGATGTGCCAGGCCATCTGATCCACACAGTCCAGTAAATCCGATTGTCCCCTACCTCCACCTGGCTGGAGGCAGGGCCCCTCTAATGGTCGTCACAGCATTGGACACTTAAGTCGTGTTGAAAGGGATTATTCTTCATTATCACAGGAGCTGGAGTAAAATCAGCTCTTCCACTCCATCTGGGAAACTGCTCACCAGAGACTGAAGCCGTAGCTCTCATGGGACGATCAGTCTTGGCCCTTGCTCCCCTCTTCAGTTCACTCACCCGTTCCTCCAAAGCTGAAGTAGGTTTTCCATCCCACTTTGTCATGTCTTCTCCGTGATCCAGCAGGTAAAACCATAGGGTACCCCGTGGCGTATACCTTCTGTATCTCCTCTCTTGAACAATAGGACGCCTTTTGTTAATAGCTGAGACGTGTGTTGGTACACGTGAGGAGCTGGATAAATCAGATACATCGTCCCTCAATTTTTCGAGGTCCTGGGACAGTTTTTTCACAGCTGAGATGATGGAAGGGGTGAGATTGTCTTCGAACTCTCGGAGTTTATGAACCATTTCATCCACTGTTAGTGGTACTATGTCATTCCAGGTCACTGTTGCCAATGAATGGGCATATGATGACGGTGCATTCCGTGTAAGTTTTCGCCACATGGGTCGTGTACATTCAACTTCATCTGGATCTATAGGTGTATCCCCGTTATTCGGCTTGATGTGATAGATCATCTCTACGATGGCCGATTCCCTCAGAGACTGGATGCCTTTGTCTATAGTAGTCCACTTGGCCGAACGACTCGTAACATCGTCCTTGTATGGAAACCTTTCTTTCACAGCTGCCAAGAGCCTCCTCCAAAGGCTGAGGGACTTTTTCTCTCTTGCAATTGCTTTGTCAATTCCCCCTTCTCTAGCAAGTGATCCCAGCTGCTTGGCTTCTGTACCTTCTAGTTCGTGACCATCGGCCCCATTGTCCCAGCATCGGAGTAACCAGGTGATGATGTGCTCCCCTGGTTGACGGGTAAAATCTTTTCGCATATTCCGCAGCTCGGTTGAGGTCCGAGGTCGAGAAGTTACCTCTTCTTCTTCTTCTTCGTCATGTGATGATGACTCCTGATCAGATTCTGGACCGGGTGGTGAATTCATTGGTTCTTCATCTCGCTTCACCCTTTTTGCCTCCTTTTTGCTTGTTCTCTTGCGTACAGGGGCAACTGATATTGGTACGAATTGGTCCTCTGGTTTGGCTGCAGTGATTATCACTGTGGTTTGAGTAGCGACTGTACTTGTTGCTGGGGGTGGTGTAGCTACTGTGCTTGGAGCTGGGGTAACCGCGCTGTCTGTTGCAGTTGAAGTTTGAGCAGCTGCTGTACTTGCCGCTGGGGTAGCTGCGCAGTTCATTGCAGCCAAAGTTTGAGTAGCGACTGTCACTTTGCCCTCAAATCCGCCGACATTCTTTTCCTTTTGAAGGTGCTGGATAGTGTTGAACAAGGCCCTGTCAGCATAGGCCAAGACCCAGCACGTTGCCGTGATTTGTCCATCTCTGGTATGGCCAGAATGACCACACACCTCATTTAAGTGTTTTACTAATTCTTCTGGATTTTGCAGTTGTTCGGTAGTGAAATTCCAAAGTACTGGAGGGGCCCACTGACCTAGATACTTGCCCATACTATCCCACACACCCTGCCACTCATGGCTGTCCAGCCTCTGGGAAAATCTCTCGGTCCTCCTACATCGTCGTTTGACCCCAGACAAGACCCAAACCTGAATCTGCTTAACTCTTGAAATCAGTAGTGGGCAAAACACACTCTGTATGCGTGTTAGCATGGTGATTCCCATCACCATCAGCAAACAAGTCTCAACAGCATTAAAAGGCCATTCAAAAAATTCAAAACTCTCAAATGTAAATGGTCTGGGGGGACGACTAGGAGGGTAAAAGGATGTCTCCTTCACAGGTTGAGCACCTGAGGAGGAGAAAAAAGATGTGTAATTGCTAAGCACCTCCATCATATACCTCCCAAAGTATAAAGGTGGTGACCACACTGGGAACATAAGCCAGATCAGTTTCATGATCAATGATTCTATTGTATTACAAGTCATTACCATAAAGTACAATGGGATAAAAACCTTAGCCCAAGCCCCACACTTGAAAAACACTAATACAGCAAATACCGGATGGACGTAAGATATGATATACTGAAACTGTGAGATCAAGAGGAAAAACCTTGAGAGCCAATAAATCAGCATTGTGACGAGTGACTATCAATCCAGTCAGATCTGTTCTTATCTCAACCCCTCGTGCCCCACGTTGGGCGCCAAAAAGAACTGTCGTGGTTTAAACCCAGTCAGGTAACTTGTTCACTCACTCCCAGTGAGTGGTGCCGAGATGACAACAATCGAGGTCCGTGTCCGTCTCCCCCCCCCCCCCCCCCCCCCCCCCGTGCACCGGGGCTCTCCCCTTCCCCGCTCCCGGAGGAACGGGGAGGAGGATCGAGAGAGTGCAACTCCTACGGGTTGAGACAAGAACAGTCCAGCAACAAATCACCACCGCTACTATCAGCTAAAACAATGATAAGGGAAAATAACAAGGGAAGAGAATATGATACCACCGGCCAAGAAAGCGAGTCCCACCCGGAAGCCCCTGTCCTTCCGGGTAACTCCCAGTTACCCCCCACCCCGGGCATGACGTGCTGTGGTATGGAATACCTCCCCGGCTAGCCCAGGTCAGGCGCCTCATTTTCCTGGTAGAAAAAGCTTCTGGGTATTATAAAATATAAACACTTTTTTTCACATAGACAAACACAGACACCTCAAATTTAAACAGTATGTAAGTTTCATGAGGCAACATAATACAACTTCAGAAATTGCGAATAATTATCATCTTATTTCTTTAAAACACAAACAAACAAACAAAAAAAAAAAATTAAACCCCCAAAAACAAAAAAAAAACAAAAATGTGTGGAGACATGGATGGAGAGAGAGGTGTCCTGAAACAGTGGAGTAAAGGGATGACTATCTGACTTCTTTCATGAGAAGCTGACACGGAGTGTTCAGCCATTATCGTTTTAGGAATAGGACTGTTGCTAAGCAACAAGTCTCACATACTCTTGCTTAGCTTTTGTAGCTGAAGAAAATTGAGGCAAGGAAAAGTTTGGAAAGCTAATGAGGAAAAAATAGCTTCAGTGCAGAACAATCAATAATGCACCTGACCAGAAAATAAACTATTAATGGGGACAGAGAAACCAAAGCTACTTATAGATACTTAAAAACCAACTTACTTATATCAGGTATGTTTAATTGATTGCACACTGTTTTTCCTTTGTGTCTTTTAAGGAAGATAATACCACTTCCTTGGATGTGATTTTAATAAAATGCCCAAACTTTCCTGATTAGCAATATTTAACAATAGAGAAAATAATGTAGTGTATCTTTTAATTTATGTCATTTAAGCATTCAATAAACTGTATGTATCCTACAAAAGCACTGAGACAATGAATGGCATCACTTTTCAATTTTGCATGAATTCCTAAAATTAAAGTTTAAGCTGGAGAAAAATTCCTAAACATCTTTTTAAGTCAGTATCAGATATTGACTTAAATGCACACTACTGGTTTTAGAAGACACTGTGCCAAAATGCATGAAGACAGAATGATATTTTCACTTTCTCCTTGAATTCAGCTATTCTAGTATTGAGCCCGATAATTTATTGTCATAGTATTCCTACTCAGGCTTAATGGTCTGAAGATTCCAGCCTATGGCATCCAGTGAAAAGCATGAAATGTGCTTCATCGGTCATAGGTCATATGATTCATCGGAATCATGGGTCATATGTTTAACTGCAGTTACTAGACCTAGAAATTATAATGAATTATTAGGGTTTTTTTATTGTTGTTATGGTGAAAGCAGTGTTATAAATGCAAGTCAGCTGGCTATGATCTTTCTGTTGAGTCACATCAGTCTACTCTGCTACTAAAACAAAGTAAATGTAACATCAACATGATCTGTGCAACTTGACAGCCTGACAGACAAATGCTTTAATCTTAAAAGACCAACAATAATTCATAATGTGAAGGAAGTCAAAAATCTGGAGCCAAATTTTACCAATCCACAGATTTTAGCACAAGCTAAAGCAAGATCTCTATCATGCTTTAGCAGACAATGTGATTAAAAGAAAAAACAAAGGAAAATAAACACAGGTGCCATTAATCATGGCTACGTACTTATTAAAGGAGAAAAGAAAAACAGAACATTGGTACATAAAAAAATGTTTTAGTTATAATCTTCCTTATGTCTTCCTGTGTAGAAGCCTTCAGTAGAGCTTAGGCTTTTTCAAGGCAGACTTGCTTTTGGGAAAAATGAAAAAATCGTAATCCCAAAACTGATAGAGGATCACACAAGTAAAATTTTTAAGTCTTTAAGGTTGAGAAACATGATCCATCCTACTTTCTCAGAAGGAATATATCAAGAAAAAGTCTTGGGACAAAAATGATCATTAAGAGTGCTGAATTCCAATCAATCTTATCATTTCTCTTTATTTGTAAAATTTATCATAAGCCTCCCTATCGACACAATAAAGTCAAAGACAGTTTACTAGTGGGATAAGCCATCAGTACGCTATAAACAATTCAGTATCAAATTAAAGTGATGATAATGAAAACATTAACCTCATTTGTTAGGAGCAGTATGGCAAAATTCATCTTTCTGTGGCACTGAAGTGGAAGGCTGCTTTTTCTTGATCTTCTCTTCTTCTGTTTCTTTGGTCTGAATGCTGCTGTTAGCGGCTTGCTGGCAGGGATGAGCAGGAAAGAGCTGTAAAGTTGAGTGATGGGATCAGAGCATGCTGCTGCTTGTTCATTGCTGAACATTCTATATTCTTTTCTTCTGGAATAAGGAAAGCATATTTCTGTCATGGCTTATGAAATCTAAAATATCTGTGCCTGTCATCCTTTTATTTTCCCAGCACCTTTATGAGATTGCTTTGCCACTTTTAACTTATGGATAGATGCTATGCTTCTATGCATTTACGCCAATGATTTTTCCTCGGCTTGAAAGTTTTCTACTTTTGACTTTGTGATAAGATATTCCAGAATACGTTCAAAAGTATCTTATGTCTAAATTAAACTCAGATTTCCTCTTTGGTTTAGCAACATTTAGTAGGAGTTGAAATCTCAGATTTATCTTTTTGTTCTTGTTTTGTATGTAAAGTTATTCTGACCTCATAGGTCCTTCGGGGTGCAATCCTTACACAGAATCTTTAGCCTTTGTTAGTCTTAAAAGGAGGCATCATCTTCTAATTAATTTTGTAGAGGAGATTGTTTTCTGCTTTAGGTAGATAAATCACTGTTAAAAAACTAATTAATTTTCTTATTTAATTTTGACATTTTATGATGATACATTTTTCTTAATGAAGGAGCTGTTTAATTCACCCTGATATATTTGTGTATCTCATAGTTACAAGTGAGTAGATGCTGTTGAGATCCACAAATTATTTTAAGGGGAATTCCTCTGAGGTAAGCTGATCCCTTCTGCATAGCTCCCCCACCTCTATCTAAATTCAGTTTTCTCAGCCAGTAAGTACAGTCTGACCAGTCTGTAAGAAAATACTGTTAAAGTAAGAAAACAGAGAATTAAACATGTTTCAGATAATTATCCAGATAATAAAATGAGGCATTCATTGATCTTAGGCTTTGTTCTGCTTTTCTAGCCTTCTCTGTACAACTCCCTTGGACCATTTAAGCTAGCTGAGAAAGAAGAAATATTCACCTTATTTTATCTCTGGAGTAATCTCTGAATATTTTCCCTGATGATCCTGCCCCTCTTGGACAGGACACTGCAGCCATTCCAATTTTCTACTTCCCCTATAAGATTTTGACCACAATAGTGTTTTTGAAAAGTTAGAGATGGGTTTGCTGGTTTGGAGAAAATAAAGATGTCTTATCCTACTCCCCTGGTAAACACCGCATCCTGTTTGCTCTGAAGTATTTACACTGTCTTTGTCACTTTAATCATAGAATCATTATAGAATGGTTAGGGTTGGAAAGGAACTTAAGATCATCTAGTTCCAACTCTTTTCAATAGACAGGGATGCCTTCACTAAAGAAGGTTGATCAAGGCCCTGTCCAACCTGGCCTTAAACACTGAATGGGATGGAACACTCACAACTTCTCTGTACAGCCTGTTCCAGTGTCTCAGTACTCCCACCATAAAGAATTTCTTCCTTGTATCCAACTTAAATCTCCCCTGTTTAAGTTAACTATTGCCCCATCCCTACAGTGCCTGAGGAAGAGTCCATCTCCAAGAGTTACATGTGCTTGTTATGTCGAGGACACCAAAACTGCACAAAGTACTCCAAGTGGTGTCTCACAAGAGAAAACCATATGGTTTTCCTGTCCCTGTGTATTAAGAGTCAGTAGCGAAATAGAGTGTGATTGAAGATCTGCACTAACATTTTACTGAGCTGAAGAAGGGATTATTGTTTTAAGATATCTGCTTGCTCAGACATGCATTATATGCATTTCCCTGGAGGTATCATTGACATTTTTTAAACCTCTTTGTGAGAATTTAATTTATACACCTGCAGCAATTCTTTGGGAAAAAAAAAAAGAAAACAGAACAAAAAAATCCAAAACAAACAAAAGCAAACAAAAAAATAAAAGAAAAAATCCCAGCCCAAACCCAAGAGCAAATAACTAATCTACTTTGTCCTTTTAAATACAGTTTTCTGCTACAGTATTCTTTTTTCCTGCTACAGTAAAATACAGATATCAATACTTAAGTTGCATGCTATAATTCTAAAATGAGATTCCAGAGAAAATTGGCTATTCACAGTTAAAAAGCATGGTCTATGGGCAATTGGTGTAGAGAAAGCCGCAGCTGACAGATTCTCTGCTTAGAAATTGTGCAGCTTCTCTGCTTTCCTAAACTCCTGTGGAAAGTTTTCTGAATGTAACATTTACAAGAGAATTTGCTTAGTTTTCATCAAAAAAGATAAAAGAATATACATTTTTTACATGCATAGCTGAAAGCCAGAGGTGGATCAACATTGTAAGTTCTAATGAGAGATCTTACAGCAGAAAAAAATTATAAAAATATTATAGTCTTTAACACCACCGGAAGATGGCTTTCTGCATTTACTAATCACTGCAACATTAGGTCAGATAAAACACTTTGTACTCCTAAAATGAGAAGGATTGCTTCTTCTAGCAAGGTATGTATTGCAAACCTTATTCAAATGCTTAACTTAAAGTTAGTAACTTACACTGACTGACTTTACAGATATATGTTTGAGGCGGAACACATGGTTAACTTGCATATGGTAAAAGCTCACAGATCTCAGCACGGTGTTAAACATAAAGATTAAACCTTTTTTTATTCTTGTTTATTTTTTAAAATGAGGAAAAAGTAATAAAAGAAAAAATTGAGTCTTGAAAACCTAAGGAAGAGCAAGAAGGTCAACATCCAAATATCAGCAGCTTGTAACTGTATACTTCACAAAAGCAACTTTATAGGAATCAAATTAATATCCATCCATCAAGTCTGGTTCCATGTACAGAAGTTCACTGCTTAAACAGTCACTAGTGTGGAAGCATGAAAGTTGTCACTGATGTCAACTGCAGTATATTGTATCAGTGGACTAATGGAAACTTTACTGTAGCAGAAGACTGTATTTACAACGACAAAGTAGATTAGTATTACTTTTTTCCCTGTAAAATATTGCTATAGGTATATAAATTAAATTAACGCACAGAGGTTTGAAAAATGTCAATGGTGCCCCCAGGGAAATGTATATAATAAAGTTCTGTTTGGCCAAATTAAATGTAAACCTGACACTCAACGTTAAGTATAAAAGAACCAGCACTTTGCCTAGAGGAATCTTCTAACCAACGAAAGATACTACCTGAACTTATTAACTGAATTTCTTCATGGGTGTTGAACACCCTTTACATGGAGACTGAGGCTAAAGAGGTAAAGTGAAGTATCCCTGGAGCTGGGTTAGAGTATTCAATTCATTATTCGATTTATTTTCAGTCATGCAATATAATACTGGTCAGCCCGCCGTGTTTAAAAAGTTGTATGTGTGTCAACAGGTGAACATCTAGCTGACATCAATTTCATTCGATCTCCATTCATTTTCTCTTTTGTCTCAATGGCTCAGTTAAAATAAGCTGCATCAGCTTCTTAAGAGGGCTGTGGGCAGATGCTAAGGACAAATCTGTTTTGAGACAATAGAGTGTTCTCATTGTCAGTGCTAGAATCTATAATACCTCGTGGAAAAATGGTGGTTTCTCATTTGCAAGGATATGTGCAGGTTATCTGGAACCTAGAGAATTTTAATCTAGTATTTCTTTTTGACCTATACCTACTGCCACGCCAAGCTTGCATGTAGCTTGTAAGATGAAAAGCATGCAGCCTGCACAGATGTATCTTTTAAAATATAGAGTAAAAAAATAGGAAAAAGCTTCTTCCTTTAATAGTCAGAGGAATGTAGTTTAGCCTGCTGAAAGTAATTTATGAAAAGCAACTTCAGCTAAAATTAATAGGTGTAGTGTTACTGACACAGACATTTTAACTGACATGAGCTAACTATCTCCACATATCTTTTAATCTAAAAGCTTAGAAGTCCATTTAGACAGATAGCATTTATTTATTCACTTTTTTTTTTTGTTGACTCTCCACTTTCCATTAGATTTTAAATTCTAGCTGTTATTTTGCGGACATGCCTAGTAAGATTAATTTTTAAACATGAACAGTGAAGACATGGAGAGGCTGATACTGAAGTTTTCTTATGCTTATTTAAAAAGAGTAAAGCCTGCTGCTAGGTGCTATCTAGTACAGATATAAATGCGCATGTGAACATACCTAAGACTTATGACTGACCGCAGGTTTGCTCCTTCAAACTTTTTTTTTTTAAAATCTAAGCCTATTCTGTTTCTTCCATATATTAATCTTACTTCACTCTGCATGGAATAATGCAGGATTATGATCTTTTAGTCATCATGTGAATGAATCCTAGAAAAAGAACAAGAGATAATTTTTAATACAGCTGGAAAAAAAATTAGACTTGTGAATAACAGGCCTAAGCTTGTTTAGAAACCCCTGCAGTCTCACTGATTTTTTTTCTGCTAAAATACAAGAATGAGACCTCCCAGTGTTGTCTCATTTTAAGCAGTTGTTTTATCTGCAAATGAAAGCAGCCACAAAAAAAAAAAAAAAGAAAAGTAGATTTGTTAGCCAAGATAAAGAATGTTTTGTTATGTTAGTTAACATATCTTGGCTCATTTTCAGTCTTGGAGATTATTCTGTCACTGTACTCTTCCTAAACTAACTAGTTTAAAAAGCTTTTGAATAATTAGCAAGTAAGTTTTTTAGTTCACTAGTTCTTTAACTGTTCAGTGGCTTCACCAATTGTCAATGCATAGAGCATTATAGTGCATATACAGTGTGGCAAGTCAATGCCAAACTGTAATGCCAAAATAGAACAGAGCAGAACTACTATCCAGGCATGATGAAACCTCTATGAATACATTCAAGAGAAAAGCTCACAAGGAAGTGTTTGTAAAACAGCTCACTCTAATAGGTTGCTGGATAGAGATTTATAAAAGTTTGAAGAAAAGATTAGCAGTTCTGGTATAGGTCTTTTTCACAGAGCTCATCTGAACCCGATATGATCCAATTTTGTGAACACAAGCTGTCACTTTGGAAATTAGGCCTACAACTTTGTGATGGCAAAACTCTTCATACAGAATCATAGATCAGTTAGACTTGGAAAGGACCTTAAGATCATCTAGTTCCAACTCCCCTGCCATGGGCAGGGACACCTCCTTCATGGTTGGGACACCAACCATGCCACACAAGGCTCTGTCCAACCTGGCCTTGAACACTGCCAGGGATGGAGTAATCACAACTACCTTGGGCAACCCATTCCAGTGCCTCATCACCCTCACAGTAATGAATTTCTTCCTTATATCCAATCTAAACTTCCCCTGTTAAAGTTTTAACCCATTACCCCTAGTCCTATCACTACAGTCCCTAATGAATGGTCCATCCCCAGCATCCTAATAGGCCCCCTTCAGATACTGGAAGGCTGCTATGAGGTCTCCACGCAGCCTTCTCTTCTCCAGGCTGAGCAGCCCCAAACTTCTCAGCCTATCTTCATACAGGAGGTGCTCCAGTCCCCTGCTCATCCTGGTGGCCCTTCTCTGGACTTGTTCCAACAGTTCCATGTCCTTTTTATGCTGAGGACACCAGAACTGCACACAATACTCCAGGTGAGGTCTCACGAGAGCAGAGTAGAGGGGCAGGGTCACCTCCTTTGACCTGCTGGTCACGCTCCTTTTGATGCAGCTCAGGTTATGGCTGCCTTTCTGTGCTGCGAGCCCACACAGTGCTGGCTCATGTTTATTTTCTCATCAACCAACACCCCCAAGTCCTTCTCCGCAGGGCTGCTCTGAATCTCTTCTCTGCCCAACCTGTAGCTGTGCTTGGGATCTCTCCGATATGCATGATGCTGTGACAATCTTCTATGATTTTTCTCATACACAGCTGGTTCTAGCTGCTTCCAGTGCTGTTGAGATGAACAGTAACAAATATTTAACAGTTGCACTAGAAAAGATGCCCTCTCATGATGATATTAGAGCTTTGTTAGCTTTGCAGAGCTTTAAGCTAGAGGAGATGTTATTGTACCCTAGTACTGGGGTACTGTGGTACTCCCAGTTGTACCACACTGACGTTGCTTTACACTGTTCTGATCTAAGGCTATTCTTGTGGATTAGAAAGGCAAGAGAAATCTTATTGCAGTGTTTTCACAGATAGGTACTGGATACACAGACAGAAAATTTACACCCAATATGCAAGACACCTATGGTCCCTTCAAGCTACTTTGACATTTTGCCAGCACACAGACAAGGCTGTCAGTCTAAGATATGGAAGTGCTTGTACTGGAAAAAAAAAAAAAAAAAAAGAAAAAAGAAAAAAAAGAAAAAAAATGCTGAAATCTTAGAAAAAAAATTAATCCTCCATTTCACACAGGTTTTCAGATTTAAAACTCAAAACTATGTGACACGTTTATGTTTTACTCCAAATGTAACTTCTAAGTGATAACAGGAGGTAGCATTATCTTTCCTAATGAACAAATCGTGCACTAACTACTCACCACTGAATTGTCATGTGTTCCTCTGCAGCACCTGCTACTGACTAATATTGAAGAAAGGACATACAAAACCCCAACAAATTAGATAGGTTTGTAATGAAACAAGTAAACCAATAAACACTAGACAATAGAGTTTTTGAAAGAGGCCTCTTTTCTTGGCCACTTCTCCCTTACCAGTTGAACAACTGAAGGGTCCCAACCATCGTGCTTGAGACAATTAATATTTTAGCTTATAAATATGTATACAAAATCCATCATTCTTTATGGTTTCATTCTTTTAAACATCCAGAGAACACTAAAAGAATTAATAAAATGTGAATTTCTTATGAAGAAATGAATGTATCACTTCAGTTTTCCCTAGTTTTAAGACTGTCATGTAGAAAAACTATTTTCTGTTTGTTTTATTTAGCTGTACACAAGAAATTTAGAGGTTTGTTTTACATCTATTTATTCCTATGCAAAGTATAAAACAGGAGTAATCAAGACCTTTTAGCCGCAAAGCCAATATTGTGGAAATAACACATTCAGAGCTTAGACATATATTCTGACCATACCTCTTGTTACTTACACAGTGTGTCTTTTGGCAATCTTATTTTTATTTTTGTTTTATATGTCGTAATACAGTTTGCATATCCTGAAAGAGTCCTTATACAAACTTACAATGGAATAGTCCTAAGACTCAAGAATCATTTGAGTCTACTGTCAGCACAGAGACAGAACTTCCATTGTTTCCATATATACAGGAAAAAAAAAAAAATACTTGGCCAAGCAAGAGATTTTTTTATGGATTAACACTGATTTAGAAGATTGCACATTTTAGCCTACATGAAAACATTTCTGAGTTTTCAGTTCCCTGATGGTAGCAATACTTCAGAAATATACTTTTGCTACTACAATGTCAATTGCTTGAGCAGGCAGATGTAAGAAAATAAGTTATTAATGTTTTTTCTTCCTCATAATTACAGAATTCTTAAGTTATACTTCTTTATACTAAGAATTTTAGGACAGGTAACTTCAGCTTCCATTTTACAGTCATTTTTGAATACTTCTCAGCTATAACAGCATGATAGTAAGTGGAAGATTTTCCTGATCACTCTAATGCTGTTCTATCGTTATTCCATAATAAACCATGTCAGATTCATTTTGATGCGGCCATAAACATCAAGAGCATCGGTTACATCAATCAATGACATCCAGAATGTCCTGTCATAGATTCCCTCTCCTATTCATGTTTTCTTATATTGAAAAGACTGACTAGCAATGGTTCCTTGAATGCCAGGTGTATTTATGAGGACAAAGTTTTGTTGGTTATCTGCATAGTTAAGTCAATATGTATGCCATTTAGCAACCTTCACATTTAAACGCATGGGTTAGTAAAATACTTATTTTGCAAATTCAGATGTTTTTATCAGCTTTTTAATGAACAGATGTACTGCGTTCATTTCCACTTCCATCACTTAGCACTGTGGATTTAGCAATGTCCAGTTACCAGTGTGAATATTGTCTGTATACATAATACATTGTATACAATTCAGTATATCACAGAATCACAGAATCCCAAGGGTTGGAAGGGACCTCAAAAGATCTTCTAGTACAACCCCCCTGCAAGAGCAGGGTAACCTAAAGTACATCACACAGGAACTTGTCCAGGCAGGAACTTCTCCAATGCAGGAGACTCCACAACCCCCCTGGGCAACCTGTTCCAGTGATCTGTCACTCTCACAGTAGAGAAATTTTTCCTGATGTTCACATGGAACTTCCTATGCTCCTTTTTACACCCATTGCCCCTTGTCCTATCACTGGACATCACTGAAAAAAAACTAGCTCCATCATCCTGACACTCACTCTTTACATATCTGTAAACATTGATGAGGTCACCCCTCAGTCTCTTCTTCTCCAAGCTAAAGAGACCCAGCTCCCTCAGCCTCTCCTCATAAGGGAGATGTTCCATTCCCTTAATCATCTTTGTGGCTCTGCGCTGGACTCTTCCAAGCAATTGCCTGTCCTTCTTGACCTGTGGGGCCCAGAACTGGGCACAATAATCCAGATGCGGCCTCACCAAAGCGGAGTAGAGGAGGAGGAGGACCTCTCTTGACCTACTAACCACACTCTTTCTAATGCACCCTAGGATGCCATTGGCCTTCTTGGCCACAAGGGCACATTGCCGGCTCATGGTCATCCTCCTATCCACCAGGACTCCCAGGTCCCTTTCCCCTTCACTACTGTCCAGCAGGTCAGCCCCCAACCTGTACTGGTACATGGGGTTGTTCTTCCCCAGATGCAAGACTCTACACTTGCCCTTGTTGAATTTCAAGTTCCTCTCTGCCCAACTCTCCAGCCTGTCCAGGTCTCACTGAATGGCAACACAGCCCTCTGGTGTGTCAGCCACTCCTCCCAGTTTAGTATCATCAGCAAACTTGCTGAGGGTATATTCAGTTCCCTCATCCAGGTCGTTGATGAAAATTTTAAACAGCACGGGTCCCAGCACCAACCCCTGAGAGACTCCACTAGTCACAGACCTAAATGTAAATGTAAATGAATATTACCTGAACAATGACATGGTACACAGCCATCCATCTGACTTTTATCCTCTTTCATCCTGGTTTTCAACAGTGGCATTTGGAGCTCTCAGTGAGACATTTGAGACTACATGATTCAAGGCCAACAGTCCTATAGGGATAGTCCCAAAGTGAACTATACAAAGCAAACCGACTCCTAGATATAGGCTGTCCTTTGACTACGCAGGACTCCATTAACAGTGTTATACTTCAGTGAAAAATAATTTATGAACAATGAGTGCAGTTTCTTTAAAAATGGTGCCAAAACCCATCAAAAACACACACAAAATGCATATCCCTAAAATTCATACTTCACAACTATTACAATATATTACAATAATATATTCCTTTCCATACTTTGCAAAATTATTCTCAACTACTGTTAAAACAATTTCTTCCTTGTTCCCCATACTTATGGCCCCAGGTTTCATGCTCAGAGCATTATCTTGTGCTTTTCAAGCCATTTTTACCTTTCAAAGAGCTACTGCAATAAAGCTTGTCTGTTGTAAACAGCCCTTAGAAAGAAAGCTTTTGCCATTCATGTTTTTAAATGAAAGGGGGGAAAAAAAAAGATTAACAATTTTTATATAATACAAATGTTTGAAAAGTAACCACAGAAGAGGCTTTTATTTCAGTTGTTAGTCAAAATGGGTTTAATTTGGAAGAGATGGCATTTTGACAAGGCATTAGTCATAAAAGAAATAAAATTACAAGAGAGAGTGGATGTACCTCAAATACTTGAAGTGATGGATGAGCACTTTCCATATCTAAAGAAAGCATCTTATGCCTCTGTGACTTGCTCTCTTGGCACCTTGAGATTAGATCAAAGACAGTCAGTCCCTGGTCAAAAGCTTAGACAATAAAATTTTTCTTACAGATTTTTCCTGAGGAAATCAAACCATTACTCATACATGGAGAAAGTAAAGGGCAGAAAGTAGATAAGTTACATTTAAAAAAAAAAAGAAAAAAGTCAATGACAACTTTAAAGATAATCACTTCTGAATGTATTTAACACACCAGTGAATTAAAATAATATATATAATTGTTAATGCTAACACATGAGGCACTGACAGCTAGAAAACTTTTAATGCAAATAATGGTGCATATTAAAGAAAATAAAAAGAAAATAGCATGTATACCACACATGTAAAACCCCTCATATTCTTACAATGAAAAGTCAAAACACAATTTTGTTTTCTTGAGATATTTCATAATACAGTTTAAATTTTATATCAGGAACCATTTCCCTGAACACTTACAGGTAAAACCTCATACATTCATTTCATAACTTCTTTTCTTCTCCCAACCATCTCTGTCACTACCATTTGCTTCCAAACCTTTCCCTTCAATGACTTTCTTACTATGTCAATAAGTTCAAGATGCCTTCTTCCTGAAGGGCTGCTTCCTGGTCTTTTTTATCATCTTTCATCCTAAGGTTTGTTTTTAAATGTCCTCCAGGAATTCCTCTCTGTGTTTCATGCTCTTGAGTTTCTTATTGACAGCTTCTCTCTTCTGAGTAAGAAGCAGTGTTTGCAGGGATAGAATAAATTATATACAAATAGAGAAAGCAGTTGTTTAACAGATTATCACTATTTCCTAAAAACGACTCTGCTTTCCACTTCATATATGGCAGCCACAAGTCTGTAGTCCTGGGAAGTAAATTGTCAGATTAATAACTCAGCTGTTATACCAGTGTCATACTTTTATTCTAATCATAGTTAAGAGAATACTTCCTCATGGCTGGATTTCAACATTTAACCACAAAATGAGGAAGAAGTGTCACAGGCTCTCTTCCTTACCTTTTCACTTCACACAGCATTTATGCAACTACAGAATTAAGATTTTGATAATTCTGTTTTTTTTGTTTTATGGGTACCTTGAATCTTAGCCAGTATTTGTAACTCGATTTTGAATTCAGTGAATAAAAAGTGTGATAAAAATGCTTAAGGTTATAAATTACTATTAACAAAGTGCAACTAGGGGAGACAAATGAGCTGAGTACTGCCAGCTCTTTTATGAAGACTTACATAGCAGTTTCCTGTACTGTTTCTACTGAGTAAAACCTCAGTAAATTCAAGATACCATGAACAGAAGTTTGATTACCCTTTTGACACTGTCATGGTTTAAGTCCAGCCACACAGTCTCTCTCTCATTCTCCCTGTCCTTCATCCCCCCTCCTCCCCCCACCCCGGTGGGATGGGGAGGAGAATCAAAAGAATGCAACTCCCACAGGTTGAAATAAGAACAGTCCAGTAACTAAGGTATAACACAAACCACTACTGCTACCACCAATAATAATAATGATAAAGGAAATAACAAGGGAGGAGGCTACTACTGCTCACCACCCCTGACCATTACCCAGCCCGAATAAGCAGTGATCTAGCCCTGCTGGGTGACTGCCCCAGTTCTACATCCTGGGCATGATGTGCTGTGGTATGGAATACCTCTTTGGTCAGTTTGAATCAGGTGTCTTGTCTCTTCTTCCTGCTGGCTTCCCCTCCCCCCTGGCAGAGCATGAGCCTCAGAAAGTCCTTGGTCAGACTAAATATTACTGAGCAACAACTAAAAACATCAGTGCTATCAGTGTTATTCCCAGGCTGAAAGTCAAAAACACAGCACTGCACCAGCTACTAAGAAGCAGAAAAATGACTGCTACTGCTGAAAGCAGGACAGTATCCAACCCTTATTCCCTACCATTCACATCATGCTCAGATCCCACATTTTCAATATACCATCACTCTTATATATATACAAATATATACATAAACATACACACATACACAAACACACAGACACACACACACACACAGATCATTCCTTAGTGAATGGACCAATCCCTATAAGGCTGCTGAGTCCATTCATTCCATGATGGTGAGCTCCATCTCTTGTAACAGTCTTTTAGAGCAGGAGAGGCTGTGTGCAGTGTTCACACTCATTAATGACCTGGGCAATAGTGTCCATTGTTAAGTCCACCCCTCGATCATGAGTCCATCTCTATGTCGCATCTCTGCCCTGATGGCCTGAGGTGTCATGGGCCCACCAGACTCAAAATAATTCGCCCTCCCCTTCAGCAGTTTCTGCAACTTGTTTCTGGGGACTCCATACAGCTGACTTCTATCTCCGATGCTTCCAAAGCACTGGAGGGGCCCAGTGGACTAGATACCTGCCCATACTCCCCCACACACCCTGCCACTCATGACTGTCCAGCCTCAGGGAAAATCTCTTGGTCCTTTTATATTGTCATCTAATCCTAGACAAGACTCAAATATGACTCTGCTTAACTTTTGAGATCAGACGAAATGGTCATGGATAAAACACACTCTGTATGTGTGCCAACATGGTGATCTACAACACAATCAGCAAGCAGGTCTCAAGGATACCCAAAGGCTATTCAAAACCTTCAGAACTCTCAAATGGTGCTGCTGCACTTGTCACTGGGTCTGGTGTAGCTGCTGTGCTTGGAGCTGGAGTAGCTGCACTGTCTGCTGATGTAGGAGTTTGAGTAGCTGCTGTACTTGTCACCAGGGTGTGTGGGAATGTCTCCCACATAGGCTGACCACCAGAGGAGGGGAAAAAAGATATGTAATTGCTAAACACATCAGTTATATACCTCCCAAAGTATAGAGGTTGTGACCACACTGGGAATGCAAGCCAGATCAGTTTTGTGATCAATGAGTCTACTGTATTACAAGTCATTACCATAAAGCATAGTGAAACAAGAACCTTATCCCAAGGCTCCCAGCCAATAAACACTAACACAGCAAATACCAGCTGTAAGTAAGATACGACATGCTGAAACTGTGAGATCAAGAGTAACAACTTGGACAGCCAATATATCAGCATTGTGATGAGTGACTATTAATCTGAAACAATGAATGCTTATCAAAAATATGATTAGACACACTCCAGTCAGATCTGTCGTTACCTCAACACTTCATGCCCCATGTTGGGTGCCAAAAACTGGCATGGTTTAAGTCCAGCCACGCAGTCTCTCTCCCATTCCCCAACTTCCTCCCCACCCCGGGTCCCGGAGGGATGGGGAGGAGAATTGAAAGATGTAACTACCATGGGTTGAGATAAGAACAGTCCAGTAACTAAGGTATAATACAAACCACTACTGCTACCACCAATAATAATAATGATAAAGGAAATAACAAGGGAGGAGGCTACTACTGCTCACCACCCCTGACCATTACCCAGCCCAAACAAGCAGTGATCTAGCCCTGCTGGGTGACTGCCCCAGTTCTACATCCTGGGCATGATGTGCTGTGGAATGGAATATCTCTTCGGTCAGTTTGAATCAGGTGTCCTGTCTGTGCTTCCTGCTGGCTTCCCCTCCTCCCTGGCAGAGCATGAGACTCACAAAGTCCTTGGTCAGAGTAAACACTACTGAGCAGCAACTAAAGACATCGGTGTTATCAGCACTGTTCCCAGGCTGAAAGTCAAAAACACAGCACTGCACCAGCTACTAAGAAGGAGAAAAATGACTGCTACTGCTGAACACAGGACAGACACTCATAATGACTGCACTTTAAATTTTTTATCTCTTAACTCCAGGTACTCCACCAAAGCCACTGTGACACTCCCCTCTGGAGCTGGAGAGGTGAGGTGAGGTGAGAGAAAATACAACATAAATTCAAGATAAGGACAGGCAGTCCAGTCACCAATTGTCATCATGGGTGACATATGAGGGAAATTAGCTTAGTTTATTACCAATCAAATTGGATTAGTATAATTAGAAATAAACTCTAATATAAAAATCACCTTCCTTTACCTCTCCCTTCTTCCCAACCTCAACTTCACTCCTGATTTTCTCTACCTCTTCCCCCAAAGCAAAGCAGGGGGACAAGGAACAGGGGTTGCAGTCAGTTCACTGCACATCTTTGATGCTCCTTCCTCATCACATTTGTTCCCTGAACCAACATGGGGCTCTTCCCATGAGAGTTCACAGACTTGTTCAGTATGAGTCCTTCCTATGGGCTGTAGTTAGCTCTTCACAGACTGCTCCTGCGTGAGTCATTTCCACAGGGCGCATGCTTCAGGCACAGACTGATCCAGTGCGAGTCTCTGTGAGGTCGGTCACAAGTCCTGCAGCAAACCTGCTCCAGCGTTGGCTCCTCTCTCCATGGAGCCACAGCTCCTACAAGAAGCCTGATCCAGCATGGGCTGCTCATGTTGTCACAGCCCCTTTCAGGCATCCCCCTGCTCTGATGTAGGGTCCTCCATGGGCTGCAGGTGGAATCTGCTCAACTGTGGATCTCAGGCAGGGGCACAGCTGTCTCACCATGGGCTGCACCATGGGCTGCACCATGGGCTGCACCATGGGCTGCAGGGGAATCCCTGCTCCAGTGCTTGGAATACCTCCTCCTCTCCTTTTGCACTGATCTTTGACTGTGCAGGGCTGTTGCTCTCACAGTTTTTTATTTCTCTGTCTACAGTTGCACTTACGCAGGATTTTTTTTCTCCTCTTCTTAACTGTATTATTCCAGAGGTTCTCCCACCCTTGTCCAGCAGCTAGTCGACCTTGGAGCTGGCTGGCACTGGCTTTATTGGACATGGGAGAAGCTTCTGGCAGCTTCCCACAGAAACCACCCTTGTAACCTCCCCTGCTACCAAAACCTTGCCATGTAAACACAATACACTACCTCCTTCCCAAGCTATGCTGCATTAAAAGCTAGATGGACCCCATCCTAAATAGGTGAATCCAGATTTTCACCTTTCCTGAGTGAAAAATTACCTCCCTGGGAATATTACATGTTTGGAATGTATGTTTGGAGAGAGAGAGACAGAGACAGGATGTACAACAAATTCAGAAATATTGTCATTCTGCGCCCCACTTTCCTCTTGTCCTAAAATGCTCCTCATTCTGCCAGCATGTACCAGGACACCCCCAGGTTTACCCTTTTATTCAAAGAGTCTGTCACTTCTGGAATAAAATTCTCTTTGTGTTTCCTCGGGGTAGTTGTGCTACTTTTGAGAAAATCCAAGAGTGAGGGCTGGAGCTGCAGGACCCGTGATCCCATAGATTTTTCAGTCTATCAGAAGATTGAGGGTATGTGCAAAACCCAGTCTGACAGCAGCTGACCTTACTCATTATTCACTTGCTATATATTGATACATCTCCCTGTTGCTTGTGTCAGTGATGTCTCTGTTTTTATTTCTCATGCAGCAGAGATACATATAAGGTTTTAGAAAGACTCTCAGTGTCTCAGTGTCAGCTAACCGCCAGCTGACAGCACAGGGTAGCAACTATCCCTGCAGATGTAATGCTTACTCCAAATCAAACTAAAGCAGAAGTCAGTGGTTGAAAAGCAAGTGGAAGGCTAAAGAGGACAGAGTGGGAATGTTTGTGTTAAATGTTTGAAGACTAGTATAGCTGAAAACACCTTCAGTCTGTCCTGGAAGATAGTCTGCTTTCCAAGGATTCCTTCTCACATTCTAGACTAGAAGGTGGCAGAGGACTGTGACAGGGTGCTAAGCATCTCAGTCACCATAGACTGGAATTGTCACAATCATAGAAAAGGAGATTGCTCCAGTTTCTGATGGCTTCTCAAAACTGGTGGCCTAAAATTACACTGAATATCATGCCCAGACTCCCTGAAGAAAGGACTAATGGGAATTTCTTTGTAGTTGCAAATTTTCTGAAGCCACACCTAGGCAAGGCTTGTAGCTCTGCTGCATCAATGGTTCTGCAAAGATGAAGTAAGCCCATCACTGAGAAGTTGCCTCTTTCATATACATCTAAACAGGTGGGAATCATGAATTCAAACTAATAAATTATGTTCTTTATAAGGAAAACCTTTGCACTGGATATAAAGTCAGGTACTCTACAGAGGTATGACTTTTTGACCAAAGAGAATAAAAATATTTAAAATATCCATTTCATCCAGTTGTCTTAATGTACAACTGGAGTTCACCTTCTTTAGGACTTTTCACATCAAATGACAAATGAGGAGGCCATAAATTGCTACTAGCATCCCTTCTAGTCATTCAGTGCCCATCTGTTTCTTTTGTGGATTAAAGAGGTAACCTTTAGTTCTCCTGGTTACATAATTCCTCAGAAAGCTATATTACCATTAAGGAAACAAAAGAGGAGAACAAATGACTCCTGCCATTCTGCTTTGTTCTCTGATTGAGGTTTTCTCCAAACTGACGTGAACCAAATTACTAAATTGAAGTGCTGTAAAGCATTTTTCTTCTGAATAATAAACATGAAGTTATCTTCTTGCAATAAGGACTCCTCTGTGATATACGGGTAGACTCCACAACTCATTAAAGTTGTAAAGTAAGCACGCTTTTATTCAGCGCTGAGGTACATGGGGGTTCTCTCCTCCAAAGGAATGCGCACCTCAGCATTGTTCTCCTTCATATTTATCCTCTAAACTATTACATATTCATGAGGTTACACAACACACTTATACATATTCGTGACCTATCCCCACTTCATATTATAATGAGGTAAAAGGTCCTTGCTTGCGTAGGGTCTCCTGGTGGTCATGGACAGGGGTCTCAAGATGAAGTAAACGAGTCTTCCCTGAACTTTTCACCTCTAGTTGTTGTGCATGTTTACTGGTGATTTAGTCACTGTCCAAACCACAAAGCTGATTTCAGTCGGTTTAGGGGTCCAGAGAACAGAAGTTACTGTTCCTTCCTTCTATCAATAGCCTTGGTCCTCCCACTCTGTTCTGGCAAGCACGATAAGTGTTGAGCATGTATTTGTTGAGTAAGCATGAGTAAGCAATAACATTGTTAAGCAAACAGCTTAACCCTAACCCCCCTGTACATCAGTTAACCCTTCACATCATCTGGATAAGTGAACACCAATATTTCATCAGATAAATTTGGCACATACTATCCATCTTGGAATAAAGCTTGTTTTCCTAGTTGATCCAATAGCATCCTGCAACCTGATCATTCCCATATGAAGTGACAAGCTCCTGTTCAGATGTCCACTGTCCACTCTGGTCAACAAGAAGTCATCACACCTACTAGAAATATATTTCTTTGCTATTTCAGGGTCACATTTCTGAAGAGAAACTGGCTGAGAAAATGTACATTTGCCAGTAACTGAGGGACAGACTGCAGTCTTGGGAAAGCTGAGAATTAATATGGCATGTAACAGGCCTTGCTGTTTGAAAGACATCTAATTTTAATTTAGCTTTTTCACATATACGTATATATGTACTATACCCACACGTACACACACATGCTTGTGACCGGTTTCATTCTGGCATTAGACTTTTGTCATGGCTGTTGGATATCTTGAGCCAGACCAAGCCTATGTACAAGACCAAAGCCAGATTACAACTTTTTTTTTTTTTTTTTTGCCTCTGTATTGTCTTGAGAATACCAGCAGCATTTCACACACAGGAAGCTGTTCTTCACCTCTTCTCTGACCTTGAGCATAGCCTTTTATTCTGCTAAGATAGAGGGAGAGCTCAAACCTGTTAGCTGTTCACAGCAGTATGTATTTTTATTTTAATGTATTCAGAACAGGGACCTGGAGTTGCAAAGTAAAGAGTAGAGCTTGGGAACTGGATTCTGTCAAAGACTGAAAATACACTACCATGACAACTTGAAGGCTTTTTTTATTCTTTGTGAATGAAGCTCATGATACATGTAACTCTTCCCAGAGCATTTCTTTCTATCTCATAGCTATTTTGTAACTGTGTTCTGGATTCTCCAGAATCTTAAATTCCATACCACAACTATAACACTGAAGCATCAGATGGAAAGCATGTGTTAGCAATATTATAGGTTTCTTGAAGGGTCTATTTCCCTTTATACAGTTTACTGTGTTTAAGCCAAGATATTTTAACAGACTTAAAATTAGACTGCAATTGTTGTGTTGTGCACAGGACATTTTGAACTTGTTTCCTTAATCCTAAGAATTTAAGAAGTGTTTTCTCTCCCTATACCAAATTTGTTCCCCAAGGTAAGTACAGATCATATTTTATAAAACAAAGTTAAATTTTCTTTTCTTTAAAAATACTTATACAACATACTGGCTTTTATTTTCTAATGGGATTTCAGCTTTATCATTGCTGTTTCTAGAGCAACATATTCATATCAGCCACAGGATTATCTAATTAAGATGCAGTTGTTCAAATTATTTCAGTTACTGTTTCAGGTAACTATCAGGCCTCAAGAATGGTGGTGGCAACAAACGAGAGAGAAAGATGAAAACACAAGCTTGATTCTTTAGCCAGTTAAAGAGACAGAAAAGATAATACAAATAGGCCCAGAAATAAATTTTAAAACTATGAAACAACTACTGATTCACTAAAAAAAAACCTTGCTGGTTTTTTATATGCAGAAATGATTGTTCCCTGCTAGTCCTTGTTAAGAATATTGCTTTTTTATCTGAGGTTTGCCATCCTATGGATTATAGGTCCTTTTGAATTTCTCTCCCTCCTTCCTGCCACTCTCCTACTCTCACTTTTTTGAGCTACTTGGATTTATAGAAGAGAGGAAAGATAAAGTCATGATGAATTAAAAGTAAGCAAGCAAACAAAAAAAGTACCAGCAGGAGCATGATCACCCAGGGGCCTGGAAGATGAACAAACACATGGCACAAAGCACATTCATCTAACCTTTATCCTCTCTCCTCATGGGTTTTAACAATGGCATTTGAAGTTCTTGGTGAGACGTTAGGACTACAAGATTCAAGGCTGACTCTTCTACAAGGAAAGTCCCAAAACACCTGTATGTATATTACACCTTCAGTTTCATAACATTTCCTCTAACCCAGCATAACTGTGTGTAAAATACTGGCATACACAACTGTGGCAAGTGTTACTGTAATTTACTGACATGTAGAAAGCACTTTGAGGTGAATAATTAGAACTATTCTAAAAAAAACCCATGAACTAATGTCTAATGCTTCATATCCATTTTGTACATGGTTGTATCCTTGAAATACTTTGAAACAATCACTGTCTTCAACAGAATTAAGGAGATGGGGGGGGAAGGGGGGGAGGGGAGGAGGACAAGAAAACACCAACAAAACCAAACCAAAAAAACCCAACCAAACAAACAAGCAAACAAAACCCCAAACCAAAACTAAACAAACCCCACAAACTTGTCTACTATAAACTGATCCAATTTTACTTACCAAATGACAATTTTTGTGCTTTACATAACCAAGGACTTTGTCTATTTAAAATCACTGTACAGTACTCTAAAAAACAGCTGAGAGCAATCGGATATTTTCAGCAAGACATTTTCCATACAAATAAGACGCTGTCTATTGTTGCTGATATTTGTGCAAAATAAATGTTAATACTATCTTGTGAAGAATTTTTTCCTCATGATTTTAGCTTCATTAAACAAGACAGAGATAATATGACATATGTGACCTTTTTTTCTTACTGATTCTATGTTAATGTAAACCTTTAGGCAATCAACACAAGCTCTGCAACCCAACATGTATTGTTTTTATTCTGTTTTCTAAATACAATCCTTTGTGCCCAGAATCCTTGGCAAAAGTATAAGAGTTGTAGTGGTCAGAAAAAGTTGTTATTTTAAATGAGGTTTCAATACTATTGCATCTTTTCAGAAGTGTTTGACAGAAACATCTTCAGAGATACCCCCACATGGCCCATTTCAACGCCTAAAGACGATCAGCTAATTATCCAATGTGAGTGCTGACAGAATGTTGCACCCGTCCTTTCATTTTCATATCTCACAAAATTCCTTAATATGAAAGAGAAAGAGTTCTATGTAAGAAATTAAAAATGTTTCTCTTGTTGTTTTTTTTTACCTTCCCATTTACCCCCTGTAATTTACACATTCCAGAACACTTCCAAGAAATGCTCCAGTTAACAGCCCAAAGAAAGAAAGTCCAACATCTTGTGTCTTTCTTTCATATTCTCTGCCTTCATTCTCCTTCAGTTCCAGAGATGATGTCCGAATGTTTATCTTCCCTTTATGAAGCATATGTTTATCTTCACATCACTGAAAAGAAGAGAAAGAAAACTGTACATCTATCTAGATGAGACATCTCTGTTCTGTTTTCATGCAGGTTTGAATCAGAGGGCTCCCATCCAGTCCCAGGAAGTTAAAAGGCAGGAAACAAATTTTGATATGAAAAGGCAAACTTTCCATATAGTGATCTAACTGCTCATAATGCAAGTACCAGATATTTTGTGACATAAGATTCTATTTCTGTGAAAAAAATACGTATTCTATATTATTTATAAAAAAAAGTATGATGTATGATTTATATAATATGTATTGTATTGTATTTTATATTAATGATAATAAAATTACAATACATACAATGATAGCTATAACTATAAAAATAACAATGATACTACACTCCCATAGTAGAAAGTTATTTGAAGATTTTTTTTTCTCCAAGGATTGTGAGAAATCTTCTTAAGCTTTACCTTACATCTTATTTTCCTCACTTACCTTACATCTTACTTACCTTGCCTTTTCAAATATAGCTGTGGAAAGAGCAATGTGATGACATTCAGGGAAAAAAGTCTAGAAAAATGGAATTTTTCTTGCAATCTTTAATTTACTGCTATGCAAAATTTGTGGATTTCAGGAGAATTGACTACAACTCCTTTGAAAAAAAAGAATCAAAATTCTTTTTCTGTGATAGATACAAAGTGAGTTCAGAGCATCATTTCTCTGGTTTATCCACTGGGGACGAGCAGTTTTATAGAACACCTGGTTAGAATTAAACAAGCTTACAATGCTGAAATGAGTTAACTTATTCTGAGGTATAAAAATACACAAATGTTTCTCCCTTTGTAAAGAAATAATTCTGAAGCTACAGTAAATTACCTGAACTATGGGGATGTTTCCATTTATTTTAATTTTGTTTGGATTTTTTTCTGTAAAGAATTTTAAGATGAGTTTGAACTAGTCTAACAAACCAGTAAGGGAAAAAATATGGGGAGGGAGTGTGTATTTTTCTCCGTATAAGTTGTTTTGTGGTTTGACCCCAGCCAGCAACTAAGCACCCACAGCCACTTGTTCACTCTTCCCTGATGGGGTGGAGAACAAAATCAAAAGTGAGAAAACTCACAGGTTGAGACAAAGACAATTCGAAGGGCAAAGTAAAAGCTGTGCACACTAGCAAAGCAGAACAAGGAAGTCATTCACCACTTCACATGGGCAGGCATGTATTCAGACATCCCCAGGAAAGCAGTGCTCCATCACAGGTAATGGTGACTTGGGAAGACAAAATGCCATAACTCTGAACGTCATCCTCACCCTTCCTTCTCCTTTTCCCAGCTTTACATGCATGACACCATATGATGTGCGAATCACTTGGGTCAGTGGGGTTCAACTTTCCTCAACGTGTCCCCATCCAGCTTCTTGTACACCCTGTCTCTTCACTGGTAGGGTGGGGTGAGGAGCAGAACAGACCTTGGCTCTGTGTGACCGCTGCTCAGCAATAAAGAAAATATCCCTTTATGAATGAATTATCAGAACTGTTTCCATCACAAATGCAAAACACAGCCCCATACTGCCTACTATAAAGAATTCTATACCTCAGTCAAGTCCATCACGAGTGGCTGTTATTGGTTTCCTAAAGGTACTGCACCAGGTCTTTCTTTTCAAAAGAATTTAAAAGCTCTCTGTACCTCATCACAGCAGAGAAGATGGTTGCATATTTTTTTCAATTATAGGAAGATTAGGGTTCAGAGAAATAGAACGGAAAAAAGAAACCATAAATATGTGACATGAAGTGTGACTGAACAATTGTATTTTAACCATGAAATAAATTGGGCAGTAATGCAGGTAATGAAAGGTCCTCGGTGAAAAGTTTCAAACCATACATACTTTAAAATCCAGGTGATAAATTAAAAAAAAATAATAAAAGAAAAAGAAAAAAGAAAGAAAACATGACCAGCTGCCCTATGCATATAGCAGAGAAATGAATCCATTTCAGAGTCTACATTTTCGGGGTGGGTGGGAGGTTATACTGTTTTGGGGTTTAGTGGTTATCTTTTCTTGGGGTTTTTGACTCTAAAAATTAAAATATAAAGCCAAGGTTCCAGGATATGTTGCTTTAAGAAAGCGTTAACAATTTTTCCCTACGTTCTTTAGTACAAACGGTACCACACTGACCATAGCTCTAAATCTGGTAATCTGCTTTTTTGTCTGTGATTATGTTTTGCTCCCACAAATGTATTAGAATTTCTGATGGTGTCATTACTTTGCACTTCCCATTTCCTGTATTTAAAATTCAGCTGTGCCTCTGCTGCACCCATTCATTGATGTTCCTTAGCAGTTAACCTGTAGGTTCTAGATCAAGGAACAGATAATAATCATAAAATCATAGAACCATAGAAATGTACATGTTGGAAGGGATCTCCAAAGATCAAATGGTCAAACCATTTGTGGGAAAGGAGATTATCTAGCACCCTGTTCAATTGCATCTTGAAAACCTCCAGTCATGGGGACTCTACCACATCGCCAGTGAGGGTGATTCGCCAGTGAATGACTGCTCTTGCTGTAAAGAAATTCTTTCTTATGTAGAACTGAAACTTCTACCTGTGTAACCTGTAGGTGCTACCCTTTTTCTTCTCCACACTGCTCCTTGTGAAGCGAGAGCTTCTGTTCTCTTTGTAGATGCCCCTGAAGTATACTTCAACACTGGAATACTATGTTGAGGTCTGTCCTGGCTTTAGCAATAGCAGTCAATTTTTCTCCTTCTTGGAGACTGCTACTGCTAAACCCAGGACAAGGTCCCCCTGAGTCTTCTCTTTTCCAGGGAGAAAAGACATAGCTCCTCCAGCCTTTACTTATAGGGCAGGTTTTCCAGCCTTTTGATTATCTTTGTAGTCCTCTCCTGGATGCACTCTCTGTTTGTGTCTTTGTTGAATTATGGGGGCCAGAACTGAGCACAGGACTGCAGGTTCATCCTACCAATCACTGAGTGGAATGGGATAAATACACCTCTACAGCTGTTAGAAATGTCCCTGTGTATGCAGCCGAGGATCTAATTTACCAATTTACCTTCGTTGCTGCAGTGGCACACTGCTGACTCGTTCAGCTGGTTGTCCACCAGGACCCTCAGGTCCCTGTCAGAACCACACAGCTCCCACGCAGCTCCTAGGCTGCAACGGTACAAAAAAAAAAAAAAAAAAAAGGAAAAGAAGAGTCTAAAAGAATTTGGATTAAATTATAGAAACTATGAAAGACAAAGGTGAGAGTGATTGCAGTGTCTGGAATATAATGAACCAATTTGACGCTCTGGTTGTGGTAATGGGAGGACTGATTTGAAAATTGCTCAGTAGCTGCAAAAAAATACTTGCTGCAAAACTCTCCAAAGGAAAAGGCAAAAATGGGAAAACAAGACTCACTCTGAAAAGAAAAGAAAAAAAAAGAAAAAAAGGTGTCATCTTAAAATAACTTTCTTTTAACACTTGGAAATCATTACCTTGTATATGCAGGCTCTGATACCACAGTAAGAAATATTGACATTGATAGGAACACCACAGCATCAGGCCTGTTGAGAAAAGTTTCATTAGACAGCTCAGGAATTCTCCATGGTTACAGTACTGAAGAATCTGACACACGGCTAGCGGGAGAGGTTGCAAATTTTGTCCTTCAAAGGTAATTCAAAGTCCAAATACTGTTCCACCAGGTTATTCAGAGAAAGAGGAAAATGTCAAGGACTGAGGAATATTCATTACATTTGCCAGGCATGTTTGAAAAATACATAAAACTTAGGAATATGTATGTGTTACTTTGGAAACTGTAGTTTATGTGGGATAATGAAAGAAGTATCTGACTTCCAATATGCCTTTGCATGCTCTGTATCTGACTGAAAATATGCTCATGCTGCAAAATGTGAATTGCATCATTTTCAGTCTAAATTTGGAATGTCCCTGAAAGAATTAATTGGAAAAATGAAATTCACAAACTGCTTCCCAACTATAATGAATGCACTATGAACATGAATCTTTGGAAAGGATGTTGTCATGGTTTAAAACCAGGCAGAGCTCCTCTGGTCACTGTCCCCCCCCTCTTCTTGCCCTCCCCCTAATCCCAGAGGGACAGAGAGGAGAATCTAAAAGAATGCAACTCCCACGGGTTGAGATAAGAACAGTCCAGTAACTAAGGTATGACACAAATCACTACTGCTACCACCAATGATAATAATGATAAAGGAAATAACAAGGGAAGAGAATACAACATCTCACCACCAGCCGACCAATAACTCGCCCCCCCCAGCCCGACCGAGCTCTGACCGATGCCTCCTCCAACCCCACAGTCTACCAGCCCTTCTGGCTAACTCCCAGTTACATCCTGGGCATGACGTGCTGTGGTATGGAATACCTCTTTGGTCAGTCTGGATCAGGTGCCCCGTCTCTGCTTCCTCCTGGCTTCCCCTCCTCCCTGTCAGAGCATGAGGCTCACAAAGTCCTTGGTCAAACCAAAACATCGCTATCGGCTCTGTTCCCGAGCCAAAAGTCAAAACACAGCACTGCACCAGCTACCAAGAAGGAGAAAAATGACTGCTGCTGCTGAACCCAGGACAGATGTGAAATGTCTCCATTAGGCTTGTTTAGATTTAGTTTAGCTTTTAGTTTTTCTGCCTGCTTTAGAAAGATTTTCATTGTCCTTGCTTTTAGGATTTTGCTTTTCAAAACGCTGCTGCACCCACTTTTTTAGATAATTCTTAAGGCTTTTTCCTGCATCAAGTTCTTTTTCAGGTGTGTGGATAACAATACCATGATACATACTTCACTGACAAGAACCTAATCACCCAGGGGAGTAACATAAAGTAAAACAAGCCTTTTGTACCCAATGAAGGGCAGGTAGGTATCATGGGAGAAATCAGCAAGAACTGATGGTTACCAAATCTTTGTTTTTATAGGAGCTTATAACATTACTGAGTGATTGTCATCAATGATTTAGAAAATTATACAAAATTGCCAAGGAAAAAAAAAAAGTATGACACAGAGGTTTCTCAGAATTATAAACAAGGAAGAGATGACATTAAAAAAAGGTTAAATCTTGTTCAATAGGCAGTGAAAATATATATATATGCAAATTTTTAATTTTTTGAGTGTAATGTGCTATATGCATAGAAGTGGAGATGATATACAGAAAATGGTGACTGAGAATAGTACAATGGTCTACTTAATATGCCATACTGCATATGTATGATGAACTGCTGTGATAAAAATGAACACAAAGCAAAAGAACACTGACTAGACTCAAGGAATGGACCTCACCTCTAAGTAAGGCATTCTGTGTAATTCAGGTAGCTGCATGTTAATAGAAACAGAAAGAGAACAGACGCAAAAGGCCTGAAGACATTTATTTATATGTGAAGAATATTAAAACCAAAACATACTAGTAATTGATAATTTCATAAGAAGACAATAAAAGGCTTTAGAGGGCCCTTTGATGGTTTGAAGGTAGCACTGAACATGTTGAAATTAGAACTAAAAGATAGCTTTTTAAATGTAAGGCGATTAACCATGGAAACAGAATATTAAAAGAAAGGTTGATTTTTTTTCCATTTCTGGGAACTTTAGATTAAACTGGAATCTTTACAGAAATTACACTTTGGTCAAAACCCTGATACAGTCAGTGCAGAGGCAACTGAGGGAAAGCGTCTGAAATGTGGGGTGGAAGACCAGATGACCTATAGCTCTTTCTCAGTCAGCTACGATTCCATGATTCTATGACAACATACATCTTGCTTGAGAGAGCAGAAAGGAGTTTATCTTTCTAGCACAGTGTCACAGAAAAGTATAGAGATGTTATATTAGGTTTTAGAAGTTCAGTTCTTCAAAGGCTCATTTCCTCACAGTTTGGCAATATCTTTCTTTGTTTCATTGCTTTTTAACAAGTTGAAAATGTCACAGACGTTTCCTGCAAATATCACCAAATGTTTTTTTGAGTGGCACTGTTTCTATGATAATTTGGATGGTCTCCACCTTTCTGAGGAAGTGCATGAGAGAAAGAGTCAGGATATCCAACTTTATTTTTTTTTAAATCTTATCATTTTCCCAAAGGAGAAATATTCCTTTCCTGGCTGATGTGTATCTTTATGAGCACTCAGCAGACATGAAGAATACTTTTGGCATAGTTCTATAGCTCAATCCTCATAGTTCTTATTACTGCATGAAAGGTTTTGTGTCACTACAAAATGTCATTCATTATGCTGACACCATCATTGAGTTCAGACTCACTTCGTATTTCAGAATAAGCAGCACGTGAAATGGTACTCTTACATTTCCCATTATGATACTTGTCTTTGAATCCCTAAGCAGAGAGTTATTTTTTATTTCTCACTTTACTGATACAATTCTTTTCATAGAATCACAGAACAGTTAGGGTTGGAAAAGACCTTAAGATCATCTAGTTCCAACCCCCTGCCATGGGCAGGGACACCTCACACTAAACCATGTCACCCAAGGCTCTGTCCAACCTGTCCTTGAACACCATCAGGGAAGGAGCATTTACCACTCCTTTTGGCAACCTGTTCCAAGGACTCACCACCCTCACAGTAGAGAACTTCTTCCTTAAATTTAACCTGAACTTCCCCTGTTTAAGTTTAAACCCATTACTCCTTGTCCTATCACTACAGTCCCTGATGAAGAGTCCTTCTCAGGCATCGCTGTAGGCCTCCTTCATATCCTGGAAGGCTGCTATTAGATCTCCACACAGCCTTCTCTTCTCCAGGCTGAACAGCCCCAACTTTCTCAGCCTGTCTTCATATGGGATGTGCTCCATTCCCCTGATCATCCTCGTGGCCTTTCTCTGGACTTGCTTCAACAGCTCCATGTCCTTTTTATGTTGAGGACACCAGAACTGTACACAATACTCCAAGTGAGGTCTCACAAGAGCAGAGCAGAGGGGCAGGATCACCTCCTTTGACCTGCTGGTCATGCTTTTTTTTTGATGCAGCCCAGGATACGGTTGGTTGTCTGGGCTGTGAGTGCACACTGAAACTGGCTCATGTTCAGTTTCTCACCCCCAAGTCCTTCTCTGCAGGGCTGCTCTGAATCTCTTCTCTACCCAACCTGTAGTTGTGCGTAGGGTTGCCCCAACCCAGGTGTAGGACTTTGCACATGGCTTGGTTGAACTTCATGAGGCTGGCATCTGCCCACCTCACAAGCGTGTCAAGGTCACTCTGGAGAACCCATCCAGAAGTCAAGCCATCTATACTAGTAGCCCATTCTATGAAGACAACCTGGTTTCAACACAAAAAAAAAAAAAGGCAGCCAAAAAAAAACAACCAACCAGCCAAACAAAAAAGACTAAGAATCAGTGTGTCTAAGTCAGATAAATTGACTGAAGAATGACAATAAGTGTTAATGTCCCACTCCACTTTAACAAAAGTTCACAAATATGGAAAAAAAAAGTGAAGAATATAATACTTGCATATCATTAGCATAGAGTCATAGAATGTTTTGGGTTAGAAGGGGCCTTAAATATCATCTAGTTCTTACCACCCTGCAACAGGTAGGAACACCTTCCACTAGACCAGGTTGTTCAAAACCCCTTGCATCTTGGACGGAAAAATGTAAATAGGTAGAGGTGAGGAAACTCATGGGTTGAAATAATAAGAGTTTAGTAACTGAAACAGAATATAATACTAATACTAACATTAACACTAATAATATAATGAAAAGGAAATAATAAAAATAAGGAGATAAAACCTAAAAAACACAAGTGATGCGAATAAAAACAATTAGTCACCAACTGATGTCCAGCCAGTCCCTGAGCAACAGCCTCCCTGCTAATCCTCCCTCTACTTTATTGCTGATCATAGTCAGCTGGGGTCAGCTGTCCTAACTGTGTCCTCTTCTTG
The DNA here is from genome assembly GCF_028554395.1 of Pezoporus wallicus. Classification (NCBI taxonomy): domain Eukaryota; kingdom Metazoa; phylum Chordata; class Aves; order Psittaciformes; family Psittacidae; genus Pezoporus; species Pezoporus wallicus. The sequence continues at coordinate 143,698 of NW_026637939.1, read as the reverse complement.
GGTACTCCCAGCCCCCTCACTGATAGGTGGGGTGAAGAGCTGAGAACACCTTGACTCTGTGTAACCACTGCTCTCATCCCTGAATTATCAACATCAATAATTCAGCACAATTCCAAAACATAGCCTCATACCAGCTACTATGAAAAAATTAACTTTATCTCAGCCAAAACCATTCTTAGTAGCAATAGTAGGAAATATGGTAAAATAAGAAGAAAAAAGTCCAGTAAAAAAAAATTGAATTTATTATGTTAAATTTATTATTTCTTTCCTCTGGTCTTTCTTTTAAAAGAGTCTGTATTAGCAAATTCTGCAATTTGTTACATCATCAAATACTGTTTCCAACCACTTTAATAATTTATTTGATGAATACTAGAACTTTGAGAGTTTTATGATTAATTAATAAGAAAATGCAAGACTGAATGTTGATCTGTATATTTCAAGATATTAGGATAACTTTTTTTCGAAACATTTCAATATAAATACATTACTGCAGTTAAGAAAATTATACATTTGATTTCATCTCTTAACTAAAAAAGAAATGGATCTACAAAAGCTTACCTTGGAGAAACCAATCCAATGCTATTTGCCTTCAGTGTAACTAAAAAAAAAGACAAAATATTTTTTTTATGATTTACTATTCTTTAGTAACACATCTAAACCCTATTAAAATGAATGACACAATTAAATGCTAGCTTAGGTAGAAAATTACTTAACTGTCCACTTCACTGTTTTCTTTCTCAGTGAGTCCACATTTGATGAAAAAACAACATTTTATGTTATTTTGAGTAAAGAAGTCACTCTTTCAGACTCCTATAATGTGTTGCTTGCTTTAGGAGAAGACAAACACACCTAAAGCCTTCCTAAAGCAGTGGAAGTTAGGTGAAGAAAATCTGTGAGGACATTGCACTTTATATCAACAAATTTAATTACTATTACACTTAATTTTCATGTACTCCACCACCTTTAACAGAAACACATTTTACTTAGTTACTAATTGTTGCAAAACAAACTCTGCATTTCTAAAGTTTATGTGTGTATTTATACAAATACATGCTTGCATGCAGTATTTAGTTTGCATATAATCAAATAGTTCAAAAGGGAAAATTGGCTAGAACACATTCTTCTGGATCCATCCCACAGTTTTGCCTGTCACTGTGTTTGCTTTGTAGCTGAAATTTCACTTTGCCTCAGATATGTTGCAATAAGAAGATATTTGGCAAGATTTAATAGTAAAAGACTTGATGAGAAATGTGCTGTGGATGTTGTTTAAATATCTGTTCCTGTAGGTTTATTTGGAGGTTAGGGCAGGGCTGAAGAACTTAGCAGGACTATGCAGCAGGGAGAATACTAAGGAAGAATGTTGAAAGTGCAGTGTCAATTTAAATTTTCAATTACTTTACCCAGAAAGGAGCAAAAATGTAAAAAAACCCTGTCCTGTCAATAATTGTTTTCATATTCCAATGTAAGCTTTCATTCCACTTTTAAGAGTCTTACATCCAACTATTTAACTATTAAACAATTTGCTTTGTAGAAGGGAATTCTGTCAACAGGCTTCCTTGAGGATTGACCTGAGGGGGATATGTGCTTTAAGTATCTCATTCAGGAGCAGATCTGAATTTCACGCCTGTCTATTTCAGAATTTTCCATGTAACTTTGGGAGTTTAATTTCTTTTCTTCAATCTAAGCTTCCTCAGCTGTAAAATAAGGTTAATAACACTTACTGGTCCTGGTTTCAGTTTATAGAATGTGAGTTCTTTAGGGCATAGACCAACTTTATACATTTGCATAGCAACATAATGAAACCTTGACAAAGGCCTTCAAATGCTATTAAAGTGCATAAAATTATGAAAAGTGCATTATCTTTAATTGCTCTTACTTTATGTCCTCCTAAATTTAAAGCAATGATTTTAGCTGAAGAGCAGTATAAAATATGATACCAATAACAGCATATTACAACTTCTGAGAACATGTTATTCCTTGCACATAAAACCTGCAGAAGGCAACTGTTGACAAAGAAATCTCTGGAAGTACTCTTACCTTTTGAGGCACTGCAGTGATGGGTATTGTTCAGTCTTTATCTTTCTTCTAGCTGGCTGTTTCTTTAACCTAAACAGCAGGTTGCGTGAGGCTGTCTAGGGTGGAAGTTTTTTAACATTTGCTAATACAATAGAAAAACATAATTCTATGACAGAGATAAAAAAAAAAAAATAAAATCTAGTTAGTGTAATATCTCTTTATCTTAACATCACTGTGAGGTATGTCTTTCTGTGTCGGAGAAGGTTTGGATGGAAAAGTTGGGTTATTACATCAAAACAAAATGTTGGTGGTACACAAGCGTTCGACAATGTCCCACATGACATCCTTGTCTCTAAATTGGAGAGACATCAGTTTGATAGATGGATCACTCAGTGGCTAAAGAACTGGCTGGATGGCTGCATGCAATGGGTTGTGGTCAATGGCTCAGCGTCCAGCTGGAGACCAGTAACAAGTGGTGTCCCTCAGGGATCGGTGCTGGGATCGGTCTTGTTCAACATCTTTGTTGGTGACATGGACAGTGGGATTGAGTGCGCCCTCAGCAAGTTTGCCAATGACATCAAGCTGTGTGGTTTGGTTGATATGCTGGAGGGAAGGAATGCCATCCAGAGGGACCTTGACACTTTTGTGAGGTGGGCTGATGCCAGCCTTATGAAGTTCAACCAAGCCAAGTGCAAGGTCCTATACCTGGGTCAGAGCAATCCCAGGCACAGCTACAGGTTAGGCAAAAATGAGATTCAGAGCAGCCCTGCAGAGAAGGACTTGGGGGTGTTGGTTGATGAGAAAATGAACATGAGCCGGCTTCAGTGCGTGCTTGCAGCCCAGAAAGCTAACCATATCCTGGGTTGCATCAAAAGGAGCGTGACCAGCAGGTCAAAGGTGACCCTGTCCCTCTACTCTGCTCTTGTGAGACCTCACTTGGAGTATTGTGTGCAGTTCTGGTGTCCTCAACATAAAAAGGACATGGAACTGTTGGAACAAGTCCATAGGAGGGCCACGAGGATGATCAGGGGACTGGAGTACCTCCCATATGAAGACAGGCTGAGAAAGTTGGGGTTGTTCAGCCTGGAGAAGAGAAGGCTGAGTGGAAACTTCATAGCAGCCTTCCAGTATCTGAACGGGGGCTATAGGGATGCTGGGGAGGGACTCTTCATTAGGGACTGTACTGATAGGAAAAGGGGTAATAGGTTCAAACTTAAACAGGGGAAGTTTAGATTGGATATAAGGAAATTCTTTATTGTGGGGGTGATGAGGCACTGGAATGGGTTGCCCAGGGAGGTTGTGAATGCTCCATCCCTGGCGGTGTTCAAGGCTGGGCTAGACAGAGCCTTGGGTGACAAGATTTAGTGTGAGGTGTCCCTGCTCATGGCAGGGGGGTTGGAACTTGATGATCTTATTAAGGTCCTCTCTAACCCTGACTATTCAGTGATTCTATGATTCTGTGATTTTACCAGAATTCTTTCTTGCTAACCCTGAAATCTCTAAGAATCTGAGGTAACAATGAACCTGAAACTAACACGTAATTTCTGTATAATGCAGTAATTGAGTGATTAACAACAGGTACAAAACTAATGAACTGCTTAGGGATAATTTTGTATGTCTTTTTTCTTGAATTACTAAACTAAATAAGAAGTGGAAGGAAGGAAAGCTTAGACAAAACAGAAACCATCTGCACTGTTCAAACTAGTTCTTTAATTCCCTTCAGAGCACTGTAGCCACTGGTTTTATTTTATTTTTTTTTTCGATAAATCATGTAAACTTTCATGCATTCTCTACAGGAATGTAGAATATGAATGAGATCTGGGTGCTGTGTTCTGATAAGAAAAAAATGAAAAAAAAAAAGATTAAGACAAAACTGTTTGCGTTAGAGAATAAAATAAGGCAAACACACACTAGTTAGTTTTCTTATACAAATTGTTACTGGCCAGTAAAATTTTAGAACCTAAAGGAGATCTTTTTCTTTAGTGCATCTAGTTTCCTCTTCTTGGCTGAGCTCTTCTTTCTACTTTAATGCCAGAAATTTGTAGGGTGCCATTATCTATTATAATCACAGAAATTATTCCTATCTCATAGTTACTGAACTACTCTAAGCACAGATGTACTTTAATGAGCCTTAGGGGAAGCAGATGTAACTTTCTTCTGTTTCTAACTGGATAAAAACCATTCATGAAGTACTTGTAGAGTCACTGTTTGCACATAGATGTATCTGGTGGCAGGCCTTCTTTCTGTTTTATAGACTTTGATCACCCAGCTACTTTTTCCTTCTGCAGTTTTTACAACATTAATTTTCCTTATATAATTTACCAGTGTGTTTGACGGAAATTTAAAGGCTAAAAAAATATCCTGCTTTGCAAATATTTTCTGTGAGCTGCTGAGTGCCTTTCCTGTATGAAGTAGACTACTGCATTTCTCAAGGCAAATACTGCCTGCTTAGCTTTTTGTGAAAGGAATTGATACTTTGTGGAGCCTGTGTATGACTGCATTATAGTAGAAATGCTCTGCGTGTAGAATCAGGCTATAGATTAATGAGATCAGCAAAAATTAGTTTAGTAAGGAATCACAGCAATTTTTTTTAAATCCTTAACTTTAAAATGTTATTACTAAAAGGACTGTAGGTCTTCTGACCCCAGGCTGCTCCTGTATTCATCTATAAACTCTCCATGAGAAAAATCTTCCTGTGGTTAGATTTCTCACGCTACCTAAGACCACTCTCTCCTTAGTGTTTTAAAAGAGGAGCATACAAAAATCATCCTGACTTTGGTTTTTAATTAGCCATAAGTAGGGCAATTAACTAATTAATTAGAACCTTTTCTACTTCCTAGAACCATCGGCGAAATATACACAGATGTTTGCATATATCTGGATTTTCCAGTAGGTATGTTGGTTTTCTAAGCTATAAAAGACACTAGTTCAAAAAAAGCCAGGTAATTAACTGCTATCCGAATATTGTATTGAGAATCCTGTAGTGTTTTACCCAAGGGATATTAATAAGTCTATATCACTGACAAAGAATAAAGTCTGGCAGGACATCTGATGAGGTTATCAGGGAGACTGTTATGTAAATGCCAGACCACAGTATTTATAAATAATTTTAAAAAATGTCCAATATCTTTTGCTTAAAATGTAATCAGAGGAGGAATTATTTTTTAATTGTTTTTGGCCTTTTTGTTCTTTAAGATTTATGTTCACAAGGTTTGCATTGCAACTTTCCTAGAAAAAGGTTAAAAAATAAAGTTGATTTTTCCTTTACGTAGCTATTGTTTTCTAGCCACCCAGCCTATATCAAGAAATATTTCTAGACTCACAAAATAGCTAACAAACTATTTCGCAGAGACTGCAAAAATCCAATATATTTAACACCAGCCAGAGAACAAAATTTATCTTTTAGATGAATCCCAGACTAGTAGAACAATATTCCAATTCCAGTTCCAAATATCCAGGCCTATGCTGTAGGGCCAGGTTGATCACAAGGTCACATATTAGACTGTCAGAACAAAATTCCTCCCTTTTTTTTCTTTTTTTCTTTTTTTATTTTTTATGAAGATGATGAATTATGAGGCAAATCATATGCAGGTGAATGCCCATCTGTCTTTTGTACAACCACCCTATAACAAGTATAACAAGGTCATTCGTGTATCTAACCTAGAATAAGAATAGCAAAACCTGACCCTGATTGCCTTCCATTGTTGATTATATATATGTTCCACAGACAAGAACTGAGAAGAATTTCAAATTTAAAAAAAATGAAAAAATCTTAGGGTAGCAACCACCAGAGTAAGGTATTTGGTGCAATAATTTATGTGCTATTTATCAGGAAAAGGTTGCATTTAGAAAGTGTTGGTAGGTTAAACATTATCATGAAAAAATCAATGGTGCATGAAATGTTAGTGTAAACTATATGCCTTTCAAAGTTACTAATACTAGATATTTTTGTTTCCAAGAGAAATATAAATTTTATGACATTTAGTCCATATCTCTAATTTAAGTACTAGATTGGTCAAATAAAACAGCTTCTGACTATGTATTTTCTGTGCACAAAGAGGTAGATAAATGAGTAAATGCATGAGTGATCAGCTATGTGTTTAATGAGGTTTTTTTAATTAATGGCAGCACAGGAAGGAGCTGTGGAAGCTGTCACAGTCCAGGAGATTATTCCACTCGCCTGGCATTAATAGATGTCAACCATTCCCACATATCATGGACCAGTCCTTGTGTGTTCACACAAGAATGACTTTCAAAGAGAAATACTGGTGTGTTTCAAGTCTAGACAATGCCTACATGTGAATCTTCCTACGTCTCTTAGGCAACCTTAAAATATTGACAAAAATTTTCACAATGTGCAACACAGGGAGTTACTATATAACTACATCACTGTTTGCGTCACAAAATCATGGTCTGGATCACCAACAGACTGCTGCTTTTAATGTTTGAAATTCTGTAATTGCTGAAGTCACACGCAGAATTACAGTACTTTTGCACGTTAGGGGAAGATGTATGAATACCCAGAAATATAGTCCTTCCTAAAGAATAACAGTATCCTGAAATCATGAGCATCAGTAATCACGTTGTTTTATTCAGAAACACAGGAGGAAATTATGGGAAAAACCTCTTTTTGCCTGGAAGATGCAGGTGGAATTTATAAACCACATCTCACTCTGACTTGATTCTTTTTAGAAGGCAGTAGCAAAAGCTAATGTTTGATTGGAATTAATGAACTGCAGCAGCATCCACAATAATGTAGAAGATACCATCAAAAATACTTGTAACTGAGAAGCAAAGTTAGCTATTTTGCTACTATTACATTCAATGACATTTAGGCCGTAGGAACTTACCCCGCTTTTGAAAAAATTCACCTGGACACTTCAGTCATTTAAAGACTTCAGAAAAATTATCTCCTAACTTCATTTGATAGGCAGGCATAAAGAGATACCAAGTGTTTCAAAGAGGTGATTGAAATCAATTAACAGATAAGCAGCAAAGAAAAAATCCCAGGCATCCTCATTCAGAATACCAGGCTTCTAAACATCAACACATTGACCCCAGCAGCAAAAATGATGCTAATTAGTGGCTTTTAACTAAACAAAAAAGCTGAAATAAAAGGTAAGGTAACAAAGGAAGAGAATCAGGATGGGCATTTGTCACTTGCAAGCTACATCTTCAGATCTTGAAAAACACACATCAAACAGCTATTTAGCAGACTCTGACATCCATTGAAATTATTTTCAGTACTTTAATGTTGCTTCCTGCAACTACCAGTACCTGAGAGTGACCATACTAAAAATTATATTTAAAAATACTAATTATGGACTGACAAACATAACACTCATAAAATGTGCTTTGTACTTTCCATGATATCACACATCATCCGGATACTTTTGTTACCTGAAAGCTTCGATATCTTCTAAAAGAACAAATACACTCACTTGAAAAAATTATTAACCTATGTATGTAGCTGTGACAAATAATAAACCTGGTCTTCCTTTAAATAGGAAGCACATGAGAACATCCACATAGCATTTGCTGTTAATTTCAACTCTTTTAAAAAAATATCTTTTCATCCAAAATATAACCAAATCAAACCCTGCTGTAACCTGAAAACTAAATTTATCATTGAAAGTAATAAAGATATTTCTACCTATGCTATTCTCCTGTAAAATTTCAATAGAAAAAGAAAAATTGTGCAATTTGGTAGAAATTTGGCTAGAAAAGGCACTATTAACAATAAACTTGATCTTGAGACGAAAGCAGAATAGTCTATTACATGAGAAATACTAATTTATTGGCATTTAGGGAGGTACATAAAAGACAGCTAAATGAAATTGTGCAAGTTGTTTTTTCCATTATGGTGGGAAAAAGTTAATAATTTAAAAAAGGCCATGCTTTATAAAACAAAAATTCTCCAGCATAAGTATCAAGATCCTGACAACAGCTGCGAGTGCACAGTCATGTTTCCAAAAAATATGCGAGCAGATCATGAAAATATGAGCTTAGGTGCTGAAGAGCTTATTCACTTTCTCATACTTTCTAGCCTCTGGTTAATTATTATTCCATTAGATGATTTAATCTTTTTTTTGAACTGTATTAAACTTTTGGGTTTCACAGTGTTCTGTGGCAGTGTATTCCAAAGATTAATTATTCATTTTAAAAACTTCGTTTTACTTAACAAGCTTTAAACCTAATGTCTAATCAAGTTATTTTGCAACTTTAATTGGTTTTTGTGTTATGAGACATCTTGAGCAGTGTTTCCATTATTCAGGATTTTGCAGATTTCAAACCCAGAAAGCAATAGTTTATTTTATTTCACTAAATGTTTCTCTTACACAATGGCTGGTTATGTGAGAATCTCTGAAGGAAGAAAATAACCTTTAACTAGGAATTTTTTAAACCTCTCCACAGCAAAAGTGAACCAAGTGGGCTGTGTTTGGTTGTGGCTATAAATAAATCACTGCTTGTTTGCCTGACGTATGCAAAAAATCTCCAACAACCTTTTGGTTGTGCCAGGAGCATATTTTAAAGTCCTTCATAAACTTTTTGTTATTTAAGAAAGCCTTGCACTAAAACAATAATGAAAATGTGAGATTGATTATTTTTATCTAGAGTTCTCTCAGAATATAAATTCCGCAAGAGCAACTACAGCTCATTCTTCATGCTGTTGTGATAAAAAGAGTTGGAGACCTTATATTAAATTAAGTAGAATTGAACTGTCACTCCTTCACTAATATTTAGCTTGGGATTTTACTGTGCTGAAGGTGAAATATAAATTAAATGCTTCTAGTGAAGTGCCATTACTTACAGAGAATCATTTAATGAAACATATTTAACAGGGTGTGTACATATAAGGTAAAAGAATATCTGCAAGCAAACAAATACTCTCAATAAAATATTTTGGTGCAAATGGGGAACTTCTGTAAGGCTAGCAGGACTGGCTCTTGGGCCTTGGATATCAGTAGACTTCATGAAAAACCCAGACCAGTTTGGAGAGAGGAGAGGTGACGGAACAAAACAATATACCTGTATTTTAAGAGAGCTAACTTTGAAAATGTTGTAAAATCTATACTGTAAAACTCAAGGTTTTCATACTAAAACTCTCTAGTAAGGTTTATTTAAGGTTTGGTAGCCTAACTCATATATTAGGGGATAATGTATCTTACCTGCCTGATAGATTGTTTTTTTTACCTTGCCAAGTCTGCAGGCAAAGGAGAACAGAGAACTACCATGGAAAGGTAAAATGTTTTCTGCGGGCTTTGATGTCAGAGCTTTTATATAAAATTTAACTCTCATTGTTTGTTTCAGAAGCAGAAAACAGCATATGTGGAGCCCTCCCAACAGGCTTTTAGGACCAAACAACATTTTTCAGGTAGACAGAGCAAGAAATAAATCTGTCTAGAAGGCACATTCAGTTAAAGCGGTGACAAAAATCCATGGAGTCAAGGTAGTGGCACTACAATCAGAGGGAGCACATTGTGTTCCAGATGTTTACTGTGGCTGCTACCACTGCAGAACACAAGCAATCTTGAGCCTGCATTGCCTTCATTCACCCTTAACAGACGCTTTGTTGACACCATCATGATGTTGCTGCTATTGCATAGGCCCATGGCTGTTTGTCAGTTTCCTCAGAGTTGCACATTATGTCATGTTTGCCATGAAATAGCTGAACTGTGTTTTTCTCACAATTCAAGTGTTACTTCACCTTTCTTTGTTTAACAGCATAAGTTATGACAAAATAATACTTGGCTCACATAGTCTTAAGGGTATCCCTAGAAAATACAATCTGAACTCAAAAACCTTAACGCTGCTTAATTTAAAGTAAGGCCAAAGTTTTAACCCTAGTATAGACTGTGTTTTCCCAGGCCTCTGTACACACAGGTGACATCTGTTTTTAACTTAATGCTGGGGTAAAAGAGGTACAAACAATCCTTTTGTCCTTTCCCACAACAGTTTCCATAGGAGGATTACATGAGGACATAACACAAAAAAGAAGCTACTTTATACTCCAGCCAGATCCAGACTTAATAGTCATGGACAGTACATTATGGGTCTAAACACAGAGTTCAGTGTTATCACTTCATTCATCCTTGAGCAGTCAGTGAGCTCAAGAAGATCCCCATCATGTTCCCAGCCAAAAAGCTGACTGCCAGCAAGCTGCATCCTGTCTAATGGAGGGATGACATGAAGGAGAACACAGCTGGATCTTAAATAGGACCCTTGTTTTATGTCTCTTTAATGGCTTTTTAATTTACTGCCACTGTATTTGGTATTTGCTTTTTTTTTTTTTTTCCAGAAATAAGTTACAGATCGAGTTTTAGGAAGTCCATCAGTTACCTGGATAGAAACATGATTATTTATCAAAGGTCTTTTTCTGCACTCCCACGCACATTTTTTACATTTAAATTTGCACTTAAAATTCTCATCCAATTTTATACAGGAGACGTCTACTCATCTGAGGACGCGATTAACGCTCATGGGGGTGCTGTGTATCAGTTTAGTGAAGTGTTGTATGGGGAGAATGGATGCAGACCTTTAAACATGGGTATTCTTTCCTCCTTCAAGTAAATATTCCAAAGGTTGATTTGATCTAATTAACATACACATTAGTATAAATCATTAAAATTTGCCATATTGAATTACTCGGCTTCATGACTAATTCTTCTCCTCATGACTATAAATGCAGGCTATACAATGTACTGTTTATTATAATGAATGGAGGAGGCAATGAAGGAACAATAATTAAGTAAGTTTTCTAAATCATTACCTTCTTAGGTTAACAGTGGAAGATGAAGGAGTATGAACAGTCCCTTTGTGGCAGAAGCCAAATATATAGGGAATGTAGTGGGGCAGAAGGGAGAAGGTAGATCAAAGTGCAGTGACTGATTCAGATTAGCCTTCAGGCTGACAATGGCACTGTGCTTATAAAGTGTAATATCATTGCATACCCTTGAGAGACTATGCTTAGTGTCTAGCATTCATTAAAATCATTTATTATAATTATTCTTTTTATTCAATCAATATATTGCATACTGGCATGGACCAGTCTTCTTTTAAAGTTCCAACCATAGTTACAATGATATGAGACTAAAAACTGGGAAACCTTTGAAAAAAAAAGAAAAGAAAAACCAAAAAGCAAAGCCAAACCTATCATAAAACAACCTAATTTTTTCTTAAAACAATACATTTGACACACTAATCTTTTTGCCTTGGGAGCAGCCACATATAAAACTAAAAAACTGAAGAGGTCTTAGGTAGACAGGCAGGTATCTCTGAATAACACCATATAAGCTATGACAAAACCAAAGTGAATAATCTGGCAATGCTATCATTAAACCACAAAGACTAATTCATCAGATTCTGTCACTATTGCAGCAGAGGAATCTGCCCACACATTGAAGGGTACTTCCTTATTTTTTATAATGTGGAGTTATTTTGGGATCAAATATTCAAACACTGCATCTTATATTTAGCTCAGTCTGGGACAGATTTTTTTACTGTTTTTATGCATGTGTGCAGCACACCTAGGACAAATATTGTTGTGTTTCATGAGGTATAAACTTGACCTGGGATTCTTTTTTGCTCCCCAAAACGCAATAAAAACTAAAAAAGTTATGGGTTATTAGAAAGGAAAACAAAGATGCAGAAAAGTAATTTTCCTTATTTATAAAATACAATTTCTCTAAGAGTAAATAGGTATTGTAATATTTTATCCTCTCATCAGCTTTAGATCATCCTCGGTCATCTGCAAACCAACTGCCTAATTGTGAGCTTCACATCCTTCAGAAAAGAACTTTTTTCATGTGATCTATTTCTGAACGTATGATTTGAAGAAAGCATAAAATCAAAATTAAATATCTATGTATTGGTAAGAATTAATTTTAAAATTGGCAGGTCACTGCCAAAAAAAGTAGAACCAGAAAATGAACCCAGTAAGAGTTTTCACAGGGTACGACACTGAAATTTAATTATCTTAGCTACTTCCCCCTCTCTCTCTTGTCTCCTTTTGGTTATAGTGATTCTAGGAACATCTTATACAATCTCCTTGGCAGTCTTATTTTAAACCAGAATTCAAACTTACTTAATGCATCTTGTTACTAAGGGATCACTGATGAGCGCCATTCTCCATGGCTTATTTCAAGAAATTAAAACCATATAGAAACCCCTGTAGTTTATCATCTTCAGGATTTGCTTCAGTAATTTTGAAATGTTCTTAACCCCCATTGGTTATCAGTCTAATGTCACAAACAATTCATTTGAGCAGATTCCTTCAGAAAGACACTTACGTGTACCACTAAATATTACTATGCAAATAAATGCTATCTATTCAGTGAATGTCAGGAAACCAAGCTGTGTATTAACTTCTGTTAAATAAAAACATTTTTCTTTTACTTGTGCAGCAGAAGATACATTAAAAAATGGAACAGCTAAGAGGTAATCAAGTTCTATGGTGATGAGAAATAATGAATTGGACTACTTGCAGAGAATATTTGGAAACTTTTGTCCACATTACAAGTGAATAGACATACAAAATTACTTATAGACAAAGAGCTCCATAACAGGTTTAAATTAATGACAGAGAAATACAAGTAATTGAAAGGATTTATTATATAAAAAGTTCCCTGTTCTTTCTCCTTGGAAAATTTGGGTATGATAGAAGGAAAACATGTTTGCATGTGGGCCATGTTTCTGACATTATTTAAAAAAAAAAAAAAAAAGTCACTTAAGGAACTCACACAGATGCTGAATGGGAGCTAGTATTCTAGAAGCATAGAATTAAACACATTTTTTGTGTTTGATCTAGTAGGCATTGCTTTTTTTCAGAGGCTAATTTGTGTTACTACCTGTGTTTCAATTGTTTTTAAGGTTATACCATGCAAAATATGATGTATTATTTTGGCATGAAATATGCAACTGTACTGATGAATGTTCAGCCTTTTGGCTCTCTCCAACACAGCTACACTGCAGGGCTCAGTCTCTAAGAGCTGCACCCATATCTCTAAGTCTGAACTACGGTTTTGCTTCCCTAGTTAGGAAAGAATTTTTTGTGTTCCATTACAATACAGGAAGTAAGATAGAAGTTATGGCCAGATCTGTACTGTTTCCTCATTTACTCTCTTTTGACTCATGACAAAGTCTGTGCTAAAGGTCATAGACAAAACCATTTTAGAAAAAGTGCCGTACTAGTGACAAATAAGTGCTGATGAAAGAAAGGATCAACAGCTTTAAAATTTGTCTATGAACAAAGTCAACAGATTAACACATGAGCAACAACGAAGTTAGGCTCTCACAGCTGTTGTAAGCAATGAGTATGTGAGACAAGACGAATGATCTCCTTCTTTTCTCCTCATATCAGAAACAATAATTTCTCCACCTCAGTGATGAAAAGGAATTTCACTAATACAGATTTCATAAACCAGCTATTCATAATCCCTGTCAGGATGAAATGGCAAGAATTTTTAGGAAATCAAATCAGGAGAAACTGTGCCCTTTATGTGTACAAATAACAGCAGCCTTTTCAAGGTTCAGCAGCATTTTCAATCATGACAAAAATTACAAAAAGTATTCACAAGACAGTCTCATTTTCCACTATGTGGTGGGTTTCCTGCAAGGGTATTAGTATTTGCTGTGATATCTCATTTTTATTCCCTTTAAGAAGAAAAGTATTCAGGCAAATATGGGAAATTATGATATTCCTTCTACAAAAATGTATTTTTATGTGAATGTAACAACAAGTATTATTGTGCCTTTGCTGATTTGACATGTAAGCGTTCATGGTAATACAATATCTTGTAAGAACTGGTTAATCTGGAGTCAGTATCTGTGTCAAATATACTCATATGTTTTCTGTCTTACATGCTCTGAAGTTCTTGGTAGCTGGGCATGATTCAGTTGATTAAGCGGAAGTAACTTGTTTTATATTAGACTCAGTGTGTACACCACACAGCCTTCACCACCAGCTCCAGAAGGAGGAGTGCTCTGAGTTGTTTATATCTGCCAGTCTTTGATATCATAGGGCATCTCAACTGCCACTGAACATTCATGTTTATGTAGCTGAGCCCCTCTGTCTAAGCTAGCAGTCTGGTTTTTGTGACCCCTGTAGTACATTATATTTTATACAGTAAATGAAAGTAAATTCTATTTAGCTTACTCAGTCAATTTTCTAGGGAAAGTATTTACTGGATACATAATAACACTATTAATTAGGTTAGCTTTTGTATAAAAACAACTTTCTTAAAATCTCTTCTGTGAGATGTATTGGAAAAAAATGTTTTACGAACTTCCAATAATTTTTTGCCTCTTTAAAAAAAACAAACAAAAAACCCCAAAAGATTACAAAGCATTTAAAAATCTTAGTGACTGGGGTGTGGTTTTAGTCCCATTTAAGGCAAGATTATTTTTGCAGTTTCAGGCTGTGGTCCTCCACCCAGCTGTATGAGTAAGCCTACAGTACTGCTCATGTACGTAAAGCAGCTTACAAATGCAAATTCAACTTTAAAACCTTAGATATGTCCTTTTTTCATGGTTACTTACTTCCACTTTAATTTTCTTGTCAGAAATAACAAGCTAAATAATAATGTGCAACCCTCTTTTTATGTCACGTACTGAATCTTGGATCAGGGAAAATTTTGACTAAGAGCAGAGTTTTCTAGTTAGATTGGCCAATTTCCATTACCAAGATCTCAGGTTAAATCTGTATTATGTATGAATTAAATTCACACATCCATGATATGTGGTATTCATGGTATTTTATCTTTCAAAGGTGAAAAAAACCCTAAGTTCTAAAAATTTATTGCTGAATTCACCCACTGAATTCAAAAATTAGCATACTCATTTGCTCTAAAGGTATAAATCCACCCTTAAAAAATTCTGATAAAGTCAATACATTTGAAATTTATTTAACAACTTTTCCAATATGACATCTGGTCTATATAAACTGTAAAAATCTAGTAACTTTTACATTTTAGCTTATCTGTCTTACTTCTTCACCTGTTTAAGGAAGAACTGTTAGCATCACTACATCATAAATAAGAAAGTAAGATTTTATTTTCATTTTTATATGTATCTACTCCTTTGATGGTTATTGCCATATAATGTCAATAATGTAATTATTGTCTGATATGTCTTTAATGAGTTGAATAATGTCTTTAATGAGTGGAAGCTTTGAAGTCATCACAATATCATCAAAACATACTACATCTGAAAACAGAAGTATCTTGCATCATTTTGTAATCTGCATGGCTTACAGGGCTAAATTTGTGCTACATTGTTTTCAGTTCTTTGGAAGGACGTGTTTGCAGTTAAAATTTAAGACTATAGCCACAGGTCTGGTCTGGTTTCATGTGCCACAGTGGATGCCCTACTCAGTCAAAATCTGGGAAGCTACTGAAGTGCTTGGATGTCCTCATTCCAGCTTTACCACTAATGTCAAAAAGGACAGATCGTTACTCAGAATCCACCTTTATAGGTTTAGATGCCATGCAGATCTCCTTAAAATATTACCTATGGTAGAGTGGAAAAGACAAAATTTTTGTTTATCTTTGATACACAACAGTTTGCTTTGTACACTTTGAAAGTCTTCTCCTACTGCCCTGTAGATGTCAACTGTACACATAGTTTGTACACAAATTGTACACATAGATTGGATTGTACTTTTGAACAGTTTTAGGCAGGTCAGCCTTATCCCAGTGCTACTTGACATCAAGTTATTTGAAAACAAAGAAAATTAATCAATGAATGGCTTCTTTAACTGAATTTGGTGCTAATCATCAGGAATTACATTCTCACAACACTGAAGTCTCAACTGAGGCCCCAGAGAGCTACAAATATGAAGGAAAGGGAAGGAAAGAGAAAACAGAAAAAGAAAGGGAAAAAGAAAAAGAAATGGAAAGAGAGAAAGAAACGGAAAAAGAAAAAGAAACGGAAAAAGAATAAGAAAGGGAAAAGAAAAAGAAAGGGAAAGGAAACGGAAAGGGAAAGGAAATGGAAAGGGAAAGGGAAAAGGAAAGAGAAAGGGAAAAGGAAAGAGAAAGGGAAACGGAAAGGCAAAGACAGACTACCCCACGAACCTAATTAAAAAATAACTCCAAAATAAACACGAAGGTAAACATGGAGAACTATGCTTTCAGTTTTGGACGAGCTTTTCTGGTTTAGGGGGGTGTTAAAAATAACAACTCTAACAGTCAATGCAAAGGTTAAAGAAAACTTAACCCTCACTAGGTGAAAAAAAAAGCATGGTTATAATGCGTTGGCTTTGTTGGTTTTTTTTTTCAAAAATAGTAAATAATGCAAATTGTAGGTTGACATTAATCCATATGCATGTATGTTTGCTTTGGACTAGCAAACAATCCTTTGATGTCATGGAAAATGTTGTGCAAGCAGAGTATTGTGAGACTGTAGAATCAAGAATGGAAAACAGTAGAGTCCAGAGAGCTGAATTTTAGTTTTAACCCAGAACCAGTGAAAAAAGCATACAGTTATTCAGTTGTAACCAAAGGTCCTGAATGGAAAACATAAATAAGAATTTCATGAATATCTCTTCAATAAGACCCTATTGCACAAATGAAGGACAGGGGTAAACCCTGGAAATATTTCCTAACACAGATGAGTAAAGAAATCGTTAAAAAAAATAATAATTATTTACGATCTCTCTTTTTAGGGAAGTTTTAATTCATTTTTAAGGAAACAACAGTATAGGCTGATCACTTTGAGTGAAGTCTGAGAAAAAAAAATCACTCATTTTAGGCAGTGTTTTGAAACTGCCTTGCATCAGCAAAAGTCAAGGAATTTAATCCAAAGTGTATTAGCTTTTGTAGCATAATGGCTAATAAACTCATAGATTAATGTTAAGTTTAATACAGTAAGATTTTTACTAATCATGAATGACTCTACAACAGTAGTAGCCTAAATTATTCTTAATTACTTCAACAACCTTATGAAGAGGAGTAGTTTTTATCTTTTTTTTTTTTTATTTTGTTGTTTCTCTTTGTGTTTCAGACTGCATTTATGTTCAAACTATTTTATCTGTCAATTTTTCTGTACCATCCCTCTCCAAAATTTGTATGATTTTCCACTGTACATCAGTTTAAACTTTGTGGAATATAAAAGCAGAGCCTCTACTGCTATTTTCAATAATGCATTCTTACTGGCACTGCAGCTGTCCATGCTGTTATGGTAGGATTTTAGGATTTGAAAATAAATAAGTCACTAATATTTATGTTACTTTCTTCTGTTCTTGCTTATAATTATGTTTTAGACCAAGTCATTTGAATACGACAGTTCTTTCAGAGTATGTATTTGTGATGTGCAGAAATCTGTATATTATTTAAAAATGAAAGTGACATTCTTCCTTATTTAGATACTGAAAGTTAAACTATCCAGCATTTGCTGGTAGATTTTAGTCCATAGGGATTCAGAGCAGCTGTAAGTTTTTTTTTTCTGGCCAATTACACTTAGTCATACATTAAATGTATGAATGTATGTACACCGAATATATGGGTAGCTGGTGCCACAGAAAAAAAAAAAAGCAACTTAAGATGGGCTTTTCTTTTCAACATTTTTCTTTTTTTTTTTTTTAAATCTGAAATCAGTTCAGTGTCTGAATGTACAGTCATAAGAAGTTTTGTAGAGGTACTTCAGTCTTTTTTAATCATAGAAAGAGCCAAAGACTCTACAAGTCCAATTATGACTTTTCTGTAACCCACCAGTTTCAGGAAGAACAGTTGTACAAAACTCTATGATAATGTTTTCCAACTTCATAACGTACTTCTTAATTCTGTGAATTTCAAGCACTGGAAAAGTTCTAGTAGTTTTCTTGGCTGGGGGTGTGAGTGTGGAAGGGAGGGCTGGGAAGGCCTGGTGAGACAAAAAAAGCAGTGAAACTGCAGTCCTAAACGGGATTTGAGTGCCAGAATTACATCTATGTCATAATGAATTGGATTATTCTGGTCTCTGACTATAAAGATATTTTAGTATTTTTAATATAAATAGCAGCTTAAGCAAATTTCAATGTCTGTGCAGAAGACATACTTGCTTCATTAAAATGTCTGTATTTATGAATACTGATGCATTCTGATGGAAGACAGAAGCAGACAGAAAGTCTAAGAATGGTAAATTTAACACCAACATTGTTTTGGACAAATCTTTTGTATTAGACAACAATGCCAGTAGTGATGGTGGTTTTTGCAGCGACTTCTCAGTTCCCATATTTTTCTTCTGTGGTAGTATTGCATAGAAATTTCCTGCATAATGATGAGAATAGTAACCTCATTTAGTACAGATCAAATTTAAATGAAAAAGGTTGAGATCTGAAAGTATTTGCCTACAATCACCATGCCCTGGGTTCAGCAGTAGCAGTCATGTTTCTCCTTCGTGGTAGCTGGTGCAGTGCTGTGTTTTGACTTCCAGCCTGGGAACAGTGTTGGTGATACCGATGGTTTTGGCTGTTGCTAAGTGATGTTTACCCTGACCAAGGACTTTGTGAGGCTCATGTTCTGACAGGGAGGAGGGGAAGCCAGGAGGAAGCAGAGACGGGTCACCTGACCCAGACTGACCAAAGAGGTATTCCATACCACAGCACGTCATGCCCAGGATGTAACTGGGAGTTAGCCGGAAGGGCTGGTAGACTGCAGGGTTGGAGGAGGCATCGGTCAGAGCTCAGTCGGGCTGGGGGGGGTGAGTTACTGGTTGGCTGGTGGTGAGATGTTGTACTCTCTTCCCTTGTTATTTCCTTTATCATTGTTATTATTGGTGGTAGCAGTAGTGATTTTTGTTATACCTTAGTTACTAAACTGTTCTTATCTCAACCCGTGGGAGTTGCATTCTTTTAGATTCTCCTCTCCGTCCCTCTGGGAGTAGGGGAAGGGCAAGAAGGGGGGGAAGTGAGTGAACAAGCTGTCTGGCTAGGGTTTAAACCACAAATAGGTCAAAATTCAAAGAAAAAACATTAGTGCATTCATTGTCAAATTATGCCTTATACTTCAGGGGTAAGAAGCAGCTTGATGCACAGGGTTATTGCCATATTTCTATATATGATTTTCTTCAAGATCTTAAACATTTTTGAAAGGCAAATTAATACCTAGACCAGTTATAAAAACTTATAAAGGACACAGTTCAACTGATGTAGAATATAATAGAGTTTAAAAGGTGACAAAAATATTTTGGTCTTCCAATTAATTTGATGAGTTTTAAGTGCTACTATATAGTACTGAGCAGCATTGCAAGTAAGCTGTAAAGTTCACATAAAACATTATAACTGGTCTTCTAAGGTTACAGTTATCCTTTGCCTATGTCCTAAGAAGACTGATCATTAAGTCTGTCTAATTAGGGTATTTACGTTTCAAAAGAAACTGCACAATCAACCGTTTTCAAGATACAGCTTGCTTTAAAAAAATGAGCTATAACTTCCAATTTCATGAATTTTCAAGGCTATTTTGTTTGAGTAACTATATTGAAAAAAATGAGGCAAATAAACTGATCTTAAAAGCTAGCTACGAACAAAGCATGTGCTTTTAGCTGGGAGTACTCAGCCTAGACACTGAAATACTAGATTCTTGCGTGGTCATATACAATTGGGGCATTTCTGCTGAAAAAAAACAGCACTGAAGCTAGTGTTTTTATCTGCCTTGTTTTGCTACCTGTAACATCAAAACTTCAGTTCATGACTGAAATTCTCTTGGTAATTAAAGGAGAATGTGTTTTCCAAAATGACGAGCTCTATGTTAAGTTGCCTTTAAACTGAAGAAGAGCACAATCGAACACATTTTTTTTTGCCAGAAAGTCCATTTAGACAAAATAGAATTTCCCTCTAAAGTCTGGACTACATTAAAAAAGATGTACTAATAACTTCAAATTAACTAAAGAGCTAATTCTAAATCAAATTATTTAACCTTCACAACTCAAAATGGGAATGAGAAATAGCAAACTCAATTCTTCTTGGAAAAGTGAAAAAACAAGGGCTGGAAGGCAATTGTCCCTGATGACAAACTCTGTATTTTGGAGTCAAAAAAATTACAGAACAGGTTGTACAGCCCTGAGATGAAAAAAAAGAAAAAAAAAAAGAAAGAGAAAGAGAGAGAGAAGGTACTGGTCAGGAACTTACTGAGATGGCACGTTCGAGGCTTCAATAAATGAAAAGCATGTTCCTTTTTTTTTTTTCCTGATAAGTGAATAGCACTGATATGAAGAATATTCCTATTTTTTATCTCCTTTTTTCTAGAGTCTCTGAGTTGGTGAGTTCTAGTTACCTGCCTGATGCAAAAGGACAACGCAAAAGTGTGCAGCAGCTGTGAAGCAGATATTGCAGTTCTTAAGGATAAAGTCAGTGTGTCTCTTTCATCATATTATATTTAAGAATAACCTCTTACTACAGTGAAGGATAATTATGTGAAAGTATTTATTTTGGTTAGTTTGGTAATTAGTGCATTTCTGAGGTAGCTACAAGCAACTGGCTACTCACAAACACCTACATTTAAGTGAGTTACATTATTGAAAATTCACCTGATGAGCAAACCTTACTATAAAAATATCTAGCAGAACCTTCAAAAATGTAATTTTTTTTTTTAACATGCTGAAAGTGAAATGAGATTTCTGTCAGGCTTTGTAATGGAGAAACATACTAGTGTAAGGTTTGAATTTTGAAGGGACTGTAGCAGTAGGACAAGGTGTAACAGGTTAAAACTTAAACAGGGGAAGTTTAGATTGGATATAAGGAAGAAGTTCTTTACTGTAAGGGTGGTGAGGCACTGGAATGGGTTGCCCAGGGAAGTTGTGAATGCTCCATCCTGGCAGTGTTCAAGGCTAGGTTGGACAGAGCCTTGGGTGACATGGTTTAGTGTGGGGTGTTCCTGCCCATGGCAGGGGGGCTGGAACTAGATGATCTTAAGGTCCTTTCCAACCCTAACTATTCTATGATTCTATGGTTCTATGTATTTGCTGTTTGAAGGCTGATTTAGAAGCACACAACAACATGGTAGTGCAGCAGCTGCAGGAACGCATTAATGTCCACTTGGGGATTATCAAACAAACTCAAATACGACATTAACTTGTAAAAATTATTCTCCCATTTCATGCAGGAAGAACAAAGTTTTACTTGGAGTGACTTGGATTACTTACATTTTTGGCTATTAAATGTGTCTGCTTCTACTTGATTTTTGTTTCCTAGACACATTATTATGCAAGCTGTTGTTCTGAATAACACTAATTCAAACTAATCAGGAATCTGGTTGTATGATCTGGAAAGAAATTACTTCTAAAAAGAATAATGTAAGGATTATACCCTGATACTTACAGAAGATAAAAAAAAAAAAATCAGAAAAATTATTCTGCTTAGTAAACTCAAACTCCTCAAATACAACATTGGCCATACATGCACACAGTTATGGAGGTGATACAGAAAGCTCAATAATTTTTAACTTTTAACATATTAAGGCAAGAATTAAATATCCTACACAAATATAACATGTATACAGATATTTTATAAGGTTCTTTTTTATTCTGCAGGAGTCAGAAGGAAGGTTTCCCAAACAAAATTAGAAGCACCCCAAAGCTTTGAAACTTTGCAAACCTCATAGGAATTTTTTATTCTTTCTCCTGAAATGGAGTATAACCGTCATTCCTTTGGTGAACTCTCTTTGTTCCTAGAGTTATACATGTTTGTCCTGGGTTCAGCAGTAGCAGTCATGTTTCTCCTTCGTGGTAGCTGGTGCAGTGCAGTGTTTTGACTTTCGGCTCGGGAACAGAGCTGATAGCGATGCTTCGGTTCGGCCAAGGACTTTGTGAGCCTCATGCTCTGCCAGGGAGGAGGGGAAGCCAGGAGGAAGCAGAGACAGGACACCTGACCCAAACTGACCAAAGAGGTATTCCATACCACAGCACGTCATGCCCAGGATGTAACCGGCAGTTACCCAGAAGGGCTGGGGGACTGCAGGGTTGGAGGAGGTATCAGTCAGTGCTTGGTCGGGCTGGGGGGGGGAAGTTATCAGTCGGCTGGTGGTGAGGTGTTGTATTCTATTCCCTTGTTATTTCCTTTATCATTATTATCATTGATGGTAGCAGTAGTGATTTGTGTTATACCTTAGTTACTAAACTGTTCTTATCTCAACCTGTGGGAGTTGCATTCTTTTCGATTCTCCTCACTGTCCCACCGGGAGTAGGGGGAGGGAAAGAAGGGGGGGGGGGGTGAGTGAACGAGTTACCTGACTGGGTTTAAACCACGACAATGTTAAAAATAAAAAAAATAAGTTTAATTTTTATCATTTACTTAAATTATATATCAAATAAAAATTGGCTAATAGTATAATTTTATTAATTCATAAGTAACTTGTTTATGCAGGAATGTCATCCCTCAATAAACAATTAGATCACAGATTCTATAAATCGTGAAATATCCTGAGTTGGAATGGGTTTAAAAGCATCATTAAGTCTAACTCCTGATTCCACACAGGGAAACTTAAAAGTTAAGCCATATATCTAAGGGCATTGTCAAAACACTCTTAAACACCAAAAGGTTTGGGACCATGACCACTTCTCTGAGGAGTTTATTCCAGTGCTTGACCACCCTCTCAGTAAATAATATTTTTTTAATATACAATCTGAACTTCCCGTGATGAAGCTTTATGCCATTCGCTCATGTCCTATCACTAGACTTTAGAGAGAAGAGATCCCTCTCCACTTCCCCTTGTGAAGAATTTGTGTACAGCAATCAGATCACCACTCAACTCTCCTCACTAAAACACTAAATCTCCAAACACTGTTTCAAAGAGTGCTATGATATCATGTAATGCTTTTTAGTTTAGTTCTTCCAAGTTAGAAAGTTTGTCATGAGTTAAATGTCTGGCTGAACTAAACTGCCTCAGCATGACATTAATAGGAATACTTTTAGGAACTGTTTCTTCCCTTGAATAGTTGCAACATAATGTAGAAACAGTCTGCAAAAGCGAATGAATCACTTATTATAGAAAAATGCTTTGAAATTTCATGAAATATTTTCATTTTTTTCAAATAATTACTAAAAATCTGGGTTTTTTTCCTACTCATTCTTCTTTTCACATTTTCAGTGCTCTATAAGATTTTATTATGTTTATCTTCCTGAAAGAAGTAAAACCATTGTGTGTTCACCAATAACTTTTCTCAGTACTTTTTCAGGCAGACATTTTTTTCACACTCTAATTTCAGATTAGTTTTCAAAGTTTAAAAATTCAGATACATTCCCTTTCTGGAAGTTTGTTTTACTGACAGGTATGTTCACCACGAATGAGAGAATAACAAAGACAAACATGAACCCACAGCTCATGCTGGTTGAAACTATGAGATGACAAAGATGAATGCCGAACTCATACTTTAGTAGAACCAGTATTTCAGTCCCTGACACTGTTGCAGTAGATTGGCTGAAAATAAGAAAGGGTGGACTGTAGCAAAAGCCGACTGTGTTCCATTCTAAGACAAATTACCTTTATGCCTGACAGCTATTTTTACTTTTTTGTTTGTGGCTCAATGATTGTAGCACCATTGGTTTGTGGGGAGTTGCTAGAGCATTGCTGGATTAAAAAGTACTCAATCCTGAAAATGAAGTCATTGTGCTTTCTTGTGCAGGTTTCTGTAGTAAGTGCCCTCTTGAACAGCAGGTGCCCATTGCCTCTACTTATCATGAACCAGTGCTGTACACCTCAAGTTGCTACCTCCAGAAGATATTATATAATCATAGAATAGCTAGGGTTGGAAACGAACTTAGGATCATATAGTTCCAAGCCCCCTGCCATGACCACGGGTGCCTCACATTAGACCATGTGGTCTAAGGCTCTGGTCAGCCTGGCCTTGAACACTGCCAGGGATGGAGCATTTACTTCTTCTTTGGGCAACTTGTTCCAAGGCCACATCACCCTCGCAGTAAAGAACTTCTTCCTTAGTTCTAACCTGAGCTTCCTCTGCTTAAGTGTAAACCCATTACCCCTTGTCCTATCACTACATATGACATCTCATTCTACATCTCACCTTTTATTGCTGATTTGTAAAATAAGTTCCTGGCAGATGCATTTAAACACTGTTCAGAGATTGGTATAAAAGGTTTTTAACCCATGTGAAGTTGATACAGTATTATTGTCACTGTGCCACTGGCAAAAAACTGAATAAGTTAATGGTAAACAAGATGGCAATAATTTGATTTTGTAGTGTTGTAGCTTTTACTTTAATTTTTTTATTGCTTCTGTGTTGTGATTTTCTGATATGTATTTTCAGTACATATTCAAATAAAAACAGCCTTAAAAATATTGCTAAAAAAGTACTTAGCCAAGCTTAAACATCTAGAAATAGAATGTATTGTTTAATTTCTAGGCTTCATGTACAAATACTTTCAGAATCACTACAGAAATAAGTGTCTTTTGGCTGAATGTCTGGATGTCTGAGTGAAATAAAAACTTGAAAATGGTCAGCTTCTTACGACATTCAAATACCTAAATGAACAAAGGTAATACAAGATAGGTAGATTATGAACCCTTTTTTATGATTGTTATTCTGTGACACTGTAAGTGTTATGCACCTAAATATCATTAAAATCACTACTATCAGCTTGTCTATAAATAAACATCACTGACTTTCATTAGGAATCAGGTGCAGGAGATACTGACTCAAAGAAATTAACATAGATACAGACCAGTGAAAGATGCGAACAACAAAAATCCAGGTACTAGACAAGCGCAATTAAATTAAAGAACGAAGTAAGGTGGAGTTTCACATTTCAATTTAAAAAATTGTTAAATGACATAATTAAATTTTTAGGAAAAAAAAAACCCTAACCAAACCCCAAAACACAACCCCCCCACCTAATTAAGAAATAAATATAACCAAATGTATAAATGAGGTATAAAATATCTTTCTTAGAATCGTAGAATCATAGAATAGTTAGGGTTGGAAAGGACCTTAAGATCATCTACTTCCAACTCCTCTGCCATGGGCAGGGACACCTCACACTAAACCATGTCACCCAAGGCTCTGTCCAACCTGGCCTTGAACACTGCCAGGATGGAGCATTCACAACTTCCTTGGGCAACCCATTCCAGTGCCTCACCACCCTTACAGTAAAGAACTTCCTCCTTATATCCAATCTAAACTTCCCCTGGTTAAGTTTAACCCGTTACCCCTTGTCCTACCAGTACAGTCCCTGACGAAGAGTCACTCTCAGGCATCCTTGTAGGCCTCCTTCGTATACTGGAAGGCTGCTATGAGGTCTCCACACAGCCTTCTCTTCTCCAGGCTGAACAGCCCCAACTTTCTCAGCCTGTCTTCATATGGGAGGTGCTCCAGCCCCCTGATCATCCTTGTGGCCCTCCTCTGGACTTGCTCCAATAGCTCCATGACCTTTTTATGTTGAGGACACCAGAACTGTACACAATCCTCCAAGTGAGGTCTCAATAGAGCAGAGTAGAGGGGCAGGATCACCTCCTTTGACCTGCTGGTCACGATCCTTTTGATGCAGCCCCCAATACTGTTGGTTTTCTGGGCTGACAGCACACACTGAATCCAACTCATATGAAGTTTCTCATTGACCAACACCCCCAAGTCCTTCTCTGCAGGCCTGCTCTGAATCTCTTCTCTGCCCAACCTGTAGCTGTGCCTGGGATTGCTTCGACCCAGGTGTAGGACCTTCCACTTGGCATGGTTAAACTTCTTAAGGTGGGCATCAGCCCACTTCACAAGCGTGTCAAGGTCCCTCTGGATGGCATTCCTTCCCTCGAGCTTATCAACCGAACCACACAGCTTGGTGTCATTGGCAAACTTGCTGAGGGTGCACTCAATCCCACTGTCCATGTCACCAACAAAGATGTTGAACAAGACTGATACCAGAACCGATCCCTGAGGGACACCACTTGTTACTGGCCTTCAGCTGGACATTGAGCCGTTGACCACAACTCTTTGTGTGCGGCCATACAGTCAGTTCTTTGTCCACCGAGTGGTCCATCCATCAAATTGATGTCTCTCCAATTTAGAAACAAGGATGCCATGTGGGACAGTGTCGAATGCTTTGCAAAAGTCTAGGTAGACAACGTCAACTGCTCTACCCCTGTCCATCAGTTCTGTAGCCCCATTATAGAAGGCCACCAAATTGGCCAGGCAAGACTTCTCCTTATTGAAGCTGTGCTGGCAGTCAACAAGTACTTCGTTGTTTTTCATGTGCCTTAGCATGCCATCCAGGAGAATCTGCTCCAAGATTTTGCCAGTCACAGAGGTGAGACTGATTGGTCTGTAATTCCCTGGGTCATCCATTTTCCGCTTCTTGAAAATGGGGGTTATATTTCCCTTTTCCTAGTCATTGGGACCTTCACCTGACTGCCATGATTTTTCAACTATGATGGACAGTTGCTTAGCAACTTCATTCGCCAGCTCCTTCAGGACCTGAGGATGGATTTCATCAGGTCCCATGGACTTATGCACATTCAGGTTTCTAAGATGGTCTCGAACCAGATCCTCTCCTACAGGGGGCACAAGGTCTTCATTCTCACAGTTCCTGCATCTGCCTTCCAAGACTTGGGTGATGTGGTCAGAGCCTTTGCCAGTGAAGACTGAGGAAAAGGAGGCATTAAGAACTTCAGCCTTCTCGAAATCCAGGGTAGCCAGTTTTCCTGATAGCTTCCAGAGGGGGCCTACGTTGTATCAAGTCTGTCTTTTATTTGCTATGTACCTATAGAATCCCTTTCTGTTATCCTTAACATCCCTAGCCAAGTTTAATTCTAACTGGGCCTTGCTTTCCTAACCTGATACCTAACTTCCTGGACAACATCCTTGTATTCTTCCCAGGCCGCCTGTCCTTGCTTCCACATTTTGTAAGCCTCTTTTTTCCCTCGAAGGTTCCTCAGCAACTCCTTATCCATCCAAGGAGGTCTCCTGGCCCTCCTGCTACACTTCCTTCTAGTTGGGATGCAACACTTCTATCTTTTTCCAAGAGATATCTGCTTAAAAAGAAATCTCAAAAAAAAAACCAAAACCACAACAAACAGCACCCTTGTTTTAAAGGTTTAAGTCTTTCTTTTTAAAGCTGTTGTCTTGTATCTGAGTTTTGAGGTAATATATAAGTTTTCACATAAATAATTTACAAAATATTTTTGTCAGTGTTATCCCTAGTTTATTATCCTGGCTATAGAATACAGTTAATATGAGCGGCATTAAGCAACACTATCCAGTTCTCTGAGGAGAACAGGAAAGATCTGAATGATCTTTTTAGATAAAAATTATTTTCAACTTGTAGTGCTGATGGTCCTAAAATATTTTAAAGAGTTACTGCATTTCTATCTCGTCTTAGAATCTATGTTTTCTGTATTAAATCCAGGTTCTTAGTTTTTCTATCCTAAAGACAAACAGTGGAATCCATTGAGAAATGCAACAGGAAATGTATTACATTTAGGTTGAAATTATAAACACAGATCTCTCATGATCTGGAAAAGGTTCACTAATGTTAATGGAACATCTGAAAAAAAAGTGGTGGTGGCATCAAAACAGTGGTGGTAGTGGTTTTCAGGCACGTGTAAACATTTTGTGAAGAAGTGTTTTACACATAATTGGATGGCTTTAATATGCAGTTCCCTTTTTTCTTCCTTCATATCTCAGTCCTGTCCATCCTTATAATAAAAGCTGAACCTGTGACATTTTTTGGTCTCTAGGATATATGATCAAACTCTTGCCTAAGGGAAAATACTCTAGACATCTTCCCTAACTCTTTCTCTTTCTTGTTTGCTTTTCTATTCTTGTTTTGGTGGTGACAGCCACTGCCAATTTATTTGTTTTTTTTTCCTACCAAAAGTCATTAATTAAACTTTGCTGTTTAAATTAAATCTAAATTATCACATTTATCCCGTAGCATGAAATAAAGAAGCCACATACTGCTTGCAGCTTTGGTATGGGATTTTCTTTTGCATTTTTTGATTGTGTGGTTGTTGATTTGGTTTTGATTTGGGGGTTGGGTGAGAGAAGGTTGGTTGGTTTTGATTCTGTTTTCTCTCAGAAATTGCAGTGCAAGCCACATTAGTTAGTCAAAGACTGCAAATCAATTTTAACTTAAGAATTGTCCACTAATATACATCCTTGATAGACACCACATCCATAAGCATTAAGCTCTTTTCAAAAGACTCTAATCTGCAATACTTAATTACTTCATGAATGTTTATTCCATTTTCCAAAGAAAAAAGTGCCTTGGCATTTTTCTTCTCAATGTTTGAATTCTGTCTCAGTAAACCTGTGACATGGATGTGCAGAATCATTGTTGCAGAATGCTAAAGCATGTCTTAAAAATCAGATCCTTGACAAAGGTAAGAAAATGACAGCAACTAATGACAACAAAGCAGACCAAATTTTACCAGCTATCTCAGGTATTAGTTTAACTGGGTTTGTTCAAAGGCTGGCTTGAACAGCTTGCTAAAATTCACCCCATAGGGGAACTTACACAGACACCTTCAACTAATTGTAAGTGCAGTTTGGAGATCTGAGAAGACATGAACCTAGTAAAAAGTAAAAAAATAAAAAATAAAACCACAAAAAACCTCTAAAGAAAAAAAAAACACTTAAATTCTGCGAACAGTTCCTTCATATATCAACCTTTACCCCTCCTTTATATACATATTTATGGTCAACACACTAGAAGCAGACAAGTCTTTGTAAATGTAGAGAACTTTCCCCTGAAATGTGGAATATGTATGTATATGATTCAGAAAGAGTTGTTATGGCTTTCATAAAGACATACATACATGCTCCCAGAAGCTGTTAATTCTTTGGGTGCATAAATCTTTCACTGCATTATTTCTGTTCTGGTCATTACCTGGAGATAGAGGCAGTGTCCTGGTTTTGACTGGGACAGAGTTAATTTTCTTCCTAGTAGTTGGTGCGTTGATGTGTTTCAGCTTTAGTCAGAGAATACTGCTGATAACACACCTATATTCTAGTTATTGCTAAGTAGTGTTTACCCTGGTCAAAGACTTTTCAGTCTCTCAAGCTCTGTCAGTGACAAGGGAGAAAGAAGCTGGGAGGGAGCAGGGACAGGACACCTGACCTGAATTATCCAAAGGGATATTCCATAATATAGAGACGATGCTTGGTATATAAAGTGGGGGTAGTTGGCTCAAAGCCACTGATCCCTGATTGGGGATGGGCTGAGCATCGGTTGTTAGGTAGTGAGCAGATTTATTGTGTATTATTTGGGATTTTTTGTTTGTTTGATTGGTTGTTGGGGTTTGGTTTTTTTTATATCTATTTCCTAATGTTATTGTTATTATTAATCATAGAATCATAGGATAGTTAGGGTTGGAAAGGACCTTAAGATCATCTAGTTCCAACCTCCCTGCCATGGCCAGGTACACCTCACACTAAGTCATGTCACCCAAGGCTCTGTCCAACCTGGCCTTGAACACTGCCAGGGATGGAGCATTCACAACTTCCCTGGGCAACCCATTCCAGTGTCTCACCACCCTTACAGTAAAGAACTTCTTCCTTGTATCCAATCTAAACTTCCCCTGTTTAAGTATTAACCTGTTACCCTTTGTCCTATCACTACAGTCCCTAATGAAGAGTCCCTCCCCAGGATCTTTATAGGCCCCCTTCAGATACTGGAAGATTGCTACGAGGTCTCCACACAGCCTTCTGTTCTCCAGACTGAACAGTCTCAACTTTCTCAGCTAAGTTTTCAATAACTTTTCAACAGGCCCATTGATTCTTTCTTCCAATAAAGCCTGTAGACTGAACTTTGCCTCTCGTGTTGCAGACTTCAGCTTCTGCTACCCAATCTGAACTTAGCTGTGTAAAGAAAATTTTCTTCTCTGCGAATGCAATGCCACTTCTGAAATCACAAGACATTCATGTCTCCAGTCAAACTTAAATTTTCATTCTGTCAGAAGACAGCAAGCTCACTGTCATTCCTGAACTTCAATGGCCATGAAGTCAGCTTCATGAATTCCTTTACAACTGCCGTGGTTTAAGTGCAGTCAGTAACATAGATCCAAGCAGCCACTCACTCACTCCCTCCCTTCCTCCCCCCCCCCCCCCCATTCTGCACCCACCCCCCACCCCCACTCTCCCCCCAAGGAGGGATGGGGAGGAAAATCAAAAGAATGTAACTCCCACGGACTGAGATAAGAGCAGTCCAGTAACTAAGGTATAACACAAACCACTGCTGCTACCACCAAAAATAATAGTGATAAGGGAAATAACAAGGGAAGAGAATACAATACCACCTGCCGATATCCAGCCTGACCGAGCAGTGATCTAGCACTTCCGGGTAACTCTCAGTTACATCCTGGACATGACGTGCTGTGGTATGGAATACCCCTTTGGCTAGTTCGGGTCAGGTGTCCTGTCTCTGCTTCCTCCTAGCTTCCCCTCCTCCCTGGCAGAGCATGAGACTCATAAAATCCTTGGTCAGACTAAACATTTGAGCAGTAACTAAAAACATTGGTGTTATCAGTGCTGTTCCCAGGCTGAAAGTCAGAAACACAGGACTGCACCAGTTACTAAGAAGGAGGAAAATATGACTGCTACTGCTGAACCCAGGACACCAACTGTGCAGCAGCAAATGTCAAAAATATGTCTGTCTTAGTTTGTAACATTTTACCACTAAAATGTTGTTTTCTTTTCTGGAGTTGGCAGATCATCCTCATTTTAAAGTATCTACTTATGCTCATGTGACTAGTGGCTAAAAATTGTAATATTAAAAAAGGATAATTTATAAGCTTTCCCTTTGACAGTTTTGACATTCAGAAGGATAAATAGGTGTTGACTTGGTAAATTCCCTCTTTCATTTCAGGAAAGGAAATAAAAAGAAAATGTTCCTAGGCAACTGAATAGGACTTGCAACAGAAATATATATATCTTCCAACAGAGGACCCTGATGTTCCAAGCTCACCAAAGCAACTAGTATGGATAACTACTATGTATTACTAGTAAATGTCAGTTTGGACCTCAAGGCCACTGCAAAGATTTTGCCACAGGGATTGATTTTATTTCTAATTTTTCTGCCATTAAAGGAAGAGCAAAGACCTAGGTGGAGATGGAAGTGCCAGTTACTTCCTTAAAGCAAAATCTGATCTTTTAACTTTAAAAAAAAATAAACAAAAAAACCTACAAATTATAAACATTAACCAGTTACCTTTCTCACTTTCTTGTCTTCCACAGTGCACTTAATCCTTCTCCAGATACATGGCTTACTTTAAGAGTAAGCTGTCACTATATGGGCATGCAGTGCCTAGCCTACATCATGTGATAGTAAATGAAGTATACCCTCTTTCAAGTTGCGCATTTTTGATTTCTTTTGCTTCTCAGATAAGCCAGATAAGTAAGTTTGTTCACTTTTTGATTATCAGTGCACGCAGTCAGGCTCATGCCATTTGCAGAAATGAGCATAAGCATAACACAAATGCTCCCAAAGCATGTTGTAGGCAATAGAACAGAGCATTTCTATGCGTTACAGCTCATTTCTTTGCCATTAATTCAGAACATAACTGTCACAAACTCTTAATTATTTTAGTAATTAGAAAAGGAAATTGACAATGCTTAAAAAAAGATTGCTACTTGCAGTTGTTCCTCCAGGATGTTTAATGTAGCATGCGTATAAGCCTTAATCTCTAGATGGGGAAGGAAAATAAGGCAGATGGATAAACAAATACTGGTTTATGCACTATGTACTTCTCTTTTATTAACTGCATACAATGGGATTAATTATCTCTTCTTGACCTGACTGAACTCAAAGGACCAGGCGGCCACCTTCTTCTTGATATGGAATTTTGAAAATTTATTGCACATCTTTAGAATTGCAAATATTTCTCTTGCCTTTTCTTTATAAGGGCTCAAGGTCATTCATTAAAAAAGATGTAAGATAACCATTGAAGATAACAATTGCAAGAAAAATAAGTCTTTGTGTAGAGTCAAGCACATATTTAACTCTCATAAACAGAATCTGGTCTTTTGTCAATAATAGTGAACTACATTCATTTAAAGATGATTGGAATGTAAAAGTTTTAGAGGGTTGTATTTTGCAATTCTTTTGCTGTGCTCAATAATTTCTACCATGCATGTTCACTGAGGACATGTGAAGACCTAACTCTGCTCTCAAGCTAACAGGATACTGAACACATTTGAAGTTTTATAACAAGGAATAGAATATGCCACACCTTTTGTGTAATGGCAAAATGACATAGTATGCAGTAAGAAATTTGATTTCTCATCGTCTCAATTAGGACATTGCTCATCACAGTCCTGGGTGCTAAGAACGAATACATCAATTCTTATGAACTGATTCATGTTAAATCACAAATGAAATGGGATTGCCAGAGTCAGAGGCCAATACACTAAGTTTCAGCTGATGGTTACTAGGCCAGTTTGGAGCCTCTCTACAAAAACAGCAGAAAGGAGGACCCCGGAAACTACAGGCCTGTCAGCCTGACCTCAGTGGCAGGGAAAGCCATAAAGTAGGTCATCCTAACTGTGACCAGGATGGGGAAAGGAGGAAAGGGTGTTGCTGTTTATGTCAGTGACCAGATGGATTGCACAGAGACTGGGGATGAATGAGGAGCCAACCAAGAGTTTGTGGGTCAGGATTAAAGAGAAGGCAAGGACAGGAGACATTACAGTGGAAGTCTGTACAGGCCACCAAACCAGGAAGACTGAGTGGATGAGGGCCTTTATAGACAAATAGGGACAGCCTCATATTCACAAGCTCCGGCCCTCATACGGGACTTCAACCACCCCAGTATCTGTTGGAGAGACAGCACAGCAGGGCACAGGCAATCCAGGAGGTTCTTGGAATCTGTTGATGGTAAATTCATTCTGCAAGTGTTAGAGGACCCAACAAAGAGGGGAGCTATACTAGACCTTGTCCTCACAACAGGGATGGGCTGGTGGGGAAAGGATGGCAACTTCAGCTGCGATGACCGAAATGGTGGGGTTTGAGTCTCTTGGGGCAGCCAAGAGTGTGTGCAGCAAGCTCTCTACCCTGTAATTCTGAAGATCAGACTTTGCCCTCTTGAGCGATCTGCTTGCTGGAATGCATGGGATAAAGCCCTGGAGGGAAGAGGAGCCCGAGAAAACTGGTTAGTATTCAAGGATCACCTCATGCAAACTCAGTAGTGATGCATCCCAACAGAAAGGAAGTCAGGCAGGAATGCCAACAGGTTTACATACATGAACATGAGCTCCCGAATAAACTCCAGTGTTAAAGGGACATCTACAGGGGGTAAAAACAAGGACTGGTAGCATGGGAGAAATAGAGAAATAGTCAGAGCAGCCAGGGATCAGGTAGAAAGCTAAAGCCCTGACAAACCTCAATCTGGCCAAGGACATTAAAGGCAACAGAAATACTTCTGCAGGTACACTGAGGATAAAAGGAAAACAACGGAGAATTCGGGAAGGAAAAGGGAGACCTGGTCACCTGAAACATGGACAAGGCTGAGGTACTGAGGTGACATTTTTGCCTTGATCTTCACCAGCAAGAGCTGCAGCCGTACTGCCCAAGTCACAGAAGGCAAAGGAAAGGACTGGGAGAATGAAAAAGCACCTGCTGTAGGAGATCAGGTTCGAGAACATCTAAGAAACCTGAAGGTTGAATTATTGTAGCTAATATTCACAGATACGACTAAATAGATAAGCTAACACACACACTGAGATATATATGTCTCTATATAGAGAGAGAAATAAATATATATATATACACACACACGTATGTTAAACATTTCCTTTGAGTGCAATGAAAAGTCAAAGTATAATAAAATTCAGCAGCTTTCTCAGCACTCCTCAGTGTCGAAGGGTTGAGTGCCAGTGAACCAAAACAACAGCCCAGGTAAACAATCTCCCTATTTAATAAACTTGAGAGTTTACTGGCTCTGAGAAGAGTCCTGCTCAGAGGGAAGTACTGGTCACAGCCCGCTGCAGGCCAGGAGAATTCGAAGGGTCTTTCTCTTAGGACCACTGTTTGTAAGACCATGAGATGATTTGCCTTAGTCATCTGCAAATTTTCATCCTCGCCTCAGTTCTGTGTCAGTTTCACCAGTTGCACAACGGTTATGTTCCATCTTGTCAGAGAATGACTGATCTTTCCAAAAGAACTCCAGGTGCTATCAGAGAGTATCCAAACTTGTTATCTTTGTGTGCTACTCCCTACCTTAGCTAGGCAATCAGAACTCCTGGTATGGCCAGGGAGCGCCCAGCTTTGCATCTGTGTAAAGGCTCGTGCCTAACATGAATTCTTGGGGAAGCAGAAGAGTCCAGGAGAAGGGGGTGGAGGGCAGGTAATATACCACCATAGACGTGAATCACTGACAATGCTTCATAAAGCAAATTGTATTCTGCTACGGCCTAATTGCTAGGAGTGATTTTAATTGCATATTAACAAAGCTCCTATATTCCTTCAATTTGAAGACAGCTTTGTAGTCTTGAGCGTCATGGTCCATCCAGTGAATTCATAGACACACTTTCCTTCTTTATGGTTAAATGCAAGGCAAGTCCCATGTCATGATGCCATGAGACTACAGAATGGGAAGCCATATTCTTAGAGAGTAATAAAGATATGTCTCTATCTTACAGCACAAAACCTGTCTTTAAATTACAACTTTGTAGACTTTATCTAGTAACTTGTGAAAAGTGTTAAAAATCTGACTTTTATCATTTAATTCTAAAATGTACATTGATAGAATATGATAATGAGCAGCAGAATCTTTAACAATGACCCAAATCCATATAAAACTGGCAAAAGTCCATTATGTTGTTACTGCTTCTGTTTTAGCAGATTTTCTGGTGTTTCTAATGTACTGATCACCATTATTGACACTAATGGATTGTTTTGTTTACTACATATATAAATAAATGGGCATGGAAAGGGATGAGAAATTTATTTTTGCTGAGGCAAGGACATTTTTCACACGTATTTAGCACATATTGGCCACTTAAGCCAACCCTTAAGTTCAAATTAGCAAAGTTTGTTTTACATAAAGAAGCTTAAAAATATATGTTTCTTTGTGTATTTGTTTTGTATTCCAATTTCTGGGACCTCACATGTTAATGAATTGCTCTGTGAAGTGCAAAAACTTTAAATTTAAAGCAGTAATTTTACAACATATAACCACATGCTTGTAATATTGAATAACTAAGGAAAGTATAAGAGTTATGGTACAGGAATCTAAGAAGGTGAACATAGCTTATATATACATATTTTATAAAGACATATAAGTTGAAACTAGACCCTTTAGTAACTTACTTGCCTTTTTGCCATGCACTGTCACCAGTTTACATTCACAATATTTTAAAGACAATATCCTTTACTCTGAGACCTGTTTAAATGTGGAGAGTGCTAGAGACATGAAATTCCATATATACTCCTGGAACACACTCAGTATGATCCAGGTAAGAAATATTTATTTCTTTTATCTTACTGAAGTTTAAAAATTTACTGTGGGAGAGAATGTAAGGGAAACCTTGCAGCAGAACACCAAATTTAAAAAGCCATGTATGACTCTGAAAGCATTCAAGGTGAATAATTTCCAACCAGAAAAGGAGGTCAAAACTGCAAGAACCATGAAGTTGTAGAATCATAGTACGGTGAGGGTTGGAAAGGTCCTCTATTGGCATATTTTCTAATATTACTTTTATCAATATCACTTATATATGCTTCTGCAATCAGCGATTTGAGCTATTTGTATGTTACTAGGTATCTGAAATAACGTAGTTTTAATTTGTATTGTCATATAGTAGCTTGCATATTAAAACCATTTACCCATGTAGAGCGTGAACCTAAGGAGCAAATGCGCTCTGTGGTACACCACAAGAATTTTCATTTACATATGTTAGAAATAAAAGGCAACAATTCCCATTAGAAGCCTTGTATCACTGTGTCTGAGATTCTCATGGCTTTATTATCTGTCACTTGGAAAGCTTACTTACTGTAAACCAAACCTAACAATGTATAAGTACAGGGAGTAAACTGGGGTGCCATTTCAATTCACTGTTTTAAAAGATTTGGACTATCGTAAAATGTTCTCAATTGATGGCTTGGTTTCACGAGCAAAGATTTGGGAAGGGCTTTACCCATGCTTACTACAAGCAAAGTGACCTTACAAAGCCTACAACCTGAGGACTTTGCTGTCATCATCCTAGCTAGTTAGGCCGTGGCATATAAACCTCAGACGTAAAGAGTAGGGCCAGTCCTGCGCACACTGTTCTCAATTGCTTTAATGACAAAAGGGCAGTATTGTTTAATAGTCAGAGTCCATGGGCCCAGAACATCAGATATATATGGTTGTGTGGATAGATACCTAGCTATATGTGGGTGGGGAGGTACATAGGTAAGTAGGAAGAGAAAAAGGGGGCAGAGAAAAGAGGAAGAGAGGAAGGGATAGGAAGAGGGGGGAAGAGAGAGGGAGAGGAAAAGAGG
This sequence comes from Pezoporus wallicus, assembly GCF_028554395.1. Lineage (NCBI taxonomy): Eukaryota > Metazoa > Chordata > Aves > Psittaciformes > Psittacidae > Pezoporus > Pezoporus wallicus. Next base: position 107,289 of record NW_026637939.1, on the reverse strand, counting down.
GGGAAGGGAGGGAGGAGGGCAGAAAGAATGAGAGATGGACAGATTTGCAAGCACACACAGATATACTTTATACAGTCAATGCCTAGGAAGTGCTTCCAGCTCATAAAATAAAAGAGATAAAATATTTTTGTACACACTGTAATAACATACTGGAATAAACTACAAATGCTTGTAAAATACTTTAGAAGCCTTCATTAAGTAGAAACATAGAATCATTGTAATGAAAGTTGCAAGTAACATCCTGATGTAATCTGCCAACCTCCTGTGCAGTGAAAGTCCAGTGATACCATGTTTTTCAGGCATTGTACCTCTGAAGCTGGAACATCTCCAGGAAGGATTCATCACCTACCTGAGAGCCTGTTCTGATGTTGTATTACGCTCATAGACAAAAATATATTAGAATTCACATTCTTGCAAATTGTGTCTTTTGCATTTTGACCTTCTACTCTGTCAAGAAGAGTTGCCTCCATCCTCTCTACATTTCCCCATTAGATAGCCTTACAAATCTTATATTTCTTTTTTTTTTTCAGACTGAACAAGACATGCTTTCGCAGGCTCCACTTGTGCTGGTTTCAGCCACCAACAATCTTCAACATCCGCTAGTGAGTTGCTCTGGTATATCAGTATCCTCCTTGTACTGCAGAGGCCAAAACTGGGTGTGACTGAATGACATTTTTTGTGTAAGAGTATCATTCATATTTATAACTAGATATAGTTTCTATTGACTCTACGTTTAGAGGAAAAATGTACTTTGATACATATTAAAATCAGTATCTTAAAGCATACTTCTATGACACTTATTTGAGTAAAAATATTCCAGTTTTCCACCATGCTGAGTATTAAAGAATACTGCTCTAATCAAAAAAGGTATTTGCATATTAACTTAAAACTATGTACATTTTTTTAATATTTGAGTACCTAAAGCTCTAAGGTAAAAATGGTAACAAAAGCTATAAAGATAATACTTAACTTGAAAGTGGAAGTTAAATTTCATTTAGGCTAAAAGCAGATTTCTTTGATTCATTCCTTACCAGTAGAAATTGAAAGCCCTGTTAAAAATGATCAGTAAAATCATGGAAACCCAACAACATTTTCTCTTCTGTGACAAGAAGGATCTGAGTCTAAACACTTAGATCTTGTATTTTGCAGGAACATTACAATACTTCAAAAACTACACTTTGAAGTATAAAATGGAGCCAGTCAAAACAAACTATTTAGAGTTGGTTTATGTGGTAGCTCTAAAGTCTGAAAAATCCACCATGAGAAATAGCCATGGGCTCTTTCAGAAAAAAATACACCCTAAATTATCTATCATTTGGCATCTTACTCAGATCTTAATCTTAGAGGAGAAAAAAATACCCTAATATTTTTTACAGTACACTTTCTCAGCCTTTTCTGGCCTATCATCTATACTAGTTTCTGCTAGTGAAATTAAATCCTGCAAGAAGAGTAGCTTTTTTATTATTACTTTCCATGTAATGAACCTAATCTAAATGTCTGTGAATGACTAGAGCTAATTTATAGCTGATTAGCACTCTCCTGCTGCTAACAGATTTTAAAGCTCTTTCCTTCCTATGGTGAAAGTTATTAGAAAATGGAGTTTGGGATGACGACCACAGGAAAATTAAAGGTCTAAGATGCAGCCTAAAAAAAGACATAATCTGCTATGTTGTAATTGCTTTTATTTTTATCTTTAGTGAATGTAACAAGACTTTTCGTTCAACAGACCCCTATGGGAGAATTGAGTAAAAATTGTAATATTTTTCCATAAAATATAATAATTTGAAATGTAAAAAACAGAGCATTCTTGATGAAGAAAATGCACTGTCAATAAAAGTCCCATCAAAAATAAAATGCCTTCTTACAGCCTATCGGTGATAGGAAGTAGTTGTAATACAGACAGCAAAAGATGTAAGAAGCTAATAGCTTAACAGAAGAATCTCGCAATCACAGAATAGTTTGGTTGGAAGGGTTTTTCAAAGGTCACCTAGTCCAGCCCCCTGCAAAGAGCAGGGACATCTTCACCTAGATCAGAATGCCCAGAAAGAGCCACATCCAGCTGGCCTTGGATATCTCCAGGGACTGTGCATCCAGCACTTCTCTAGGAAGCCTGTGCCAGTGTTTCACCATCCTCATTGTAAAGAAATTCTTCCTTATGTCTAGTTTGAATCTATCCCCTTTCAGTTTAAAACCATTACCCCTCATCCTATCCCTGCAGGCCCTACTAAAATGCTTGTCCTTATGTTCCTTATAAACCTCCTGAAAGTCTTTAAAGGCTTCAGTAAGGTCTTCCTGGAGCCTTATCCAAGGTGAATAACCCCAACTCTCTAAGCTTGTCTTCACAGGAGAACTGTTCCATCCCTCTGGTCATTTCTGTGGCCCTCCTCTGGACCTGCTCCAACAGGTCCATGTTTTCTTGCACTGGGGGTTCAGCACTGGATGCAGTACTGCAGGTGGGGCCTCACAAGAGTGGAGCAGAGGGGCAGAATCACCTCCCTCAACATGCTAGCCATGTTTCATTTGATGCAGCCTATCATAGATTGTTTTTTTGGGGCTGCAAGCATGTATTGCCAGCTTATGTCTGGTTTTACTTCTATCTGTACACCCTTCTCCTGAAGGCTCCTCTGAATCCCTTCATACCCATCCTGTATTGGTAGAAGGATTTGCCCTGGCCCAGGTACCGGACTTTGCACTTGGCCTTGTTTAACTTCATGAGATTCACATGGGACCACTTCTTCAGCTTGTCCAGGTTCCTCTAGATGGCTTCCTATCCCTCAGGTGTCAACCCCACCACTCAGCTTGGTGTCCTCTGCAGATTCATTGAGGGTGCACTCAATTCACTGCCCATGTCATTGATGAAGATATTAAACAGTACTGGTCCTAGTAGGGAGACTGAAGGGACACTGCTCACCATCAGCCTCCATCTGGACATAGGGCCATTAACCACTGAATGTAATCATCCAAACAATTCCTTGTCCACTGAACAGTCCAGCCATCAAATTCATATCTCTCTAATTCAGAGAGAAGGATTTTGAGGGGCACTAGGTGAAAAGACTTACTGATGTTGTTGAAGATAATTTTCTCTATATTCAGTACAGGATAAAAGGGAGAAGCCACTGTTCATAGCTGGGGCCTCTCAAACACTGCTTATGTACCACTTATAAAGCTATTTGAAGACCTTCAATTGGATTGTTTGCACTGTAAAATTATGTTTAAAAACATAGAATTAGATGATAATTTAGCATTAACAATAGTTTGTCTTTTTCCTTCTTTTTTTCTTGATTTTTGTTTAGGCAGCTCCGTGGTTATGTTTTAAAGGATTTTTCTGTGGACAAAGAAAGTTCCCCAGATAGCTCAGATATAACATTTACCAAAAGGAATTTGGAAGAAGAAGCGTAAAAGGGAGCACTTTCCCCAACACTTGCCAAGTTATGCACTGAGTAAGACCCAGTGTCCTCTTGCAAACTGTACTTCTGTATTAGCACATTTAAAGTTAAGAAACCACAAAAGAAGTATTTGCTTGACATATGGCACTTCTCTGTACTTGTGTGCATACTCTTTATACTGTGACTGATCAATCAACTCTTAAAATTAAAGAAGGCTTAGAGAAGATAAGCAAGGCTGATGTGCCCATGAAGCTCGAGCAATAATACAGATTGTGACTGACCACAGCTCTTGCAAAGAGGCTGACTTTATCTTGACAGAAAAGAGGTTGGAGAGTGACCTGTCTTTTAGATAGAGCTATCAACAGTTGTGCAGATCAACTGGTGATATAAATGTTTCCCCCTGAGGTCATTAAAAGAGTGTGAGAACCTCCCTGATTTAGCCAGACCAGCATGGGGGGAGTGACTGAATATGTCTCTCAACCAAACATAGAATATAATAATAGAACAACTAACAAAAGAATTTCAAAGAGAACAGTGGGCTCTGACATACCCACATGCTCCTTCCTGACAGGTGGGAACAACCAGCATCATGTCAGTGAGTATGTTATAGAGATCAGTGATGACAGTCACATTGAAATTGCAATAGATGTATTTTGCCAAGTGTAACTTACACGTGTATTGTGTTTTCAGTATGACTTGTAAAACTCAACTAAATTAGAAATTCCATCTAAAATCAAATATCTTCAAATAAGTAAATTTTATATTATATATTACATGTCTGTGTATGACATCTGGAATGTCTAAAAGAACTTGGCTAGATATTATTTGGCTCTGACACATAAGCACTATTTTGCTCCTGAAATCCAATGCAACCTTTCTCAAAGAAGCAGAGGCATGCTAAAGAGCAGGTTTCTCTTGGAAGACATGTAGACAGTATAAACTTTGGCAACTGCAAATTTTGTTCCCACTGCCCAAAACAACTCTCCAATGCTATCACAGCAAGACTCTCAGATATCTTTATATGCTCTGAAATTCACAGACATGAGAGCCTGCAAATGTCTTGTCCTCCCTACCCATTTCCAAGCCTGTGAAATATCTACATTAACATGTGACCAAAACAACTTTTTGAAGTTCTGGCCCTACTGCTGGTGCAGAACATGAAGGCCTCCAGCAATAGGGGTGAGCATGGGGGATGGGGAGCAACTGCAGCACTGCTACATGTCTTAAAAGAGCAAGACTTGTGATTCACTACTTGGTATTCTCTCCTTAGAGTACAAAGAAGGCTATGAAGAGTGAGGCGAAGATTAGATTATGAGATTACCCATGGTGTTATTGCCTTTTCAGCACTGACACAGTAGCATATAGATACTAGCTGGGGGACTTGGATTCATTCTTTGATGCACATCTCTGAGATAAAGCAATGCATTCTCATAAGTTTAATATAAAACTTTCATAAATCTCAAAGAAAAAGAAGTGATATAACAATAAAAGTCAAAATTCAAAACTAAAATCCTGTTTATGTTCTCTGTCCAAATGAGGTGTTTTGAATGATGTTTATTTGGTTTGTTTTCCTAAAATATTATCTCCACTTTGAAAATTAACTTCTCTCATAAACAAGCTAAATTATTCTTTAGGTGTACCCAGATAAATGGAAATTCTTGAAAGACATATTTGGAGAATCCAAGTTAAGCAACTGAAAATTTGTCTTCTCTAGAAATATCGATATCTTCCTAAGTTTTAAGTCTTCCTTATATTCTAAATTGCCTAATCAATTTGTAGTCAAAAGCCCAAATGCACCTCTATAGACTGTTATCTCTATTTTTAAGGCTAAATTTTCATTTGATTTCCAACCTCCCTCTTCTTTCTTCCAGCTCACTCTTAACTTTATGATAAGTTGAACAGAGTAGAAGGATTGATTGTATCTCTGTATATTGTACATAGAATGGTATGTGCTGGAAGACAATTTAGAGAGCATTTAGTTCCAAGACCCCTGCCATGCACAGGAACACCTTCCACTAGACCAGTTTGCTCAAAGCCCCACCCAACCTGACCTTTAACTCTTCCAGGGATGGGGCATCCGCAACCACTCTGGGCAACCTATGTCAGTGTCTCATCACCCTCATTCTAAAGAATTTCTTTGAGAGGAACTTCATTCTTCTATCTAATCTACATCCATCCTCTTTCATCTTAAAACCATTCCTCCCTTTCCTATCACTACATGTACTTCTAGAAAATCCCTCTCCAGTTTTCTTTTAGGCCCCCTTTAGGTTCTGGAAGACTGCTATAAGGTCTCCTCTGAGCTTTTTCTTCTCTAGAATGAAAAAGCCCAACTTTCAGCCTGCATTCATAGGAGAGGTACTCCAGCTCTCTTAATCTTCTTCATGGCCCCTTCTGGAGTCACTCTGATAGGTCAAAATCCCTCTTGTGTTGGAGGCCTCAAAGCTGAACACAGTACTGCAGGTGGGGTCCCACAAGAGCAAAGGAGAGAGGGAGAACCGACTCCCTCAACCTGCTGGTCATGTTTTTCTTGATGCAGCCCAGGATAGAGTTGGCTTTCTGAGCTGCAAACACACATTGCAGAATCATGCTGAGGTTCTAATCAACCAACGTCTTTCTCCTCAGAGTTGCTCTCAGTCCAGCCTCTGCCTAGACTGGTTCTGTGCTTGGGATTGCCTTAATCCAGGTGCAGGGTCTTGCACTTGGACTTGTTGAACTTCATGAGGTTTGTTCTGGCCCACCTCTAGAGCCTGCTAAGGTCCCTCTGGATGGCATCCCTTCCCTCCTTCATTGTCAGCAAACTTGCTGAGGGCGCACTCAGTCCCTCTTTCCATGTTGCTGACAAAGATGTTGAACAGCTCTGGTCCCACTATCAACCTCTGAGAAACACCACTCGCCAACAATCTCCACATGAATATCAAGCCATTGACCATAACTCTTTGAGTATCACCATCCAGCCAATTTTTATCCACTGAGTGGTCCATCAATCAAATACACACCTCTCCATTTTGGAGATATGCTTGTCTTCAGACAGTGTCAAACGCCGCACAAGTCCAGGTATATATGTCTAGGTATATATATGTAAGTGATGGTATATAAATCTGTACATGCAAGAACAAATAAATAGGACCAATCTGGCACTTTAATACGCTAACATTTTTTACCAATATTTTGTCCATGTCTGCAGTGTTTTACAAAAGAATATTCCTATTCAGAGGCTAAAATGCTAAGCTTAAAGGCCGCAGACAGCTCTCAGGACATTTGACAATGTCGTGTGAAAATTAATATCCTTATATACATACATTTTTGTTTTTACTAGTATTTTATGTGAGTTCAATTCAATGTTTGAAAGACAGTGTGCCTTTTTGTGTGGTTACAAAGTAAATAGTTAGGTTTTTTTCAGTTTCACCTAGATATCCATGTAGTTACCATATTGTGCTCAAAAAAATTACTTTAGTTTTCATTTTCACAGTTGTAGCTTTACATGCACAACATATTGTATCTTGACATTTTCCAGCCACCTGAAATCGCAGCAGCTGACTCATGAACTACTATTTGATGTAGAAGCCAAGACTATTTAGCAAATTAGTAAAAAAAAAAGCATTTATTGAGCAATCAAATATAGAAGTATAGTGAACACAGATGGGTTACACTGAACTAACACCAGAGTTATGAAGAAGCAAACCAAGAAAAACAAAGAAACATTAAGTTTTAAGCAATGTTTAAAGGTGATATTCAAATGCTGATTTTCAGGCTGTACAAGATCAATCTAACAAACCCATTCTTGATGGCTGAAACCACACTTTAGAAGTTATTTGCAAAGCTAATTCTTATGTTCTGTACTATTTTTGTAGGATGTATATAAATGTCCTTATAAAGACTTCTTCTCTGCATTCCTTATGCAGCTAGGGATAGAATTGAACATGATTAGCAATCATCATAGTCTTTTTATGTAATTTTGCATGTGACCCTTGTGGCATGCATAACAAATCATGACTTTTTTTGATAGTTCTGTATGCTAACTTGTGCATTTCCTGTATATAGACCTGGCAAGACAATTGGTAGGAGGATCCAGGCTCTTTCTGGGTGCAGGACAGCATGTGTCAGTTATTTTCAGGAGTGCTTAATTTCTACTTAAGTCAGTTTAACTCTCAGTTATGATGATTTTTTTTTAAGTAATCTGTTAGGTTTGTTCCTAACTTCTCTGGACCTTATTTCTTAATCTGAAAACCAGACACCCATTATTTTTCTTTGCCTTTCACATAACGCTTTTCAGCTTGTAGGCATTTTGCATCATGGTTTATACTTTACTATGTATACTCATGATGTATACTCACTCTTGGCTGCTGTAATAAATGAAGTAACTTAAAAACTGCAAAGGTATTTGTGGTGGGTTGACCCTAGCTGAGACACAAGGTGCTCACCGAAGATGCTCTGTCACGCCCCTCCTCAAATGTGCAGGAGAGAGAAAAATATAATGAAAGGATCATGAGTCCAGGGATAAGATAGAACAGAGAGATTTCACTCACAGCTAACTGTCATGGGCAAAAAAGACTTGACTTGGGGAAAATCAGTTTATCACCAAACAAATCAAAGTAAGATAACAAGAAATAAAAGCAAATATTAAACCCATCTTCCCCCTACCCCTCCTGTCTTCACAGGCTCAACTTTATTCCTGATTTTATCTATTTCCCCTCCTCCAGCAGTGCAGGGGAACAGGGAATGGGGTTTGCAGTCATCACATCACACATTGTTTCTAATGCTCCTTCCTCCTCAGGGCAGGACTTCTCACACTCTTCCCCTGCTTCAGCATGGGGTCCCTCCCATGGAGAGTTCATGGAGACAGTTCTCCATAAACTTCTCCAATATGATTCCTTCCCACAGGCTACAGTTCTTCACAAACTGCTCCATTGTTGGTCCCTTCCACAGGGCTCATCCTTCAGGAACAGACTGTTCCAGCATGGGTCCCTGTGAGGTCACAAGTCCTGCAGCAAACCTGCTCCAGTGTGGGGTCCGCTTTCTATGGGGCCACAGCTCCCACCAGGAGCCTGCTCCAGTGCAGGCTGCCCACAGGGTCACAGCCTCCTTTGGGCATCCCCCTGCTCTGGTGTAGGGTCCTCCATGGACTGCAGGGGCAATCTGCTCCACCATGGACTTCCATGGGCTGCATGGGCACAGCTGCCTCACCATGGTCTGCACACAGGCTGCAGGGGAATCTCTGCTCTGGTGCGTGGAGCACCTCCTCCCCTCTTTCTGCACTGACATAGGTGTCTGCAGGGCTTTTGCTCTCACAGATTCTCACTCCTCTTTTTGGCTACAGTTGCCATTCTGCAGTGTTTTATTTCGCTCTTAACCCAGAAGCACTCCCACTGTTACTGGTGGACTTATCCTTCTCCAGTAGCCGAGCCATCTTGGTGCTGGCTGGCATTGGTTTTGTTGGACATGGGGAGAGCTTCTAGCAGCTTTTCACAGAGGCCATCCCTGCTGCACCCCCTGCTTCCAAAACCTTGCCACACAAACCTAATGTACTATGGGTAAACCTTAGATGAAGCCCTTGAACACACATAAAATATGTCTCCTAAACTACAACCTTCTGTCTTCCCTCTTTCATCCCTTTAAAGAGGAAGCATGAGAGCTCTTTCCACACTGAATCACTTTAGGTTCCATTAACTTACTCTTTTCAGATGTGGCAAGCAAATCCTAGCATGTATTTTTGTACCTTTCTAAAATGCATTTTGGCTTATTACCAGAGCCATTACTAAATTATTCTTTTCTCTACTTACTGGAATGGAAAAAGAGTAACGGAACATGGTAATTTTACCTCGCTGCCCAAGACAGACTCCTTATGCAGGAGATAAAGGTTGTTTTGAGCCCCAGAGCTTTTAATATATGGTCACACTGTTGTGTAAAACTTTGTATTGCTTTTTGTCTGGGAACTGAGTATAGAGTCTGGCTTCCAGAGTGCTTTGGTTTTAGAGATATTTCAAAATGTGGGTAGTAACTGAGTAATGGAATTGAGTGGTTTTCTTTTTTTGTTTTCTTTTTTTTAATTTTCTGTACTAATTCTTTATGAGGTTTCATTTTCATTTCATTTTTTTGAAATTCCTTTGGTTTTATTGCAAGAACACACGTCATTGAGAAGGACTTTTTTTAACCCAAAGCACTCCTAAAATAAAAAATTTTGGCAGCTGGTGAACAACAACAAAAAGTCTGTCTTGAAATTTCCATTTCTAATGCCTTAAATTTTGCCCTTATTTCTGAAGAGAGAAAATCTCAAAATAACGATTATGTGAATGCTAAGTATTACATAACTATGTTGCCAGGTAAGAATTCTTGGTTAATAACTGGATAAATGATTTTGTATTAGGACATAGCACTTAAAATCTGCCAGTGAAATATGCTAAAACTCTCTGTTTGCTGTCCAAAATAAGACAGTGTACAATTCTCTATTTTTCACTTTGTGTCATAAATAAAAATTCTCCAACTTTTATTGTGTGAGACTTTTTTAGCAGCACAATCCTGTTCTCAAATCCATTCTCTTTATACAGAATATAAATGTAGAGAAAAAAATGCATCTAAAAGAACAATCAATTTGAACCTACTACTCTAATCAAAACAAAGGATAGTGGAGTAGGCTTTGTCACTCTTCTCAGACTGGGGAAAATACAGACTGCTAGTTTCACTTTGCCCTCAAAGGGTGATGCCTTTGAATTTTTCATAGCTATATTGCAGCAAGAATTGGGTCATATGGAAAGGGTCATATGGAAAGATATAAATGAAAGAATGAACAGAAGTTTAAGGCATGAGTCTGGATATAGAAATGGTCAAACGTTTATTTTCCTCTGTTATAGACCACTAATTTGCTCTTTCAGTTCCCATCAGTAGCACAATGTTACATGCCTGACACACATCAGAACTTTAGAGGTTTACAACACTGAAATGTACCAAAGCTAATTTTACGCTTCATTTAATTTTCCGTAGTGTAGTTCAGAACCTATGCTACATTTTGCATGATGTTGCAGAGGAATGGAAGAGAAACATGATCCCCACCTGAAAGTTTTAACCTATATTTTTATTTTTTTTTTTATTTTTTATTCCCCTGGCTGGTATATTTCATCCTTCTCCAAACCGTTAAAACGTCAACATAGTCACCAATGTTACACTGGTATACCAATAGCAATACACTTAGTTTTATTTACTGTGGCCTTTGTGTATTGGGCTCAATATATATATGTTTAAAAATGTCTGACCAAAGTAGGTATCTGCTGTACCAGTAGACACTACAGCCTGTTCCTGTACCCAATTAATCCATAATCAAACCTTTGTTAACTTTGAAGTTTCATAAATAAGATTTGCAAGAATTCATGTAATGTTTACTCTTGCACTGCCCCAATGAAAGCCTTATGACTTGATTTATAATGAAATGTAAAATAAAAATTAATTAAAACATAATAAGCAGACAATAAAAGAACTTTGCCATAACACAGTAAAATTAACACATCCCTCTCTATGTATCTGTACACTACATCAGAAAAAGCTCATTCTTTCATCTCTGGCAAAACCACCTAACACTACTTAAACATCTTTTGCTTGCACTTTAAGTCAGGAAATCTACAGCCTGTCTACAAGAAAGGCATTCCCTTCAACAAACTACAGTGTCTCTTCAGCATTGTGGAAATTGCCAGAAGTCTGATAAATGTTTATTATCAACATGTGTGCAATATAAGGTATGATTCATCATTATGCAGTAACTTATTTGAACATTACCAGAAGCATAATAAATGTTTCCTGGCAGCTTGTTGGCAACAGGGTTTATTTAGTGTTGACGTTTATTCTATTCAACTATTTTTAAAGCCAGAACTCTGTATGGGCGGTGTGTTACATACCAATGAGAACAGCAGCAAGGAGAGACTTGGCCTTGGACTGATGCTGTATAACACGTTATGCAATTTAAAATTTTCTATATGTTTTCCTGTAGAGTGGGAAAGGCAATCACAGCACCATAAGCTTGCAGAAGTTTCATTCAGCCTCTGAATTAATTCCTTATTTATCTTAATAGGTTCATTTAAGGGATAGAATTTTATTGCTGAGTACAGGGATTTAGTCACACAGCTTCTATAGATGCAAATGATGCCTATACAAAAAAAAAAATCCCCTGGCACATTCTTTACTGTTTGTGTAATTTGATGATAGATTTTGAATTTGGGTGAAGTGCATAATTCATAGCCCTCACTCTCCCAGTACCTACCCACAAGTCCAGATCTCCCAGACTCATCAAGTAGCTACAAGGAACCAAGCTGAAAGTGATATGTCTTCAGGACACTTTTTCTCATTAGGGTGATACAAAGGTACAGGTTTCACTAGGAACCATTGACTCAGCTTCCTTCTGTGTGAATAACAAAACAGTGCCCACTTGGTAGCCAATTCATATCTGCAGTTGGGATCAAAATTTTCCCTTCCATCAGAGAAGACTGCCACATATTTGCCTGAAAAATATTTTAACTCCCCCAATCTCTATTTTCGAGTCTTCATGAGATAACAAGGCTGGCAGCCTGGGCAGAGGATTTTCTCTCCTCATTGCTGCCTGGTTACTGTGAATTAGCCTGGAAGATTCTTAAGTTTACCTACATATTTTATACTGACTTTCAGGATAGAGACCTGATGCCTAATTTACAGACCCTAAGGCAAACAACTCGCCTGGGCTACAGTTTACAGCATTTCATGCACTGGAGTGTTTGGTTCAATGACGTATAGGGAAGAATTTTCTGTAATCTTGGCATATAATGGACATGTATCAGTAACAAAGCTGCATGCTTGCACCTATGAGTATTTGCAGACATGTAGGTACAAAACGTCATCAAAAATTACATAATATGAGATGAATGTTAAGCTTCAGTGGAGCCAGAGAATCCACCTGTATTTCCAGCACATCACATTAAACTCTTATGACTTAATTAAGATGTAAATACTGTATAACCCACTGATTTAACTATGAATAAACTCTGACTCTTTCCTGATTTAATTTGCTGTTCTAATCAAATTAACAGTAATTAGTGAATAATCACACAGATAATAATAAGTTATGTTATCCTTGCTGCTTTTATGTGTTCTCATAATGATACAAACATAGATAGGATCAGAACCCTTAACATTTACCAAAATATCAACATAGAAGTATAATTAATGCAAATCTGAAATGCTGAATGCTGCCTGCAAAACTCATTAGCTACGGTAGGGCATTTTCGAGTTGCATATAAAATATAAAAATTCAAAGTGAAAGGAAAGTGAAGACATAAAATTACATGCAACTTCTGAGTAGGAAAGCTTGCTGGGAGAAAAAATAGGTTTTAACTTGGGTTATACCTTCTTATACCATCTATAACATCAGTAACAAGAAACCTAAAAAATCCTCCTAATCTCTAAACACAACATGAAGATAAGTAAAAGTCAGCAGCAGCTAGAGTAGGGAATAGCAATCTCATTGGACTTCTGTATGTAGCTCCAAACAACACACTACTTTAATCATAGTGCAATTACATAATTGTAATCTAGCCATCAAAGAAAAGATTATCAAGGCTAACTGTTCAGTGCTGACTGTACTTTAAACAGTATAATGATATCATCAGTTTTTTACAATGCTTGTAAAGTTTTTGGGCAGTGGAGTTCCAAGGGTACAGAGGACAGAAAGGGGAAGGAGGAAAAGTCAGTTTATTTATCTGTGGGTTTTGGTTGTGGGTTTTTCCTTTTCCTTTCTTCTCTTTCCCTCTTTCTTCCTTCTCTTTCCTCCCTCCTCCTTTTTTCTTTTTTTTCTTTTCTTTTTTCTTTTTTTTTTCTTTTCTTTTTTCTTTGTTCTTTTCTTTTCTTTTCTTTTCTTTTCTTTCCTTTTCTGTCTTTTCTTTTTTCTTTTCTTTTCTTTTTTCTTTTCTTTTCTCTTTTCTTCTTTTCTTTTCTTTTCTTTTCTTTTCTTTTCTTTTCTTTTCTTTTCTTTTCTTTTCTTTTCTTTTCTTTTCTTTTCTTTTCTTTTCTTTTCTTTTCTTTTCTTTTCTTTTTTCTTTTCTTTTCTTTTCTTTCCTTTTCTTTTTTCTTTTCTTTTTTCTTTTCTTCTTCTCTTCTCTTCTCTTCTCTTCTCTTCTCTTCTCTTCTCTTCTCTTCTCTTCTCTTCTCTCCTCTTCTCTTTTCTCCTCTCCTCTCCTCTCCTCTCCTCTCCTCTCCTCTCCTCTCCTCTCCTCTCCTCTTCTTCCCTTCCCTTCCCTTCCCTTCCCTTCCCTTCCCTTCCCTTCGCTTCGCTTCCCTTCCCTTCCCTTCCCTTCCCTTCCCTTCCCTTCCCTTCCCTTCCCTTCCCTTCCCTTCCCTTCCCTTCCCTCCCTTCCCTTCCCTTCCCTTCCCTTCCCTTCCCTTCCCTTCCCTTTTCCTTTCTTTTTCCCTCCCCTTTTCTTTCCTTTTCCTGGCCCTTTCCTTTTCCTTTTCTTTTCTCCCTTTCTCCTTTTCTCCCTCCCTTTCTCTCTTTCTCTTTCTCCCTCCTTTTCTCTCTTTCTCTTTTCCCCTCTTTCTTTCTTCATTTAAAAGCTGTGGAGTTTCTTTGGAGACATTGTTTGATGTTTGAAACTGAAGTGAAACATAGCACTGAATAAACTGAGATTGTCTTCTCCTCCTCAACTCTCACAGAGCTATAGGACTTTTACCCTGAAGCTACCTCCCTCTTTATGCATTCACTGAAGCAAGAGCGGTAGTTACGTGAGTGAAAACATAACTGGTCTCCTGTCTGCTGCCAATGCTACCTGCTACACCAGCAGTAGCACTAGCAGGACTGCTCTGGCTATGGGAAAAAGCTGCAGGTATCAGGAAACCTTCAGTCTGAGAAGTCTTACAGTAACATTGGATCTATCCTCCTATCACCCCAGGAAAACAACTTCCACATCTAATTCATGTCCACCATTTTGCAAGGTGAATTTTGCAGATCTTAGGAATAAAGACTTATGTGTTTGGATATATGGTCAGTGGTGCCCAGAGACAAATGGTGTTTGAGTTTCTCCCTTCTTGATGCTGGGAACACCAAAGCTGATTCTGTCCCCTTTGTTTTCTTTTGTTTTTTTTTTGTTTGTTGCTTTTGTTTTGTTTTGTTTTTTAATTACTACATCATGATGTTCTTCAGAGGTTTCTTTTGCTTGGATTATAAGACAGAAAGAGCAACCCACCCTTGAAACAGCAATTAATGAAGTTTTGAATTTAATACAGAAAGACATACTGAGATATACATTATGTTGCATCTTCTGCTTTCCTCACAAACTTATTTACAATCCACTTAAGTGGGAATGGTGAACAGTGTGTGTCTTGACAATAATTGTCTGACTTGCAATTTAAGGACCTTCTTTTTTTCTATTTTTAAAGCACATTTTTTTCTGCCCTGACTGATGTGACATTTATACCCTCATATGGAATAAGAATCCAATTATTTTATCTGGTTTTGGACTAGAACACACTCTTTCAAAACAGTATCAGTTAGGAGCAAAGTGGAAGTAGGACTCAGTGGCATTCTCTTATTCCACCTTGATGAAAACATATGCAGGTACTGCCAGGGCTAGGGTTAGACCACAAAGTTGCCGTTATCCATTAGTGACTGATCTCTTAAACAGTGTGGGTATCTTGTGAGGGCTTGTCAGATGAGATCACCAAAATGGAGTTTTCTAGCTTTACATATTTGTCTTCCAAAATCTTATAAGCCTAGTAACATTTCTATATTGTGCAGCTGATAGATGAGGCTTAAATCAGTAATAAGGTTTTACAAGTTATAGGCCTGCATCCCCAGTTGTAGTAAATTACTGACACTCCATTTGAAAAACTTACAATTTGCATCCACTGCTTGTGTCTCATCCTTTTTCAGAGGGTCACAGAACACATAATAATATCCCAACAAGTTCTTCCCAGAGTTTCTTGTAGGGAAAAAAACCCAGAGCACTGGTGATAGTTATTGTGATGTATTCACACAGAAAACTTGCTACAAGATTGCTGCTCCTTTCAGTTTATGAAAAGCATAATAAACTTTCCTAATCCTGGAGCACAGTTTCTCTCCATTAATCATTAGCATAGCCTGGGCATCTTGTAACGCAAACAAGCTTAATCAAGCAAGTCTAATCTGACCAGCTATTTAAACTTTCAATATCACTTCTCCAATAGTGCTATCTGGGCAATATACTCAACCAGCTGTCCACAGGGACAGGCAATTGATTTAACTTTTGATTATGATTGAAGGAGATGATCAAAACCAGTGATGCTTCAAAAGGATCACTGGAGAAGTCAGTTGTGACAGTCGTGACAGTGACTCACAAATGCCTTGTGTTTAGCATGAAATTGGCAGTAATATGAGGATAATCGAGAAATAAAAGGGGCAGAAATAGTTTATTTATAATTTATAGCCTTCCTCCCTCATTAATAATATCTAATTAAAGGGCTGATTTTCACGCAGGTGGAATAAAACGCATATTGATCTGTATAATGGATTCCCCTCTAGGAAGCGTGAAAACAGGAGGATGTGCATGTATATATGGAGCACAACAAATCATTCAGGCTGTGTAAGAGCAGGTAGTGAATTTTTGTCATTAAAACTCTGAGAACAAGATTTAATATTTTCTCTCAGTCAGCAGTCTCCTTAAATCACCAAAAGGGTTTTACTTCTGTTTGCGTTCACTTTCATATATACACATATTTATATATACATATATATATGCACATATGCAGTATTCTTAGCTTCTAAGCAATCGGAACAATCAGCTTGCAGTTCTAATACTGAATGGGAAGTGCAGAGTAAACTTTATTATTATTGAGTAAAACCAGAGTCATTCTGACACAACCCTGCCAGTTTCTAATTTGAGATGGAGATGAAAAATTACTATTTTTTTGTTTAGTTTTACGTAAGCCAGTTTGGTAACTAGCGCTTATGTCATCTCTTCCAATTAACTTGATTCATTGTTTTCTTTAATACTTGGAATGAGCATACCACTTGAATAAATGTACCAATGGCATATTTTTGTTTTCAAAAGTAAAACATATTTTAACCCAACATCACATATTACTTCCTTTTACCAAGATCTTCCTATTCAGTCCTGCTCTTAGAGAACTCAACGAAATTTACAGTTTAAAAAAATCTCAGTGCAGAGGTCATACCAATTTTTTCCTTCCAGAAAGAAAGCTGCATCACCACAGCCCATTTTCCAGATGGAGAGGTGTCCTGGGTTCAGCAGTAGCAGTCATGTTTTTCCTTTGTGGTAGCTGGTGCAGTGCTGTGTTTTGACTTCCACCCTGGGAACAGTGTTGGTGATGCCGATGTTTTTGATTGTTGCTAAGTGATGTTTACCCTGACCAAGGACTTTGTGAGGCTCATGCTCTGCCAGGGAGGAGGGGAAGCTGTGGGGAAGCAGAGATGGGGCGCCTGACCCAGGCTAGCCAGGGAGGTATTCCATACCACAGCACGTCATGCCCAGGGTGGGGGGTAACTGGGAGTCGCCCGGAAGGACACAGGCTTCTGGGTGGGACTCGTTTCTTGGCCAGTGGTATTGTATTCCCTGCCACTGACCAAAGGCCACCTGGTTGGTCAACACCAGAGGATCTGCCAACAGGGCCGGCCCAGCCCAGTCAGAACTTTTACATATTGTAGAGGGGGACAAAGTTCCCGTGGTGCATATGAAGAATTTGCTAGGGAAGACAGTCTGGGTTATTCCTGCTTCAGGTAAAGGCAAACCCACTCGTGGGATTGCTTTTGCTCAGGGACCTGGATATACTTGGTGGGTAATGCGGGAAGATGGGGAAGTCCGATGTATACCTCAAGGGGATTTGATTTTAGGGGAAAACAGCCAGTGAACTCAATTGTATGCTGTTGCCTGCTGTGTAATACTTTTATAGCCCATCAACTAGATGTCTCCAGGTCACCAGCGACTGGCCCTGACTTCCCTCCAGCCATCATCCCAACAGAGAATGAACTTTGAACATCATGGACCGAATGGACTCGGCAGCATTATAGGGATTGGTCCATGCACTAGGAAAATGATCTTTTCCTCTTGGTCTGTATGTATATGGATGTATATATGTGGGAGAGCGATGGTGTATTGAAAATGTGGGATCTGAGCATGACGTGAATGGTATGGAATAAGGGGTGGATAATGTCCTGGGTTCAGCAGCAGCAGTCATGTTTCTCCTTCGTGGTAGCTGGTGCAGTGCTGTGTTTTGACTTCCAGCCTGGGAACAGTGTTGGTGAAGCCGATGTTTTCGGTTGTTGCTAAGTGATGTTTACCCTGACCAAGGACTCTGTGAGGCTCATGCTCTGCCAGGGAGGAGGGGAAGCTGTGAGGAAGTAGAGACGGGGCGCCTGACCCAGGCTAGCCAAGGAGGTATTCCATACCACAGCACGTCATGCCCGGGGTGGGGGGTAACTGGGAGTTGCCCAGAAGGACACGGGCTTCCGGGTGGGACTCGTTTCTTGGCCGGTGGTATCGTATTCTCTTCCCTTGTTATTTTCCCTTATCATTGTTGTCGTTGGTAGTAGCGGTGGTGATTTGTGTTGTACATTGGTTGCTGGACTGTTCTTGTCTCAACCCGTAGGAGTTGCACTCTTCCGATCCTCCTCCCCGTTCCTCCGGAAGCAGGGAAGGGGAGAGCCCCGGTGGGGGGGGAGGGGGGCCTCGATTGCTGTCAGCCCGGCACCACCCACTCGGAGTGAGTGAACAAGTTGCCTGACTGGGTTTAAACCACGACAAGTGGAATGAAGACAGGTCAACAAACTGATGCAGTCAATTTGTCTTTTGGGAAATCAAACCCCAGAAAATACTATACAACACCTCCACCCCCAAAACCAAACCAAACCAAACCAAACCAAACCACATAGGTAAGATTGCCTTTGGAAATGGGTGTTTAGAAAGTGACATTAACCTTGACCTGCTGGTTCTAGTTTTGGATATACTAAACCAGGGAGCATAGATCAACACCTGTAATATGTTTCTTCTGACCAGGAAGTGAATTAGAAATCAGCTGAAATAATAGATACAATAAGTTTTAATAGGTAAAGAACATTTCCTCAGTTCCTAAGTATTATTATTTTGATGTTCAAGTGGCAGTGAAATAATTTTTTGTTATCATTTTAGAAATGCATTTATATTTATTTTGTGCAGGGAGAGAAAAAGAGCAACAACAAAACAAACCCAACCCCCAAACAACAAAACCCCCTAAACCCAAAATAGAAACAAAACTCAGGCTTTTTTCTTCTCTTTCAGGAAATAACTATTAAATTCTTTTAACCCAATAAGGTACTAAAGTCCTGAAGGACTGGATTCCAGACTAGTACCTGTGTAATAGAATAATATGCTAATAGAATGAGGGCAGGATCCATAAGATAAAGATAATTGTCTTATTTGGCTTTGCACACAAATGAAGAAACCTGTGAAAAGGCAAACTCTTTGCTGAAATAAATTAACTGCTATCACCCCAAACCACAATGCTTTTAGTGGATCTTTCTGAGAAAACACAAGTCACAGCAATGCACTACCTTAGCTTTAATGTGAGAGTTATTTCTTTCCTAATTAAAATTTCTGGTCCATTAGATTGTCTGCTCTAAGAAAGCTATGTTCATTCATCTTCCTCCGTTTAGAGATCATAAGCCATATGTGGCTGGTTGTTTTCACATCAGGATGACACAGATAAGATAGGATGTCACTGCTTTTTGGAGAAAGCAAAGAGGGATAAACTGTAAATGAATGAAAACACAGTTTGGATGCACTCTTTTCACTTATTGCAGAGTTAAAAATCTGAATTATTTGATAACTATATTTCCATGGTTTTGCTGGATTACAAAATTGTTGTCTTATTCTATATGAATAGTACCTCAGATCAGATTAAAACCTTAGTTTCTCCAGTACTGCATAAATTAACTCAAAAACCGCTTGTGCATTGAAAACATATTTTGGTTTGCAGCTTCTAAAGTTTTCAAAAGATAAGACTTCTCTCTGAATTTAGTCTTTTTCCCCCCTTGGTTATACTATCCTGCAAATGCTAAATATGTATAAAGAGAACAGGGATCTTATCGTTCAGTCAAAACCACAAGTGAGATCAATGTCCACATGGAAAGATAACATACACCTTTCCCAAGTATGAACAGTTAAGTCTGAAACTCATACAAAAAAAGCAGCCTTGGAGTGTTTCTATAATTTAAATTCAGAGAGGTGCTCTGCAGTGCAAAAACAACAGCAGGTTCAGCACACATGGGCATAAAGCCAACTGTGAAGATTAGAGAGTAATATAAAAAAAAAAGGACATGTAGAGAAGGAAGAAGGCAAATGTTGAGTTGGGAGTTGATAACTGAAGCATTAAGTTGGCTGAGTAAAGAAGAATTCAATTCAGTGAAGGATGTAGGCAGTGAAAACTAATAAAAACACTACAGAGGATGTGATGGACTGGAAAAATAAAACAATGAGGGAGGAAGGAAACCAAAAGAAGAAGAAAAAAGGCAGAATATAAATGCATGTGACCTTGTCCAAGAAAAAAAAAAAAAAAAGTGTTTTCTTATTGCAGATGTTTCAAGCCTCTGTATTCCTCTCCTTCAGAAGCTTCCTGGAAATATCCTATGTCCTCTTATCAGGTTATGTAACATTTCCTACCTATTCACTGCAAACATCCAAGTCTTACACAATGACAAACTTCCCTTCCATCCAGCTGCATAAAACATTATGCTGCTGTCATGGTTTAAGCCCAGGCTGTAAATCAGAACCACACTGCCCTCACACTCACTTCCCTTTCCTTTTCTTCCCCCCTCTCCCCCCCACCCCCGCTCCCAGAGGGACTGGGAGGAGAATCAAAACTATGCAACTCCCACAGGTTGAGATAACAACAGTCCAGTAACTAAGGTATAACACAAACCACTACTGCTACCACCAATAATAATAATGATAAGGGAAATAACAAGGGAAGAGAATACAATACCGCCCGCCGATACCAAGCCTGAACAAGCAGTGAGCCAGCCCTTTTGGGTAGCTCCCAGTTACATTCTGGGCATGACGTGCTGTGGTATGGAATATCTCTTTGGCTAGTTTGGGTCAGGTGTCCTGTCTCTTCTTCCTCCCGGCTTCCCCTCCTCCCTGGCAGAGAATGAGACTCACAAAGTCCTTGATCAGACTAAACACCTGAGCAGTAACTAAAAACATCGGTGTTATCAGTGCTGTTCCCAGGCTGAAAGTCAAAAACACAGGACTGCACCAGTTACTAAGAAGGAGAGAAAAATGACTGCTATTGCTGAACCCAGGACAGTTGTTATTTTATAAAAGTGAAAAAGAGACAGAGATTAAGTTACATCTGTGAGAGAATAGAAATAAGCAGACAATGAAATTGCACTCAAAATTCCTAAATGACAATCAAGTGCATTACTAATAAAGTTATCCATCCTCAATGGGTGCAGTAGTGTCTGAAGGTAGGTGCCAATTTCCAGAGAGAGATGTATTGTTGTTTCTTGTATTGTCTTAGAATTCCCTCAGGCTTTGGAATGGATAGAGAAAAATGCTCAAATGTCAACCTTCTCAGTGCAGTGGGTTTATGCGCTTGTATTTCAAGCATTCACAAATCAAAGCATAATGTGTGTCACTGACAAGCACAGTGTACACCTGGGAAAGGAGAATTAGCAACAGGTTATATATCAAGTTCATTCAGAGGAGTCCTCATCCATTCTGTGCAGAATTTTAATGTTACAAAACCTCTTACAACTGTATTGGGAATGAGTAGAGAACAGGGTAACCTGACTATGTCTTTAGTTTATGCCTTTGAATTTTTCAGAAGCAATACTGCTGGCAAGTTTTAGTTCTATATTTTGAAAGCTGTGAATAACTTGAAAACCTTGTAAAGCTTTTACTTGTGTTTTGTTTGGAGTTGGTTTGGTTTTAGGAAAATGCAAAGCAAAAACACTCATAGATGCTTTATGTGTTGTAAAGTACATATCACAGTTGCTGGGTAGTTTCCTAGAAAAAAAAACAGACGATTTTCCATTAGTTTTTCAGAGGAAGGGTAATCCACTTACCAGTAGAACTGTTCATTGTAGATGCAATGAATGCTCTGGGAAAATATGAGCATTTAAGAATTTAAGTTAATGTCTTAATTCACATGTTACTGAGTAATATGAAAAATTTATGCTTAAAACGTTGCCACAGACATGAAGAAAAAACCACAATTTATGTTGTAAATGAGTGAAAGGTTACCTGTAATGTCCTGCCCTGCAACTTCAATAATTTTAATAAAAAAGAACATTTTATTCTTCAATTGTAAAATGCATCACTCAATCTGAATGGCCAGAACGTTACCTTCATGCAAAGTGGCTTCATGGAATTGATGGAATTGATGAAGCAAATTTTTCTACTTCAGTAAGATTATATATTGTATGCTAAGTATATGCTTCAAATTCTTTTCATTTCAAGAAACGGCTCAAAACATCTCTTAGAAGATGTATGTATGTTCTCAGGACAGCTGTACAGTCACCTAATTTAACTATTAAAAACAATCCTGAAAGAGAGATATATCTAAATTGTTAAAGAAAGAAACATAAACATGAATCTAAGCCTACCTCCTCTATTTTTTTGTCTTTTTTCTTTCTTTAATCAGAAAAAAAAAAAGGAGAAAACCAATAATAACAATAACAAAAGGTTTGATTTCGAAAATATAGAACAGCCTTGGAGGCTGTTTCCCCATAGTTGGTAAAGACTTTTGTTCAACGTTCTTCAAATGGTTTCTGAAATCCTTTCTGGATATTTTCCTATCTGCAGAGAACATCTTTATCTATTATATTAGAGAGCATGCTGGAAAAGATGGCTTCAATACCACCCTTTTGATGCTTTTCTGTTCTGTTTAACTAGGATTTCTTTGTCAGAAACATTAGTACTGGAAATCATTGTACATAACCCGCAAGGTACTCTTTAGCCCTCTGAGCAATGTCTTTCTTGTGAGTTTATATTCCCTGTCCATAGAATTGAACTGAGCCTGAGCTCCCAAAAGTCATAAGCAAGAACCAATGTATGAGTTACTGGAAAATCTATTTGTGC
This sequence comes from Pezoporus wallicus, assembly GCF_028554395.1. NCBI lineage: Eukaryota > Metazoa > Chordata > Aves > Psittaciformes > Psittacidae > Pezoporus > Pezoporus wallicus. The sequence goes on along the minus strand of NW_026637939.1, from coordinate 84,845 downwards.
ACTGCCTCTGATTGGAAATAACAGCTCCAAGTATTTCCTTTCAGATGAAAACATACAGCTGTAAATTTAACCTAACATCAGTGAGTATGTTTTGAGCAACCACAACATTCCCTTTCCCTGAGGACTTCAATGCTGCAACCTGAAGACAGTTACAGCAGCAGATGCAGTACTCAGTTATGACTCAGATCACTAAGTTTGAAAAAGAAAGTTAGTTGAGTATGCACGTAGACACTTTTGAACAAAAAATTTTACCTTTGTTCCATAGAAATGAAGCCAGAAAAGGCTTAAAAGAGAAACAAATTAAACCCTACCCACTCAAAAAAAACCTAAAAGTCTTCAAAGAAAAAAATTGTTGCATGAATACTCTGAGTATTTAGTTGGCACACCGCTAGTGGTCTTCTGTTTTTATTTTTCTTTTGGGTAAATTAGAGATATTCCAGGTCTGCTTAGGAAAGGATACCTTGAAGTCAGTCTGATGAAAAAGCACAATATTGGGCCAGCTTTCTGATATGATAGAGGACATACTACTCTTGTGTGAAGAGTAAATTCCAGGCTCTTTAAAAACATCTGTGTTACTTTACTTATCCCTTCATCTACTCTATGCTTCTTTCTGTCATACCACCTATTATTGTGGTGTGTACACAGCAAGAAACAAATCAAAACCTCAAAGAACATCTAGTTTGTTTCTGTTTGGTTTTCTTCTTTTTTGTTGGTTTGTTTGTTTTTGTTTTGTTTTTTTTTTCCCTTAGATCAGAATGTCTTTAATGGAAAATATCTTAGTGAGCAAAAGGGGATTTTATTTATCGATATTTTTCTTTTGGTGAGTATATGAACAAAACCGTGTGAATTGAGATTTATATTTCTAATGTTAGTGCTGGAGGGTGGTATTGCTGGAGACTGTTGACTCCACAGTGGAGAATTTTGGGGGTGGAATATATGCAGAAAAGGAGAGTAGAGAGACAAAATGAAGCTTAAAGTGTATTACAATTTTCCATAACTTCAGGATATAAATTAACAATATTTATTGCATGCAAAATCTCACAGTAGTCTTTGCACATAACGCTTCTTGTCTCCATAAACTTTCATTTTAAATTACCTTCATTTAGCCATTGAAACCATAACAATAAAGGAATGGAATTAGCATCATAAGGGCAGCCAACATCAACTGATAGTTGTAACATTTAAAATAATCACCCTTCTGGACAGGACATAGGCAGGAGCTCCTAACCCAAGATTTTTTTCTATGACTAAACAATTGATTCAGGCCATTTTGTTACAAAAAATGTTAAATTAGATGTGAACTAATACTATAAAAATTAAAAAAAAAAAAAAGGACAATACAGAGGGGTTATTAATTCAAATAATCTGCAACAACTGATAAATCTTTAAGGTACTCATAATTCAGGTAATACAATTGCATAATTATAAACCATGGTTTTTGTCAGAAAAAAAACCTAGCAAAGGTCTGCTTCTAATGTTGTAATCCAGCAGAGATGAAGACATACAAACAATTTTGTCAACAAACCCAGCAAACAAGATAAATACATGACTGAAGAAAATATTTAAAATTGCCAGTAGTACTGATGGCTGCTGAGATATGTTAGTAAATGGTATGGTAACAGTAGTCTGCAAATGAAAAAGACTGCAGACACACAATAACCACTCAAAGACTAAATGATTGTCAGTAGATGGTTTGGCAGCCAATAGGCTCATTCTGTGTCTGCTTGCATTGCATCATACAATGCTGATATGTTTTTGTCTGAAGAGGTTAAAAAAAATCAAACCCCAGCAGTTATTTAAGGGGAGAATGTGTTACATAAGTGAGTATGTATGCAAATAGGTTATGCACAAGTTAGTATTATAAATTATTATATGCTCAGCAATACAGAAGGTAGTTTGGTTAAGCCTTGTTGACATAACCCTGGTGAGGTACCCAGGCTGCCTTTGCTAGCAGGATAGTAACAGTCAAAAGCTGTAGGAAATGTCCAGATTTCTGAACTTGTGGGTTTTTTATTTTTCTTTTACGTTTTTTCTTTTACCTTTTTTCTTTTTTTTCTTTCTCTATTTTTTCTTTTCTTCCATTTTAGTTTTCCTTCTCTTTTTCATTTTCTTTCTTATTTTAATTTTGCTCTTGCTTGTGCTTTACCCTTATGAACAACTCCTTTACTGTCTAAAAAGTCAAACCTGTTATGTAGGAAACTACAAGTCAGTATATTAACATTTATTTTTATCTGATGATTTGAAGATGTGTTAAATATTCAGAAATTTTGTCTCTTCATATTTTAAATTTTTCTAACCATCTTTTTCTTTTAAGTCTCTTTAAAGATTTCTTCATCATATTTTATTTTCCTGGAAGAAATGTAAATAATTTGAAAAAAAATAATCTTTTTTTTTATTTTTTAATAAATATGTTATGAATCGAAATAACTAAGAAGAAATCTTTGACCTTTCACCTCCCAATTATTCCATTTAATTTTTTACATCTAGTGTACTGGAGTAATACTTGAATAAGAATTGCAGTATTAACATGTGAGTTTTATTTGAGAAGAAAATTAATTTTTTATAGAAAACCTAACAAGAAACTGAATCAAACTGATATTTAGATCCTGATGGATGGTTTTTCTTCTGAAGTACCAGATGTTTTTCAGAATAATTTTAACTTCATGGTTGTCTGATAGGAGTCATAACATAACTTCTTAAGTTGCAAAAGAAGGTAATGTTTGTTGTAATGAAAACAAAGGTGATATCAGCTGGTCATGTGGGTTTTTTTTTTATATGTAAGGAAAAACATTTATTGAAAGGACAGTAACCCCATATTTCTTTAAGGTTGCCACTCTAACTGAAGTCATATTCTTTGTAGCAGGCTCTAAATTTATTTCGGATTAAACCATTTAGTCTCAGCAGAACTGGAATGGATAAGAACTCAATATTTTAACTCAGCTGAAGATTTTAGTGAAAAAATTTAATCAGCAGACTCCTAATTTGCTTCATGCAAAAATGATTCGAGATATATATGCTCACTATGGAATAAAAATATACCAGCACTGTTAATCCTACACTCAGTCAAAATAACTGGTGCAAATCCAAAGATTGCCATTTGAACTAGGTGGTAATTCCAAGTGCAGACACTTCTCTTTTATGTTCAAATAATTTCTTATTGAGTTAATTTTGTTGACTGATGACCCTTAATACCCACAACAGGTTTGTGAAGCCTGGGCTGAATACTCTGATGCTTTAAAATTAATGAAGACAGTATCAATAGTTAAAGTGCCTTTGCTATGGCATTGAAAAATAAGGTAATGCCCACCTGTATTCCTGTATAGATATACTCTGCATAAGAGCAACTCTTAACATTTGCAATGAGGCATTCACTCTATTCTTACCTTACTCTAAAGAAAACAAATCCCACTGTCACAGATGACATCTTTAATAGAAATTTAGTATGTAATAGATATTTAAGAAAATCATCAGCATTTATGATCTTAGGGTTGTACCAACATTAAAGAAAAAGCTGTTACTATGAATGCCATAAGGTGATGTCCTGGGTTCATCAGTAGCAATCATGTTTCTCCTTCTTGGTAGCTAGTGCAGTGCAGTGTTTTGACTTTCAGCCTGGGAACAGAGCTGATAGTGATGCTTCGGTTTGGCCAAGGGCTTTGTGAGCCTCATGCTCTGCCAGGGAGGAGGGGAAGCCGGGAGGAAGCAGAGACAGGACACCTGACACAAACTGACCAAAGAGGTATTCCATATCACAGCACGTCATGCCCAGGATGTAACTGGGAGTTAGCTGGAAGGGCTGGGAGCCTGCAGGGTTGGAGGAGGAATGGGTCGGTGCTTGGTCGGGCTGGGGGGTGAGTTATCGTTTGGCTGGTGGTGAGGTGTTGTATTCTCTTCCCTTGTTATTTCCTTTATCATTATTATTATTGGTGGTAGCAGTAGTGATTTGTGTTATACCTTAGTTACTAAACTGTTCTTATCTCAACCCGTGGGAGTTGCATTCTTTTTGACTCTCCGTCCCTCCGGGAGCAGGGGGAGGGCAAGAAGGGGGGGAAGTGAATGAACGAATTGCCTGACTGGGTTTAAACCACGACAGGTGATCACTAATCTTCACATAAATAATGTCATCCTTGACTTCTCTAAGTTTTATTATTAGTTTTGGATGTAATACAGGTTATGTTTCAAATATCTGAGTTAAACTCACTGAAGTTTTTCCCCATTTTGAAGACATCTGTTAAGAAAAAGTACTCAAAATCTTCCTTCATGGTTATTATTTGTTTGGTTTTACACTGAACAGAGGTTAAGTTAAATAATATCAGTAACACGAAATTCTGGCAGAGATAATTTTTGGGTTAATACTGGCAACTATTTCTTTCAATAATTCTCAGAATAACTAATACAATAAAATATAAGTAGAATAATTTACTCTTTGCAAATTCTTGATTATAATTTTACATAAAGTTTAGATATTCAGAATGAATAAAACATAGTATATATCTCCTTCTAGGTTATTAGGAATTTAAAGTCTTTTCAGATGTCATTTTAAAGGTAATTTTCAATAAGACTTTGGATTTAATCTACAAATATGTGAAGATACCTTAATTTCATTTCTACATACAGCCAAAATGCAAGGAAATTAACATGGGAAGGTGAAAACACAGAGAATTTCCTCTGAGTTATATCAATAAAATCTGAAAGAATTTCTGCCTAGACAACTTTAAGTAAGATAACACTGGCAAGCAGGTTTTGAGTGTTTCTACCATACAATTATTTCACACATCCACTGATTTACTATTATAGAAACGATGCAATTTGAAATAAGTGAATATAACTCTTCCAGATGTGAGCTTTAGTGTTGGCCGCAACTTTCTAAATTCTATACTTTCAGGGGAATGTCATACTTCTCTTACTGCTTTCACAACAAAAGATTTAGAATTCTGGTTATGCTACAATTTTTTCTAAATCTATTCCAACACTCATTTCAGTTAGTGTGTGCAATCTTGTTATCTTTTGTCCTTTGATTATATTTGTAGCAGAGAAAGGACATCATGGACAGTAAAGCTGAGACAGCAAATCTATAGCTTCTCCTGAGATGGTGTTTCTTCATTTTGATTATTTGTGGATTCGTTAAGGGCAAAAACATCAAATACCTCCTCTTAAGGTTCAACATTACTGTCTTTTCCAAGAAAACACACAAAGAGGAAATATGCCAAGAAATAAAGCATGGGAAGAGCACAAAGAAATGAGCTGATTTTGTAGCATTTAATCTTGTATTTTAAAAGTTACCCGAGTCCTTTAGAGATAGGTCTGAGAAAAGTGGGAAAAGTTCCCAACACCAGACAACTTAAAACCAGAATTTGGTGCAAGTGTTATTCTAATATGATCCCAAATCATTTAGAAATGTCTGTAAGGACAACAACAGTAATAGTAGTAGTAAAACCAAGAAATTATATATAAAGAGAAAAAAATATATATATAAAAATTATATATAAAATCAATTTAAGTGGTAATTAAAGCAGATATTTGGCCCTGTAGACTCATTCTATTTTCAATAAGTCACATGCTTAGCTATGTCTAGAGGAAATCACTAGATATAGCAATACATTTGCTATGAGCTGTGGTTTTGAACCTAAGCATTAGAGGAAAGACAGCTTGCATGAAATAGAACTATTCTAGGATTATAAGTAAATAAATAATTTCATAAAAGCAAAACTGATCAATAGAATTCAGAAATTATTAAACTCAGACTTCTAAAAAAACTTCCTTTTGACTTTTTTATTTATAAATTACTTGTAACTTAATTTAGAAATTATTAATAAATCTAAGCTCACCTTCCAAAAACAATGTTACTGATTATTTCCTTTCTTACCTTTGCTAGCCTGAATAACAGCAGTCACACAGTCTGTAGGAAGGTGATATTCTGATGTCCATCAGGGAACCGACACAATCATCTGTCACCTGTGTACATTATCACTCTCTTGTCAAGACATCAAGCCCTCTAACTTGGAGACCCACAACATGGTTCTAGACTCTCATTCCATCTGGGCACTTTCCTGATTACAGTTTACAAACACTTCAGGAAAAAATTGTATCTGTCTACTACTGCTATCACTGCTATCTATATCAAGTGAGTAGTAAGTGTCTCTAATCTCTCTGAACACAAAAAGGACAGCACAAAAGAAAAAATATGTATATCTACAGCTTCCCTTTCCTTTGATCTGGATTGCCATGGGAGGGGATATTTATTGAGTATAATACCAAAAGCCTCTCATCTTGATATACAGTTGAGTCAGTGACTAAAGTAAACCTTGACTGTTTTCAGGCTTGGGATACAAGAAAAACTCAACTTCCCTTTGTCATTTTTTATTCACACACTTTGGTAGCAGCAATCTCCCTTCTGCTTTGAGAAAATAAAAACCTTGCACGACCTATTCCACAGCCACATTTACGCAGTTACTGTAGTTGTAACTGTGTATAGCTTTCATTTTCATTCTATGAGAAATATAGCATATTTTACAAACAAAACAAAACAAAACAAAAAACAAAACAAAACATATATTGCGTTCAATATCTCTTTCCATAAGGAAATGGACATTTTCACTCTGAACATTTTTCAATTACAAACTCTTGTACTTTCTGATTAAAATTACATGACACTCAAATTATTTACATGCAAATCAAGTACTTTAGTATAACGGTAAGAGAAGGCAAAAATGAGTTTCTAGCAGAGGTCATTAATAGTTTCTAGGAATGAGCAGAATTTAGGTTAAGTCATAACTTCATGTCTGAGACATAATTTGTGTCTTGTACAAATGGTTACAATCCAAAACCAGTTTAAAACTCAAATCTATGTTTCCCATAGTTCCAGCACTCAAACTCTTTAGGATAGCAGAAAATTACAGAAGCAGATGGCTTCCTTTTCAGACTGAAACTAGTGGATTTTTGATCTCTCTGTCACTGAGGGGGTGATTAGCATTATCTGCTGGGTGTTGACCAGAAGCCTTACTTTTGAGAATGGAGGCAAGGGAAACAATCCACCTTAGTCTGGACTTCTCTTCCGTCTGATTCCTGCTCTGATTCCTGCTGTAGGTCATTTCTCTGATCCAACAGCCAAGAATTGTGTATTTTCTTTTCTGAGAATGGGGAGGAATTGATGAACTCTGAACACAAAATGTGCCTTAGCAGAAGAAAGTCCAAGGTCGAACTTTTGATGCAATTTGTGATGGGGATAGATTACGAGATAATTGATTCCATGAGGGATATTTAATTTTCATTTGAAATGATTTTCATTTGAAAACTCAGGTTTTAATATGCAGTCTGTGATCTGCTATGTAGCTATTTGGCCTCAGAAGGCCTAACAGATGTAATATGTCATGGTTTAAACCCAGTCAGGTAATTCGTTCGCTCACTTCCCCCCCTTTCTTGCCCTCCCCCTGCTCCCGGAGGGACAGAGAGAATCGAAAAAAAATGCAACTCCCACAGGTTGAGATAAGAACAGTTTAGTAACTAAGGTATAACACAAATCATTACTGCTACCACCAGTGGTAATAATGATAAAGGAAATAACAAGGGAAGAGAATACAACACCTCACCGCCAGCCAACCGATAACTCGCCCCCCTCAGCCTGACCAAGCACCGACCGATACCTCCTCCAACCCTGCAGTTTCCCAGCCCTTCCGGCTAACTCCCAGTTACATCCTCGGCATGACGTGCTGTGGTATGGAATACCTCTTTGGTCAGTTTGTGTCAGGTGTCCTGTCTCTGCTTCCTCCCAGCTTCCCCTCCTCCCTGGCAGAGCATGAGGCTCACAAAGTCCTTGGCCAAACCAAAACATCGCTATCAGCTCTGTTGCCAGGCCGAAAGTCAAAACACAGCACTGCACCAGCTACCAAGAAGGAGAAAAATGACTGCTACTGCTGAACCCAGGACGTAATATAAGGAACCTATAGCTATGTGGTGCAGGCTATAGTTAACCCTGTAAAATATCAGCCCTAAATTTATTAAAAAAAAAAAAAAGAAAAAAAAACACAAAAAAAAACACAAATTCCACCTCAGCAAACAGAAGAGAGTATAGATGTGGAAGGGGTAACATTTAATATGCAATTGGATGAGATAGAAAGATATAATGACTTTCAACAGGGGAAACAATTCATTATATGGCATAATGATATGAGTGAGCATTTATATAATGGGTAAATCTGGTCATGAATATTTAACATACACTGAAACAACCAAGTGCAAAACAGATTTTCTTTTGAGTTACAACCAGGTCACAAGTGCTTTCTGATTTTCAATTCATGACACAATTTTCTCTCTTAAGTACAAAGCAGGTTTGATCATCTAGCAGCCAACTGCAGTGGCAAAAATGAGTTTACTGGTTATCACTTAACCTTCTTTCTTGGGGAATATATATAATAAAAAATAATTTTTAGTTTCTTAACTGAAGATACAGATTTAAAACTGGCTAAAAATATTTGAATGTTTCTATTGGTTTAATATATTAATCCTACCTTTAAAGACACGATTGTTTTCTTACATGCTGAAGCAGTATAGTACTCTAAGGCTAGATATTTCTTCTTTTTTTCCTTTTTCTCTAAATGAAAAAATGTAGACAGTTATAGGTGTTAGGAAGTCTTAACATTCCTTATTGCTATTGCCATTACATTACTTTTTCTCATATTCTGCTTTTAATTGCTTTTAAACTTTGATGCATTCTGATATGGAACTTTCTAAACAGACATTAATTCCTTCATTTTGTCATGGCTGAAGAGAGGATGTAGACTACTTAAAATGAAACATATAAGTGGGTAAAACAATGTTTTAATCAAGTTGAAAAGTATTCTGAATGTTTTAAGTGGTTGCATAACATCCATAAACTATAGACATACATAAACATGATATATTTAGAGTCAACATAATTTTTATAGACGGAAGCCATATCTCAAAAATATATGTCAGTGTCTTGAGGGATTTAGTAAGTTCAGAGAGCACAAGGATCTATCTGACCGAATATACATTTCTAGAAAGCTTTCTCAAGGAAAGACCTTGAAAACAGTAAGAATAAGGAGTTGGTATGGGATTAATTTCCCGAATCTTAACCACAGAAAGATAGGTTATCATTATAACTGTTGTTACTGTTACTACTCTGTAGCAATATATGACCATGTATCACAACCAACAGCTATTTTTTTTTGTTCTCTCACCCTTTCTCTTCCACCCTGCCCCCAGTACAATACCAAGTTATTCTAAAAGTCCTGAAAAGGAGACAAACTATAACATGACAAAGCTTGGAAGTGAAATAACAACTTCAAGACAAGCAAAATTTAAATTGATTGTGACAACCTGCTGAAGATTTACACTATGCTGAAGATCTGGCCAGAAGATGGGAGATGAAACTTAGTTGCACAAAACCAAATCTATCCTGTAAACTTTTCTCTCACAGGAAACTCTAGTGCAGAATCCTCTACAGATACAGAATGTCTATTTGAAACCTAGCTAGAATCAAAAAGATTTGAACCAGCGCTAAACCCTTAATATAGCTTTGAACCTGTGTGGTGGACACACTAAGATGTCAAATAATACAACCTGTTTCCAGCAATATTCTTATTTTTTTAAACCACCCAAAGTAGTTACCTCCTACATAAGACATTATTTAAACTGGTTCTATTTTCCATTATAGGATACCGCGGATGGAACCAAAAACTTATGGGCAAATTAAAATGCTCAAGTTCATAAAGCAGTAGTAAGAAGAAAGACGTAGATACAGCTTTTGGCTGAAAGTTCATCAATATGCAAATTTTCTTATGGTTGAGGCACTATCATGAAGTTTTGCCTTAGAATCATAGAATAGCTAGATTTGGAAGGGACCTTAAGATCATATAGTTCCAGCCCCCCTTATAGGTACACTTTTCTTAAGATTTTGCAACTGACCGCTACTAAAAAAAGAATAGTGAAGCACCAAGAGTTGCCCAAAGATGTAGTATAATGCTTCATCCCTGCAGTGCTCAAGAGAAGGCTGGAAAGAGCCTTGAGTGACATAGTGTAGTGTGAGGCGTCCCTGCCCATGGCAGGGGGATTGGAAATAAACAAACTTAAGCTCCTTTCCAACCTTAACTGTTCCATGATTCTATGACTTTGATGAAGGTTTTTTTGTTGTTGTTTTTGTCTGTTGGCTTGTTTGTTTTTTTTTTTATATATAAAAATAAATCTTAATACAGTGATGTCCCAGTCTTATGTGATATTCCCAAACCAGAAAAAAAACAAGGATGTTTACTGAAAATGTATGCTCCAGATCACACTGTGAACCAGGACTTGAAAGACATAACCCATCAGTCTATTCATGACTTTCTTTCAAAATTGAAACCTATACAGCTGGGAGAAAAAAACATCAGCTGAAAAAGAAAGAAATATAACAGGAAATGTACTGGAAAGTTGGTAGAACTGAAAGACCACTCTCAAATTATATATGAGGAAACCCTTATGTTCAGCACAGGTGCCTACAAGAATAGGCCACAGAACAGAATAGGTACAAGAAGGAAGCCGCAGAACAGAAATTATGATCAGAGTATACTACCATACAAGGAGTAAAAAAAAGCTTTTTAAGTATATGTGAGTAAAGGCAAGTTAGTTTTAGCTATACAAAGTTATGCAAACATAGCTAAAACTGATGGCCTGATCCTAGAATGGAACATTAAAATCCATGTGGGTGCCTGAAAGGCATCATATGATTTTAACTTTAAAATCTTTTTAACACTGTGCAGAGTGCAACCTTAGTTCGTGTCTTGCCATTTTTCATATTTTTCATTTTTGTCAGTCCACACACACCAACCACCCAGGAGCTACAAGTCTAACCACTGTCTTCTATTTGCAGGCTGTTACTGCTTTGTATGAATTAGGGAAAAAAGTACAGATACAGAAATATTTACTTGGGAAAAATCACGGTGCTGTCATCAGCAGAGAAATATTTTGTTTGGTGAAACATGGTTTTTTTGAATCTGTTTGGTTTTGTGCTTTCTTCTCTACAGCAAAAAGGAAGAAAAAAGGTCAAAAAAAGCAAACTGAAGTACTTCAGTACTGAAAGCTATTTTTATATAGAGAGCACATGCATAAAAATCTTACCACATATTTAAGATCTTGCATATTCAGATCTAGGATCTCTCAGTCATTGAATGGTATAGTCAAGAATTTTTATCATGATAACATGTTATACAAAAAGCAGCATTGTGCTACTAACCCATAGTTAGTGACTTCTACATTCACATCCACGTCAATCCAGAAACTTTTTCTGAACAACAGCAGTGAACTCTATGAGACCACTGAGAGCTGCTAGAAGCAAATTACCCCAGACTTTTGTATTCTGATCAGGGCCGCACCAGGTAGCTTTCTTTTGTGAAGCTTTGCATTATAATCTCAGTTAAATCTAATTTTGGTATTTAATGCTGTCTCTGTGTATGGCTTTATTAATTGGTTATTTTATTCAGTCTCTTCTACAGCTAAGAATTATACTCTAACTTACCTAAACATTGAAAAATGATGCCAACTGAAGTTAAAGTCAACCAAAGCTGTGCTACTTTAATTCATAATTAAATTATGAGAGTACAGTTTGTGGGGGTGTGTTGCTATCGATTAAACTCCTAAGGTTAAAAGAATTTTTTTATTGTTCCCTTAATTTTGGGAAATCTTAAGCTTTTTGAGATTACAGATGCATGTATTATCACAGTAATGCAGTTCTGTAGAATAATGAAACTCTCATTTTATATAAAACTTATACATGTTGAGGAAGATTTTTTTTAGCTTGTCTGTGTTTATACAGTGACAGAAAATATCATATTATCCAGCGGACTGGGTCTGTTCTGTGGTAAATGTGCATTTCAGTTTCTGGTGATGGTCTAAAATTATTGTGCTAAATTTTCAGTGACTTGATATTTAGCTAAATATGCAAACTATCTTATCACTTTTTCCCATTAATTTCTTTTGCTATGTTGTCTTCTTTTTTATTTCTACATTTCTTGCTCTTCAACACTCCAGAAAGAAAAAAAACAGGTTATTCAGTTTCTGTGTTAATGTTTACACTTAAACAAAATACAGAGCATCTGCATAGATTTGTTATATCAGAAAGACTGAGTTGTTTAACCACTTTTTTCAAAGAATGATAGGCTATCTTCTGTTATCATGTGACTCCGTATTCCTCTAAGATGCACCTATATTTCTGTAGAAAAAATAAAATAACTTCTCACTTTGATTTCTGCGATTACCACCACCTTTGAAACAGCAGTCATTAACCTCCCATTGTTTCTTTCTCTCTGACTGTAATGTCAGGCTTAAGATATACTTTACTATGATAAAGCACTTTGCATCTGAAAACACAATGGAAAATACTTGTTTCAGCAAACAACAGAAAAAATACCTTGCTAAATCCTTTTAGAGGAAAGTGTTGGTAAAAATATCAAGCAAAGAGGAGAAAAAAATCTTAGAGATGCACTGTATGATGTGAATATGCCACACAGCCTCAGCACCATATAGCTGCCTCTACCTAGTTGATATACTGAACTGCCCAGACAAAGCATCAAATACCACCACTTTCAAGTCTTCCCAGCTGTGCTTATATTGAAGAATTTGAGAGTGTACTTATGAATTTTTAAGTACTTGTTTTTTTGTAATAATAAAGACTGTGGCATGTGGCAGTAACCACTGATATGCATATTAGCTCCATATAAAATTAAACAGAAAAAAAAAAATCAAACACAAACTCAAAAAAACAAAGAGAGATATCACTAAATGCAAGTTTTCTAAAATATTTCTTCTGAACCTATCACATTGGATCTGGCCACTCATCTGGTATGTGGAAGACCATTTTCTGTTTTCAGTTACTTCTCTCTCTCTGTCATGTAACATAATTATTTATACTAATTTGGCAGAATAAAAAAATTGTCAAATGAAACAAATACAACACCACAGAAACAAACAAGAAATAGAAGTGGCTCTAACTCTGCAATTAAGCTGTTTCTAATGAGTCATAAAAGGTATTGTCATAGATTACCACAAAGCAGAAGAGTTTTTAACCATCGCACAGGTGGCTGTTGAGGGGTGGATTCTGTTTTTTCCTATTTCCTTCCTTTCTCAAAAATGTGCAATGAAAATACTTGGCAAAATATGAGCATTTCACAGAAACGAAATCACACCATCACGGAAGTCAAGTTCTTAGACAAGAAGACTGCCTGCTCTGTTAACTTCTGGTGGCAGAGTTTTCAGTTTAAACAGGGTTTTTTAAATGTAAGTACTTCTTAAAAATATAATTCATAACTTTTTTAGTATGATTTTTATCTTTTGCATAAATTAATGGCCTTTTTACCAGCTTCCACCCGAAATGAGTTTACCTTCAGAGTTGCACAGCGGTTCCCTGCCACTGCTGTGTAGTGGGTGTTCTTACTCCTCTGCTGAAATGGGCTGTATTGTCCATCTTCTTCCATCATGTCATGCCAAATCAAGGCATCACTTAATTGTAGGTGTTTTTGTACAGATTAGCATGAAAATTCTTTAGAAACACCTATTTTTGCAGGTCTTCAGTTAACAGAGTAAGCATGCTTACAGCTTAACACTGAACTCCAACGTGAGTCTCTCTGTCACCCCTGTGATTTGTTAGTTTTAGTGAATAAATATTCATATTCACATGTCATGAACTGATTCATGTACTTGTTCTTCTGTTTTATCATCCACAAGACCTAATTCTACTTGAATGCAACCTTTAAAAATATATTTCAAATAAATGAAGAAACTTTTTTTGCTGGCCACAGAGGCAAGGAAAAAGAGAAAGGAGATATGACTGATGCATAAAAATCAACCTTATACTTTCATTATATAAAACTACAAGGTTGAATTATATTAGTTCATGAAGAGAACATTAAACTGTTTCATATTCTCTTTGGAATACTTTTATTTACACCTTTATTAAGGGATCAAAATGAAATATTGGTATCTTTTGTTTCCAGTCTCCTTCCATGCATGCATCTCAGAGAGCACATAAAGTGCTACTGGGAATAATTAGCTCTCAATTATCACCATTTGCATTTCCACTTGTTCTGCTTGTAAAACTCTGAAAATTCTCTCTTGCTCAATTAGCAAGGCCTGATTTTGCCTTCTTTTCTGTTTCCATTGGGCCACTGTGTGAAAAAACGCTCCACCGATAAATTAATTCTCAAGCTAATAACTTTGCAGGTGGGGTTGGAGCTGTTCTTTAAGGAAATCAGTAGCTTTTTAAGGAACTCGGTACCTATTTGTTCCCGTGAGCGGCTAGGATATCTCTATTATCATGTCTGTTTACACAATGTTGTCACAAGCCCAGATACATTCATTTTCATTTCTAAGAAGTCTAGCCAAAACTGCATTTTCAATGTCTTCAGTGAAATAAATTGAAGAAAACTTAACAAGACATTAGGTAACGAACTGCAGAGAGGCTAGGGGTATGCCTAAAAGGAAAGAGCATAAAATTGATACTGAAAAGTGCAGTGAGAACAGTGGAGCAGAGTCACTAGCAGAGCTCCTCAGGGCCTGTTTTGGAACTAGCCTTGCTTAATTTCATTAGTAACCTCTCTTTAAAAAAGGCACATGCTGATTAAATTTTCTGATGACACAAAGTAAAGTATCTTCAATACAGAAAAAGATCAGACTGATACTGAAATACAAACATAGAAGTAACTGAATTTCCTTGAGGTTGAGACTACAATTGCCTTTAGGATGAGTCTAGGAATAAGACGGAATTAAATATGTCTTACGAAATACAGAACATTCTCAGAAATTTCTAAGAAAACTTATTACTATAAATTGTGAATTTAAAAAACACAAATAGTTGAAAAGGTTTTGGTGTTATAACTGATCACAAGATGAAAAAGTCAACAACATGATGAACAAAGAGGAAGCTTGATTTATAAGGAAATACATTTGCTGTATAATAACCCATGGGATCAATAGGACCTAAAGCTCAAAAACAAGACTATGCTCTGTAGAAATATTGAGTACATCTGAGAATTGAATTGACTTCCTATAGAAATCCCTATTGACTAAATCCTTGAACAACAGAATGTCAACACTGGAAAATCTCACACAGCAAATCTTACACGGAAATGGCCAAAACGCATCAGTCAGTGCCTGCTAGGAGGTCTCCTGTCATTAAGGTCTGTTGCAAGAGCAGTGGACTACGCACACATTTATATTTTGAGCTATATAATATATTTGCTTCATCTGAAAATAATTTTATTCTTTTACCAAACAAGTTTTCACTGTAAAAATGTGAAAAACAGACAAACTCCAAAACATTACAATAAAATGTATATTTTTACACAGAAGGAAACAGTCACAGGATTAGTAAGCAAACTGCAGTAAGAGAAAAGTAGAACACAAAAGCTGATACATATCTGTTTTAAAAAATACAATAACCTTACTTTCCTGTGAAATATAAAGCCAAACCACATTCTGTCTGACCTTTTGAAAGCAAAGGCGTGCAACAGATTTCTCATTACTTGCCAGGAAAATGCTGCTAAATATACAGACAAGGTGATCAAGCACATTCAACAGAGACTAGTATACACTGAGATCTGCCATTATAATTTCTACCATTAAATTTTGCACTTATAAGCACAGATTGACAGAAGTGTTAAATTGGCAAAAAAAGGGCAATTGGCTTTTGTAAAACACATTCTGGGGAAAAAAAAAAAAGGGGACTTTGGTAAAAATTTATGAACATGTATGTATGCATCAATATGAACATGTACTGAAAGAACAGATCATGGACAGGTTTGTAACACTTATTGGCTAATTTTAGGAACTTAGATTACTAGTGCAAACATGTCAGTCTATGAAGCTGAAGGGAATATTGGCCTTTTAAAATGTGGTAGAGCACTGGTGGATAAGCAACTGACATCACCTACTTGACTTCTGCAAGGCATTTGACACTGCCCAGCATGATGTGCTTGTCCCTAAACTGGAGATAGACGGATATCCAATAGATGAATAGATGGATAGATGTCCAAGTGGAGATCAGTGACAAGTAGTATTCCTCAGAAGTAGGTGCTGGGACCAGCACTGTCCAACATCTTTGTTGGTGACATGGATAGTGGGATTGAGTGCTCCCTCAGCAAGTCTGTCAACACCACCAAGCTGTGTGATGGGTTTGACACAGTGAAGGAAGAGATGTCATCCAGAGGAATTTTGACAGGCTGGAGAAGTGGGCCAAGTGCAAGGTCCTGTACCTGGGTTGGGGCAATCCCAAGCACAGAAACAGGCTGCTCAAGAGGATGGATTGAGAGCAGGCCTGAGGAGAAGGACTTGGGGGCATTGGCTGACAAGCTCAACATGAGCCATCAGTGTGTACTTGAGCCCTAAAAGCCAACCATAATCTGCTGCATTGAAAGAAACATGGCCAGCAGATTGAGCTAAGTGATTTTGCTTCTCCGCTATGCTCTTGTGAGACCCCATCTGCAGTCCTGTGCTCAGCCATGGGACTCCAACAGGAGAGATGTGGACCAGATTGAGTGAGTCCAGAGGAGCAGATCTCCTATGAGGACAGGCTGAGAGAATTGGGCTTACTCAGCCTGGAGAAGAAAAGACTCCAGGGACACTTATGGCAGTCTTCAGTACCTAAAGGGAGACTCTCCAGGAAATCTGGAGAGAGATTTTTTATGAGCGATAGGAGAAGGGGGAATGGATTTAAACTGACAGAGAGGAGATTTGGATGAGACATTAGAAAGAAATTCTTTAGTATGAGGGTGATGAGACACTGGAACATGTTTCCAAGAGCAGTTGTGGCTGCCCCATCCCTGACAGTGTTAAAGGCAAGGTTGGACAGGGCTTTGAGCAATCCGGTCTAGTGGGAGGTGTCCCTTGTCCATAGCAGGTGGATTGCAACTAAATTATCTTTAACTTTCCTTCTAACATAAATCATGCTATCATTCTATGATTCTGTGATACGATTCTACAAAAAACCCTAAACGTAGTGAACAAAGGCATCACAATTATTTTTATAAAATGTGAATGCAGACATAAGCATACATAAACAAAATTTCAAACTACAAATGCAAAAGCTTTCTTAATGACTTCTTTCATGACAATAGCATTGTGAAACATACCACAGTCTTTAAGGGTTAGTTTGGGTTTTTTTTGGGGGGTGCTACCCTCTGGCAGAAAAGGAGAACGGGTAATATATCAAAACATAAATGCTGGAAAATAAGTATTTATTCTGTGTGCAAAAATCAAGGTATATTTCAACTGAATAGCCCTCTCTATCCCCAGGACATCTATACATACATATATAGCAATCCAGTTTATTTACCTTTGCTCTACATGTGCTTTTTGTTGCTTCCAGTTATGTTTAATATTTTTTAAATGTAGACCTCAGTTTTCAACATTTCTCATTTTGTAACAGCAGTTGTGAACCACTAACTACATGACATTCAGCAACTGAAATCCCATTATTTCCTTTTAATGTGGTTATTTTGAAAAAACGACAGTAAAAAGAGGGTAAATCTCAATCTTTTGCTAATAAATAATACCTTTTGTATTATAATCTCTCATACAAATATTTGCCAAACTTACTTGTCTGGTTTTCCATTGACTGCTAATTCCAAGGAATTTCACTGATGACAGTTTACTTCATGTATGAACAAGTTCCAAGAATGAAAAATACAAAAATATATAGACAGAGGTGTATGGCTATAGATGTTATAGACATATGCATATATATACACATGCATACATTGATGAAGAAAAGCTACAGAGAGGGATGATGATAAAGATGGAAGAGATGATGAAGATAAAATAGAGGCAAAGGTGATGTAGGTTAGACAGAAAGATGATAAAGACAGAGATGTATATGCATACATTTATATGTATACGTATACATGCATATATAGATGAGATATAGATATTATATAGATTCATAGAATCAGACAATCATGGAAACATAGACTGGTTTGGGTTGGAACTGACCTTAAAATTGTCCAGTTCCAAACCCCCTGCCACAGGCAGGGAAACCCTCCAATAAACCACCCTGTTCAAAGCCCAATCCAAATCAGCCTTGGACACTTCCAAACATGGAGTACATGCGACCTCTCTGCACAACCTGTTCCAGTGCATTACCACTCCCGTGCTAAAAAACTCCTTCCTAAAGTTTAATCTAAGTCTCCCCTCTGTCAGTTTAAAGCCATTGCCCCTTCTCCTATCATTACTTGCCCTTGTAAAATGTCTCTCTCCAGATTTCCTGTAGGCCCCCTTTAGGTTTTAGAAGACTGCCATAAGGTTTCCCTGGAGCTTTCTCTCTCCAGGAAGAACAAACTGTCTCAGCCTGTCTTCACAGAAGAGGTGCCCAGCCCTCTGATCATGTTCATGGACCTCCTCTGAACTCACTCACCTCTCTTGTGTTGGGGGGGTCCCAGAGCTGAACACAGGAGAGCAGGTGGGGTCTCACGAGAACAGAGGAGCAGAATCACCTCCCTTAGCATGCTGGTCACACTCTTTTTGATGCATCCCATGATACTCACTGCTGGTTCATGTTGAGCCTCTCCGCAACCAACAACCCAAACTCCTTCTCCTCAGGACTGCTCTTAATCCAGTCTCTCCCTGGACCATATTTGTGTTTGGGATTGCCTTGATCCAGGTGCAGGTCCTTGCACTTGGCCTGATTGAACTACATGAAGTTTGTACTGCCCACCTCTTGAGTCTGTCAAGGCTCCCCTGAATGACATCCTTTCCCTGTAACAGGTTGACCACACCACAGAGCTTGGTATTCTCGGCAAGTCTGCTGAGGTTGCACTCAGTACCACTGTCCGTGTTGTTGACAAAGACATTAAATAGCACCGGGTCCCAATACCCTTTTCCAGTCTGCTGAAACTTCACCAGACTGCAATGATTTCTCAGATATGATAGGTAATCACCTGGCAAATACACCTGCTTGTTCCCTCAGGACCCACAGGCGCAGTTTGTCAGACCCCATGGACTTCTGAACCTTCAGGTTTCTTAGATGAACTAGAACCTGATTTTCTCCTTGAGCTCTTCTTTCTCCCAGTACCTGCCCTTGCCTTCTGCAACTTGGGCACTGTGGTTGGAGTTCTCATCAGTGAAGACCAAGCAAAAAAAGTTTTTGAGTACCTTGGTTTCCTCCTTGTCCCAAGTGAACGTTTCCTGTTTCCTTCCTGAGGGGTCTGACATTTTTCCTAATCTTCCTTTTGTCCCCAGTGTACCTATAGAAGTTCTTCTTGTTGCCCTTAATGTTTTTAACCAGTCTGGGTTCTGTCAGAGTTTTAGCCTTTGTAACCTGATTCCTGGCTGCTTTGATTGTTTCTCCATATTCCTCCCAAGCTACTTATCCTTGTTTCCACACTCTGTAGGTCTCTTTTTTATGGTGGTATTTGTCCAGGAGCCACTTGTTCATCCGTGCAGGCCTCCTGACAGATAGATATAGATGATATAGATATAGATATAGATTAGATATAGATAGATATAGATGATATAGATGTAGATGTAGATGTAGATGTAGATGTAGATAGATATAGGTGATATAGACAGATACAGATATAGAGATATAGAGACAGAGATTTAGAGGATAGATATAGATATTGTCCTGGGTTCAGCTGTAGCAGTCATGTTTCTCCTTCGTGGTAGCTGGTGCAGTGCTGTGTTTTGACTTCCAGCCTGGGAACAGTGTTGGTGAAACCGATGTTTTCGGTTGTTGCTAAGTGATGTTTACCCTGATTTTGTGAGGATCATGCTCTGCCAGGGAGGAGGGGAAGCCAGGAGGAGGCAGAGACGGGGCACCTGACCCAAGCTAGCCAAGGAGGTATTCCATACCACAGCACGTCATGCCCAGGATGTAACTGGCAGTTACCCAGAAGGGCTGGGACTGCAGGGGTGGAGGAGGTATCGGTCGGTGCTTCGTTCGGCTGGGGGGATGAGTTATCGGTTGGCTGGCGGTGAGGTGTTGTATTCTCTTCCCTTGTTATTTCCTTTATCATTGTTATTATTGGTGGTAGCAGTAGTGATTTGTGTTATACCTTAGTTACTAAACTGTTCTTATCTCAACCCGTGGGAGTTGCATTCTTTTTGATTCTCCTCTCTGTCCCTCCGGGAGTAGGGGGAGGGAAAGAAGGGGGGGAGTGAGTGAACAAGCTGTCTGGCTGGGTTAAAACCATGACAGATCTATAGATATAGATTATGGATATAGATGATATAGATATAAATATATATGGATTTAGATACAGATTTTGAGATAGATATCAAGATATATAGATATCAAGATAACGATAGGTGCATACATAGATCTATATTAGATATAAAGAGAGACGAGATGATATGAAGGTAGTGAAAGGGATATAGCTACAGATGCAGATACGGGTACTGTATCTGTGCGTTCCTTAGAACAAGGATTATTAAAATATTTAAAGAAAATCTTATTGGGAATAGTGTAGTTAAATGGTGTCTCTGAGTTTGCCTGAGCTTGGGGGCTGTTGTAACAACACTGTGAAGAAGCTGCAATGGTCACAGCCTGTAATATTTCATCATGTATTGCAGCAGCAGAGGTGTCACTGCTGATATTTTTCTGTGGTGGATTTACTTGAAACCAAGTCCTTGAAGCAAAATGTCTGAAAAAAAAGGACATGAAAAGATTATATTATGAGCTTTCACAATTTTAAGAGTATATTGGGTGTATTTAGTCAAACGCAGTAAAAGGTTTTCATTCCTCTGTACTGGGTGAGAAAATACACTGATAATATCATTTCTCTGTTTTAAGGGCACTGTTGTTGATTTAAAAAGTGCATTCTTCATTTGAATTTAATGTTTTCTCAGTTTGCTTCACCTTCAGGTTACAATAATATTTTGCCCTGAGAAAATGTATTTCTTCTCCAGATAAGTGTTTATCTTCCTGATCCACCAGCAAAAAAGTAATGTATGTGCAGTGTAAAGAAACAAAGAAGTGCATTAGAGCCACACGATTCCAAAAGAATCCTCTTCCTTCAGGCAAGACATCAAGCAATGTAGTAATGCATACCTGTCTTGTGAGCCAAAAGAAGAGAATAAACATTTCATCACATATTATCTGCTTCATTTAATCCACAGGGGCTTTAATAGATAATACTCTGAGCCCAGTGTGCTTGAATGAGCATGGCATTCATTGTCCTAGATCATTTACTTGTACAGGCTGGAAGCTATATGAAGGCAATTAACATTTATCATAAATCAAACAAGGCTTTTATGGCAACCAGAAAAGCACCTCTGGAAATGTCATTTTTCAGATTACCACAAGGCAATGAAGAGTGGGAAAAGTCTTTATTTATTTATTTATTAATTAGTAAACCTTTCAGGCAGATAACTGAAAATCAATGGATTATTTCTAAAACATTTGATAAGCAATGCAAAACAACATCACACACATGCAGAATAACATCCACCACAAAACTATAACCAAGACCAAATATGTCTGATTATATTCAGAATACTGCAGAAAGGATGTGTCTGCGTGTTTATTAATAAACGTTCTTTAGGATGCATACTACGCAAAAACAGTGACTTGCACAAATTGTAGAACACAAAGTAACCTCCTGAAGTCATAAATTTGATGTATTTGAGGTGTATGGTCTTTTTGGGCAGTAACTAGGTTCAGAAAATTGAAGATAAACATCGCGGAGAGCACTGGGGAAATGAAGGAAGTTAAGTCTGAGGTTCAAATCCAATCTGAGAAATTATCGCAACAAAGCCTTATTTGATTTGGGAGAGTTCAGAAATTCACATTGTCCAGCTGTAGGAGCGGCACCATCCCTGAGTGGTTAAAAACCTGCCCCAGGGAGCGCAAGGGACCAAGAGCACGGTGAACAGAGTGGGCAAACAGGGCGGGTAG
Source organism: Pezoporus wallicus (assembly GCF_028554395.1). NCBI lineage: Eukaryota > Metazoa > Chordata > Aves > Psittaciformes > Psittacidae > Pezoporus > Pezoporus wallicus. The sequence goes on along the minus strand of NW_026637939.1, from coordinate 62,968 downwards.
AGGCAAGAGGCAGTTTGCGCGGCAGTTCACATGGGCAGGTGAGCAGGATGGTGAGCACTCGCCGTATGACCAGGGATGGTCTGGGAGCTCTGCTCTGGCTGCCCCAGCGGTGACCAGCGTAGGCACCCAGACAGAGCGATGAGAGGGGAGGCTGCAGGGCAGAGCTCGGAGTGTAGGGAGTGCCTGCACTGGTCTTGTGAGGGGAGGGTGCACAATGGGCAGGGCTGCACTTGGTGCTCCCTGGTGGAGGTCCTCCTGCAGCAGGTGGCTGAGCTGCGGGATGCTATTAGGCTGCAAGATGTCAGGGTAGCTGAGAGGAAGCAGGAATGCTTGCTCCCTGCCCAAACTGTGCAGGGGCCTCAAGCTTCCCCTCTAGCTCATGAAGGAAAGAAGGAGGCCATTAACCCAGGAAGTGACAAAAAAAAAAAAAAAAAAAGGAGGAAAAAGACAATTAAAAGCAAGGGGCTTCCTCCTAAATCTGTTGTCCTCATGCAAAACTGCTTTGCTGTCTTGCAGGAGGATAATGAGGAAACGCACTTGCACCAGAAACAGCCAGCTGATGCACTGGTAAAGAAAATCTCTACTGGTGCTGCCAGGAAAAAGTGGTGGGTCATAGTAGTAGGGAACTCTACTTTGAAAGGGACAGAAACACTTGTCTGTCGGCCTGACCCGGTCTCAAGGGAGGTGTGTTGCCTATCAGGGTCATGGATCTGGGATGTTGCAGAGAGGCTGCCTGCTCTAGTAAGTCCCACGGACTATTACCCACTTCTAGTGATACATGTGGGTGCTAGTGATATAGATAGTAGTAGACTGGGGAACATAAAGAAGGGCTACAGAGCTCTGGGAGAGGTGTTTAGGGGCTCTGGAGCTCAGGTGGTCTTTTCGTCAATTCTCCAGGGTACAGGGGAGGACCTAAAAAAAGCTAGGAGGATTGGCCAGGTCAATAAATGGTTAAAAGGGTTGTGCCATAGTCAGGGGTCTGGTTATCTTGAACATGGGATTCAATTTAGGAGGCCAGGTCTACTGGGGGCTGGTGGAGCTGGTCGTGCAGTTTTGGTAGGAGGTTTACCAGGCTGGTCACAGAAGCTTTAAACTAGATGTGCTGGGGGAGGGGGGGCATCATTCCATCCCAGCACTCCCAGTCAGTTGCCAGCACCTATAATAAATGCTTGGAGCAATGTAGAGATATTCCACCTGCTCCAGCCAATGAGGCAGCCTCATCTGGGGCTCGGCTCAGTTGCCTCTATACAAATGCCCGTAGCATGGGGAACAAACAAGAGGAATTAGAGATGTGTGCACATCTACAGGGGTATGATGTAATAGGCATCACAGAAACATGGTGGGATGGCTCCTATGACTGGAGTGTTGGAATGGAAGATTACAGGCTCCTTAGAAAAGACAAGCCTGGCAGGTGGGGAGAGGGAGTTGATCTTTATGTTAAGGATAGGCTGAAGACTATGTAACTCTGTCTGGGGACAAGTGAGCAGTTAGCAGAGAGTTTGTGGGTCAGGGTTAAAGGGAGCACAGCGATGGGAGACATTATTGCGGGGATCTGTTACAGACTACCTGATCAAGAGGAATCTGTGGATGAAGCACTCTATTGACAGATAGGAAAAGCCTCACACTCACAGGCCCTTGCTGTCATGGGGGACTTCAACCACCCTGGTATCTGTTGGAGGGACGGTACAGCCTGGCACAAGCAATCCAGGAGGTTCCCCGATTGTGTGGAAGACAACTTCCATCTGCAAGTAACAGAGGAGCCGACAAGGAGAGGTGCCATGCTTGACTTTGTGCACACCAACAGAGAAGGGCTGGTTAGAAGTGTGATGCTCCAGGACAGCCCTGGTCGCAGCGATTGTGAGATGCTCGAATTTGAGATCCTCAGGACAGTGAGAAGGGCGTGCAGCAAGCTCACTGCCCTGGACTTCAAAAGAGCAGACTTTGGCCTCTTCAGGAACCTGCTTAGTAAGGTTCCATGGGATATAGCCCTAGAGGGCGGGGGAGGGCAAGACTGTTGGTTGATATTCAAGGATCACCTACTACAAGTTCAAGAGTGTTTCATCTCAACTAGAAGGAAGTGCAGCAGGAGGGCCAGGAGACCTCCTTGGATGGATAAGGAGCTGCTGAGGAAAATTCAAAGGAAAAAAGAGGCTTACAAAAGGTGGAAGCAAGGACAGGCGGCCTGGGAAGAGTACAGTGAGGTTGTTCAGGAAGCTAGGGACCAGGTTTGGAAAGCTAAGGCCCAGTTAGAATTAAACATGGCTAGGTATGTGAAAGGTAACAGGAAGGGATTCTATAGGTACATTGCAAATAAAAAACAGACTAAGGACAATGTGGGCCCCCTCCGGAAGCTATCAGGTGAGCTGGCTACACAGGATTTGGAGAAGGCTGAGGTTCTGAATGACGTCTTTGCCTCAGCCTTCACTAGCAAATGCTCTGACCACACCACTCAAGTCTTGGAAGGCAGATGCAGGGACTGTGAGAATGAAGACCTTGAGCCCACTGTAGGAGAGGATCTGGTTCGAGATCATCTTAAGAACCTGAATGTGCACAAGCCCATGGGACCTGGCAAATGAAGTTGCTAAGCCACTGTCCATCATAGTTGAAAAATCATGTCAGTCAGGTGAAGTTACCGACAACTGGAAAAAGCAAAATATAACCCTCATTTTCTAGATGGGGAAAATGGATGGCCTGGGGAATTACAGACCAGTCAGTCTCACCTCTGTGCCTGCAAAATCTAGGAGCAGATTCTCCTGGAAGGCAAGCTAAGGCACATGAAAAACAACAAAGTGCTTGGTGGCAGCTGGCATGGCTTCACTAAGGGGAAATCCTGCCTGACCAGTTTGGTGGCCTTCTATGATGGGGCTACGGAACTGAGGGACAGGGGTAGAGCAGTTGATGTCATCTACCTTGATTTGTGAAAAGCATTTGACACTGTCCCACACGACATCCTTGTCTCTAAACTGGAGAGACATCAGTTTGATGGATGGACCACTTGGTGCATAAAGAACTGGCTGGATGACCACATGCAAAGAGTTGTGGTTAATGGCTCAATGTCCAGCTGGAGACCAGTAAACAGTGGTGTCCGTCAGGGATCTGTGTTGGGACCGGTCTTAATATCTTCATTGCTGACATGGATAGTGGGATTGAGTGCACCCTCAGCAAGTTTGTCGATGACACCAAGCTGTGTGGTTCGGTTGATACACTGGAAGGAAGGAATGCCATCCAGAGGGACCCTGACGCGCTTGTGAGGTGGGCTGATACCAACCTCATGAAGTTTAACCATGCCAAGTGCAAGGTCCTACACCTGGGTCAGAGCAATCTCAGGCACAGCTACAGGTTGGGCAGAGAAGAGGTTGAGAGCAGCCCTGCAGAGAAAGACTTGGAGGTGCTGGTGAATAAGAAAATGAACATGAGCTGGCAGTGTGCGCTTGCAACCCAGAAAGCCATCCATATCCTGGGCTGCATCAAAAGGATCGTGACCAGCAGGTCAAAGGAGGTGATCCTGCCCCTCTACTCTGCTCTTGTGAGACCTCACCTGGAATATTGTGTACAGTTCTGGAGTCCTCAACATAAAAAGGATACGGAGCTGTTGGAACAAGTCCAGAGAAGGGCCACGATGAGGATCAGGGGACTGGAGCACCTCCCGTATGAAGATAGGCTGAGAAAGTTGGGGCTGCTCAGCCTGGAGAAGAGAAGGCTGTGTGGAGACCTCATAGCAGCCTTCCAGTATCTGAAGAAGGGAGCCTATAGGGATGCTGGAGAGGGACTCTTCATTAGGGACTGTAGTGATAGGACAAGGTGAATGGGTTAAAACTTAAACATTGGAAGTTTAGATTGGATATAAGGAGGAAATTCTTTCTTGTTAGGGTGGTGAGGCACTGGAATAGGTTGCCCAGGGAGGTTGTGAATGCTCCATCCCTGTCAGTGTTCAAGCCCAGGTTGGACGAAGCCTTGGGTGAGATAGTTTAGTGTGACGTGTACCTGGCCATGGCAGGGAAGTTGGAACCAGATGATCTTAAAGTCCTTTCCAATCCTGGCTCTTCTATGATTCTATAGGCTGGACATCCTAGACAAAGCAACCTACAATATAACAATGTCTTAATAGAACCAATTATCAGATTGAAAACTCTTTTCCTGAAATTTATTTCAGCATCTTAAACAGGATGTTTTCATCTAGGCCTTTCACAGGATAAATTGTTTTACATAAATAGTACGTGTGTATAAACACTCATATGTAACCATCATCCAATTTATTATTTTTTACTGAAGAAAAAAGTAAAGAAGAAATGAGACTCGAGAGTTAATTTGGCACAAAGGTAGATACTACCGTGGTGTGAAAAATAATATGAGTTTGTGTTGCCAATTACAAGCATCTACTTTAGGACATATTCTGGTTTATGGTATAAATAAAACTGGGTCAACACTAAATGCATCTGTTTTGCAGCAACTTCGTGATAAGATCAGATATACTACCTGGCACACCACTGTAACTTGCACATCTGGAAGAAGATTCTGGGTTCACAGAAATTTGGAATATCTCTGGTGAATGTTGAAAAGTCACAGGCAGTCACATCAGAATTTAACTCTGGGGCATCGCTTGCTTTCTTGTCACAGCACTGGCAATTTCTCTTCTTTCTTGACCCTTCATCATACAAAGCTCTTCTATCATAATATGTGGTCCTTACTAAACCTTCAGAAAAGAGATTTTTTTTTCCCCACTTTAAGATTTTCTTTGGAATAGTTTCTTTCCCTCCTCAGCTAGCATTGACAATCTAATGACTAACACATAAGTTATTTCTCTTTTAGAATGTCTTCCTGGTGCCTCTTGTACTCCCTGTAGCTGTCATGAACAACAAACTTATCTCAATTTCAGCTTATTTAGGAGTAAAAAATGTACTTGCTTCAAATGTAACTGTGATATATATCTGTATTAAAATCATACTGAACTCTAGAAGAGATGTGAACCGTTTCAAAAGAAACATCAAAACTACAAAACAGATTTCTCTTAACCTCAGCAATAGTCTGATTGCAAATTTAGAAAGGAAAAGGTGAAGGAATCTGAAGAAAAAAAAAAATCACAGAGTTAATAAACATTAATTAATATGCAATAGGTACCTTAAAATACTTCAAATGCATCTGACATTTCTAACCAACCTCTTGTAGTTCAACAAAGGAAGAAAAAGAAAAAAAAAAGGATACTTTTAGCTTTATTCTTTAATAATTTAAGTAATTGCTGTCATGGACTTGTAAAGTAAAAGCCTGCCGATAAGATAACTAGCATGCAAATGCATCAGATGAGACTGTAGCAAATCAATAATGTTGGAATATATATCATGTGAGTTTTGTTGAGTGCATTGCTTATGAATGTAATTAGTTAATTACATAGTCATATGAAATTTCAAGGTATTTATATATTTTTACAATGTAATTTCAAGTTCTTGTCAAATATTTTCAAGTGTAATTTTTCAAAGAGCTATGAGCTTTCCCATTTCCAAACTTTTTTGATATCTGATATCAGCAAATGAAAGAGACCACTCTGAAAGTAGGTCATCCTAAAAATACATCACAGTTTTACACTTTACTTTGGAAGAATATCACCTGCAGTCTTTACCATATGAACTATTGTCAATCAATCAGGCTTATTAAATAGTTCTTTTGTGTCCTTACCTCCAGGGTTTCTTAATATTATTTACACAGAGATAGTTTAGATAGCTAATATCCACTGTTCTCAATCAGACATGTATACATGAATGCATACGTGAGATTATGAGTCCTGGCACTTTGGCACTATAAGGAAAAATGGCTTTGGTGAACTGGAAGAAACAAGAATTTGACAAAGGTTATAATAGTATATTTGATATTTATTTTAGTGAAGTGTTCAGGTTTTAAAGCTCTTACAGGTTTTACAGTTGAAGATGCTTGTGCAGCACATGACTATATCTTTATTTGCATTTTTCTCAACAGACTCTACATCTTTTCAAAGACCTTATTGCATTTACTCCTGCCTTTTTCACTTCAAGATTAAGCAAGTCTAGTACATTCTGTAAGGACCTGCATTGGTTACATAGGATTTCTGCATCTTTTTACCTGAGTTCTATATAATATTTCTCTATATATAAATCAAATACAGAAAGTTACTAAGCAAGTGTCGAAAACCAGGAAAATTAAGTGTGGCTGAACTCAAGCTTATTCAGGGAATTCAACAATTCACTGTAATTCTTCAAATCCCACTGTAAAAATCTCACACTGAGTATTGGTTTACAAAAAAATCCCAACCCAAACCAAATTAACCCAAACCAAACAAATCAAAACACCTGATGTTTTCAGGGTAAATAATATTCGATTTTCCTTTTGCTATGCTATCTGTCTAAAAGATTGAAAAAACTCTATCTTTTCTATAACAAGTTTATATTCTTGGGATTAACCCTCTCTCTTTGGGATTTACCTTTTGGAGATTAAAGATTTATATTGAACATTTTTTTTTAACTTTTAGAAAATTGTTGCAGGAGTAAGTTTTGTTTTAATTTTTTTATGCTGCATCATGCTACTGTAAATGCGATTATAAGATAAAGCACATACCAACAATATGCAAATAGTGAAAAGGACAGATTAAATGTGAAAGTACAAATATACAAACCTGTATAAAATGTTCATCTGGCATATAAATTTGAGTAGACTTATAAAAGTGCTTTCTTATGAAGATTCATCCTGGAGAGAAACAATTGTGTTTATTATAGACATTTGTATTCAAGAATAAGGAACTAATTTTACAGAGATGCTTAAAGAAAAACAACTTTTGCAGTACTGGCAGTTTTAGGGTTTTATGTGTAATAAAAACTAAATTATGTGTCTTAATCACACAGATTCAGTGCAAATTTATACTATACTAATGAATATTTCCTCCCAAGCAAGGTTTCCTGAGTTTATTCAAAGTGCCATGGCAAAACAAGATGACGAAAACCTGCATCATCACCACTTACGCTTCAACAGGTAAACAGCTTCATTTCACACAGCTGTCAGTCTACCTATACTTATGTCAAACAGAGGTTTGCACTTCTATTTGTCCAAGAACTCAACTTTTGGCATGTATTTTAGATATACTTCACTATTTCTGTGTACGTTCATAAGGTAAATGCTCATATGTCTTCTTGAGACAGGTGAGCAGATGATGGTGAACTTCTAGATGGAATTTGAAATCCTGAGCACTAGGGTTACCATAGCCCTCAGGTCTGACTGCTTTGTTTTAAATAGGAGTTTTTTCTACCTTCAAAATAATAAAGACAAGACACGCTGATTTTAAAGTGTATCATGACTTTAAAGCCTTCCTTCCAAATGAATATTTTATGGGCTATCAGGAAGAGCATGTTTACTTTTCTTGACAGGTATTTGCCAGCTGGCAAAAACCAAGAAATAATAGTTTAAGTCTTGTAATTTTCTTCTGTGTCACCTCCTTCCTTTCATGGTCCATTACTCCTTGCAGCTCCACAGAGCCAGAGGCAAAGGAAGGCTAAAACTGATCAAATGTGTATCCTGATATTTTTTGCATTAAGAGGAAACTGCACACACTTTTGGTGTCTTTCACTACTTACACTGAAATGAAACTGATTTGCTCTGTGTGAAATAATTACTGGTCCACTAGATCTAGGTTCAGCTTCAATTACAAGAAATCATTTAAAAAATTATGGGTGAAAATCAACAAAAGGAAGAACTGTCAACAGGATTTTTTTTTCTCATGACTAAAGGCACTGTCTTTTTGAAGGTTAAATATTCATTTTAGTGAACCATTTCAAAAGAAAAGTTAGCAATTACTTAGATGTTCTTTGTACTTCAGCCACCTCAAACTTGAAATTACTGCCTTACCCCAAAGAGTGGCATGATATTTCTAACCAGTACAGAGTGGATCACAATCTGAGGTAATCTCTGTGTGATTCTGTGATTAATTTGGTGTTCCAGGTCCTCACTCAAAAATACTAAAGTCAATATTGTGGTTATATTAGCCTTGGTAGAGCCTAGAACAAGCATTGAATGAGCATTTATCTCTTTCTGCAACAAAACAAAGCAACAAATTAATACATCCCAGGATATCAGGATTCTAGACATCTCTGAATACTTTCTACTTTCCAATTAAATTGTCAATCCAATGCCCATGGTAGTGGGAAACATTGCTTTTATTTCCTGAAGTACTAAGCCACATGAACAAACAATATTGAGGGTCAAAATTTTAGGAACAAAAATACACTGAAGCAATGTTACATTCAGGAGATGAAATTATCTGCTGTCTCCTGTTTTTTTAAATTATTTTTTATCAATCTGCCGTCCAGATTTAAGGTTGTCAATGCTGGGTAGAAAATGGACATTTTTAATATGCACAACGTAACAGTGAACCTAACTTTTGTTATGCAATTTTGAGTTTGCTAGATCAACTGGAAAAAAAAACAAAAACAAAAAAAAAAACCCACCGCAATATAAATAAACTAGATCCAGTTCTATAAACTCAAACACATGGAATCTGAAATACTTGCTGATAATACAGACTAACAAGAGAGTACAAGAGGTAAAATGTATTTGCCACGCTGCTTTAACGCAGAACCTGCTGAAAAATATTGCCACATAATCTAGTTTCAACATGAAAAAAAATCCAGGAAATCTGAGCCTTAGTTCCACAAAGCTATTCTAACATTTACCTCAGTCACGAGGACATAGCTATACAAGGTTTCCTCTACGTTTTTTTTTCTTAACCTGAAAAAATGGGCATCTTCTTCAGTGAATGAATAGCACAATAGAGATGGATTTTAAGAAAATGTTTCTAAAAAATAATCAGTGTTTTCAGCTTCAAGTGCATAAAAATTTTAATCAAATGACCCAGTACCATACATCTGGGTATAAATTTATCACTCAACTAAAAGACTTTTGTCTTTCAAAACTGCCTTCCCACTGGAACTTCTCAGTTTGTTTTACAGAATTTTATTTACTTATTAACAACATGTGAGAGCAATTTTTTTTTTTTTCAAAATATATACCCATAAGTAATTTCTTCGTGTAACTTTAGATCTGGCTTTTTGAGAAAAATGAGAAATGAGACATGAAGAAAAGTTCAAGGTGGCAGTGTTACTGATCACCATAACAATGACTGAAATACATTTGCAAATTTGTAGTTTAAATAAAAAGCACCCCTGATGTGCTCAAGTTTTTCTCCGTAATATGTGTGAGAACAACACTCTCAATATATAATTTAATTTCAGAGCCAACTAGCTCTAAAAGATTTTAAGCTGAAACAATATGTTCTACTCAACTGACAAGGTCATATTGCTCTGGTCAGAAAGAAGTGTTTTAGCAGAGGAAAATTAATGTGGGAAATCAGTCTCAATCCAGTCAATACTTGAGAGAAGAATAATTGCATATTTAAATTTTAGAATTCAAACTCTTGCCCATCATTAGGACGACAGGCTAAATAGCACCATACTGAAATATTCTATGACTTCATTCTTGTAAAATAATTAAATAATAATAGCCCTCATGAAGTGTATGTAACAAGGGTAATTTGTATTTCTATCAAAACACATTAATACTGCATTCCTCATAACAAAGGACCTAGGTGCATTAGACAATGTATTCTCTGTTAAATTATATAATCAACTTCATAAAATTTCTGTCAATGTAAAGCTCACATTCAAAGTTGCACTGTTAGAACTTTTAAAGGCTAATCAAATAAGTCAATGCAACACAAGTGGCTTAGCAAACTGCAGTGTTTTCTGGAGAGTGCCTTACTTGGAGTCTGTTGGTTGCCCTGAAAATATATCATTCATTCTGCAAAACAGATAAATGTAAAGGGTCACAATCATTGCTTAAAAATTGTTCATTACACTGAACGTTTCTAGATAACAACAATGAACCCCAGAACGACAAAATAAAATAACATCCAAAAGATGATTTACATAGAATCATAGAATCATAGAATAATAGTTAGAGTTGGAAAGGACCTTAAGATCATCTAGTTCCAACTCCCCTGCCATGAGCAGGGACACCTCCCACTAAACCATGCCACCCAAGGCCTCATCCAACCTGGTCTTGAACACCTCCAGGGGTGGAGCATTCACAACCTCCCTGGGCAACCCATTCCAGTGCCTCACCACCCTAACAGGAAAGAATTTCCTCCTTATATCCAATCTAAACTTCCAATGTTTAAGTTTTAACCTGTTACCCCTCATCCTATCACTACAGTCCCTAATGAAGAGTCCGCTCCCAGCATCCCTATACGCCCCCGTTCAGATACTGGAAGGCTGCTATGAGGTCTCCACACAGCCTTCTCTTCTCCAGGCTGAACAGCCCCAACTTTCTCAGCCTATCTTCATACAGGAGGTGCTCCAGTCCCCTGATCATCCTCATGGCCCTTCTCTGGAATTGTTCCAACAGTTCCATGTCCTTTTTATGTTGAGGACACCAGAACTGCACACACCTTTTATATATATTAACATGTTAATCCTTATACCAGTTCCTATACAGATTTCAGTACAAAAGAATTTTAAAGATGGTCCACTGCTTTAAAAAAATTATTAGTATTCTTTTTTACTTTGATTTTGTTAACAGTTGACTAAATATGGGCTAGATAACTGGACACAGAGATGGCTTGGAAACTGGATGAACTGTTGGGCTTAATAGGCAATGATCAATGGCACAAATTCCAGATGGATGTTAGTCATTAGTGCTGTAGCATAGGGTAGGATACTGGGACCAATACTGCCTTACCTCTTCATGAATAGTGTGGAAGATGGGTCAGAGTGTACCTTCAGCAAGTTCACTGATGACACAAATTGGGAAGAGTGATTGATAGATCAGGTGGTTATGCTGTCATTCAGAGGGACCACAACAGGCTGGAGAAACTGACTGGCAGAAACGTCTTGAAGTTCAACAGAGGGAAATGCAAAATCTTGCACCTGGGGAGAAAGAACTCCAGGTAAAAGGTTAGGCTGGAGCAGACCAGTGGGAAAGCATCTTTGTAGAAAATTACTGGGGGTTCTGGCCGACATAAAGTTGAACACGACACAACAATGTACCCTTGCGGCAAAAGCAGATAACAGTATGCTGGGCCAGCATTGTGTGAAAAGGCACCATTCAAATGATGTTTTTGAGTTCAGCATGCTAATGTCACACTAGGATTTGACTTTAGCTAAATTTTGCATTATCTGAAGGTGTTTTCATTTCACTTCACTATTAACAGAATTAAAAAAAAAATACAACAAAAATAAAAAAATCATCAAGATTTAAATAGCTATTTGCTCTTGTGTCTTATGGAAAGATATCTAGCCTTCACTAGCAGAATCAGCTCTCCAAGACGTATCTCCAGCTAAAATAAATGTACCATTTCTGCAATTCCTGTCAGTGAGTTAAACACACATTATTTTATGCTAAGAGCTATTCCCACCTCTGTTCATAAATTTAACAACTTTGCTAATATTTCTGCTTAGACATCTGGCATTTCCATACATTCCTTTGGAGCCTAATTAATGCTGCTTTAGTAGAAGCTTTTACAGGATTCCATTATATGGTGAATTGGAAAATGAAGAGCCTTTTTAAAATGAAGTTATTGTCCATTTTTCAGAGGTATATTTAGCTCTTGCAATTTAAAAACATTGCCCTTGCCTCCTGCAACACCCACAAAACTAGTCAGCGGAATGGTCAATCTGTTGTTCTTTTTAGTTGTAAAAAGTGGTATTTAAATATCTCAGCATTTTTTTATTTTTTTTTTTTTTATTAAAGTGAGCATAAGAGCTTTGTAAGATGAACCTATACAGTTTCACAGATTTGCTTGGCAGTGACCAAGTAAAAGAGGTAGAAATTATTAAGTCAGGGTCTCATATGCCCCAGAAAAAGAAGAAAACCAAAAGATTTGATGATAAACCTCTGTTGTGCTTTAACCTATGGTGTTACAAATATGTACGAAGGAAAGCCTGTACCACAGTCTGATGAATAAACAATCGTATAACGATATAAAAGCCTGTGAAATAGTAAAGCAGCAATTTAAGTAAAGATGCTACATGCATTATAGTACACTAATTCTTTCTAGATTTGCAGGATGTATAGTTCACCAAGTGTTAAAACCAAGCAGGATATAAAATTCAGAAGACTCCTGAAAGAAGAAAAGGAGCTGTACCAATTCTGAAAACAAAGAACAAAATTCCAATCAAACAAACAATAAAACCCCTAACAACCCCACTCAAGTTTGTTATGGTCTAAAATTATTTTCCTTCAGAAGGAAATCTATATCTATGTCTAGGTAGCATTCCCCATGTGGAGGAAATTGTCCTCAACAAGTGCTGTTTGTAACATACTTCATAATCAAACATGGCAATTAAATGTATCAGAAACAATGGATCTGAAAAACTTGAATATGAAATAGAAGCTGAAAAGTATAGAAGAGAGGCAAGCAAGGCCTGTTTTTCATATTGGGGTAATTTTCCATATTGACGGAATTTCCATATTGAGAAAAATATTTTGGCTGCTTCTGGAAGTTAAGCAGATGTTCACAATGAACTGTCTCTAACATTTGAATTCTGAAACACTGGCTCTGTGTTTACAGACCAAAACTATATGTTGTCTGAAGACTGTGGTTTAGATACTGTTCAGTTTAAACAGACTAAAGTCAATGTTTTGTTTGTCTGTTGATCTTTTTATGCCCATATAAAACAGGGTTTCATGAGAAGCTAATTTTCAGAACATAGGGTGCTGATTCAGTGCTGTAACACAGTAAGACAGAAAACGCTCAAGTCCAGTGCCTCTGTCAATGGAAACTAATGAAATTGAGATGATCTGACTTTGTCAGACATCAGGACAATTGCTACAATTTTGTAGCTGAGCAATAGACACCTGACAAGACAGCAAAAGACAGCAAATGATCTTTCCAAAGTCTGCTTTACAAGTTGTCTTGTAAGCTGTAGCAATTTTCTCTGCTGGTAAAAGTGACTTTGAAAAGCTTTAAGTTATGATGTACCAGACCCATAAGAAAGCAGTATTTAAAAAGACGGAAGGTGTTTTCAAATGAGAGACATAAACAGAAATAAAAGTCTGAGACAGGAGGAAGGAAACAAGCACTTAGAAACGGAAGGAGCACTTGGTCTGAGACCAAAGCTTACCTTTCCAAATAAAGCACGGATTTCTTCTCAGAAATATTCCCAGAACTACACTGAACAGCTGTAATCCATACCAAGACCTGTGAAAAGACACAAACCGAGCTTTTGGGAGCAGGATATACAGACAGGAAATGAAAACAGTTCAGAAACTATTAGCGTCCTAGTTGGAAAATAGAGAAACATAAAGGACAGGAACAAAAACTATCATGGCAACTAGCCAATTTCCATGAAGGAATAAATAAAACAACAGCATAAATCCATGTCTCTCAGAAGTACTAAGTGACACAACTGGAGAGTGTACAGGAAAGCCAAAAAGATGTAGAGCCTTGTGATTCACGGGCTGGTTGGTAGCTATGTTATTCCAAAGGCTCTCTGTGGCTACTGTATTTCCATTGTTCCTATGTCCTGTACCAGAAAAGGATCCCAATAAACACTACAAATCAAAGGCTTAAAAAAGCTGGGACATTTGATATTGTTGGTTTTCTCTGGTTATCAGTTTTATGCAAGTGGTGGGAGGTTGTGCAGCCAACACCTGGGTGTCCTGTGTCCTTGTCTCTGCTATATTCTGCTCAATAGACAGGGTGGATGAAGGAGAATGATCTGCCTGCTGTCCATTCTCTGTATGGCATAGGAGGTATTTAAAAAGAAATAATGATAAAATATAGTAATGGGAACACAGGCTATTTGCGACATAGCCATATTTAAGGAAATACACGTGAAAAAAATTGTAAAAGACAGTGCATGCCAGAGAGCTTAAAATCTATCAAAAAAAAAAAAACGTAGTAGGAGATGGGAATTGCTACCTCTGAATGTCAAAGAGGAGCAATAGTATAAAAATTATCAAAAGAGTATAGACAAAAGTCTACTGTCCTTATTTTCTTTACTAAGCTTCCGAGTCCCATACGAATGCTACAAACCAAACTCTTCTCAACTCTTCTGTTTGTAACATGAGCCAGAATTTTAAGAATTTCAGGCCCATATTTTAAGATTCTCAGCATTTAATACAATTCTGGTTTTAGCTGGGATAGAGTTAATTTTCTTAGTAGTAGCTTGTATGGGGCTGTTTCGGATTTGTGCTAAAAACATCCCTTTTTGGACCCCAGTGTGGAGTTCTAAAGGTTTGAGATAATGACAGGTTTGATTGGAATGTGCTAGATTGAATCGTTGTTACTGCCATTTAGATAGTAATTGTCAGGCTTGATATGGGGTTTATTTGCTCCACTGTATATTATTAGAGTCTAGTACAGATTAGTGTCTGGTTTTTGCTTTCAGTCTTGCTGTAGAGCTGTACTGCTCATCATCACATCTTGCTGTGCCTGGGAACATTTTGATAAGAGCAATGGAGTACCTGTCAAAGCATCTGTGCTTGTGGATAAGTCCATTCTGCAACAAGTACACCTTGAAGCATCAGTGGCTTTGCATGAAGTCATGCTGAAGCCCCTCAAAGATTCTGGCCATGGAGAAGCCCATGACAAAGCAGGTATACCCCTGGAGGGACTTCAACCATAGGTAAGGTCATGTGGAGCAGGTTTACTCTGAAGGCATTATGGCCCATGCATAAGGCCATGCTGAAACAAGTGTCCCTCAAAGCAGCTGTGGCTGTGACTAAGTCTATGCCTCAGCAGACAAACCCCTGAAGAGACCGTGGTTCCTAGATAAGGCTCCACTTGCAGAGGTATACCTCTACAGGACTGCAGTCTTCAGATAAGTCAAGTCCAAGCTGGAGACAAGGCAAAACCAGGAGTTCACTGTAATGCTAAACCTAATGGTCTGTTCCAAAGGGATGAGGGACAGAGACTGTAATGGGAATACAATTAAATTGTTGTAACCCATGATTTGAGTTGCATGTCATAGGAATTACTACATCGGGAACCACGTGAATCAGTGGCAGACAAACCTCACAAGAAGCAGTGTAAGTGCACCTGCCACCCAACTTGAGCTGACTTTGGTGCCTAGCAATTCCACACAACACACCACTTCTCCTTCTGTGAGTGATCACCACATCAGATGGAGCCCAAAGTAGTGGACTAAATGAACTCAGTGGACATTTTGTGGACATTCTGAAGACATTTCACAGAGGTTGTCCATAGACTAATGAAATTACATTTGTGTATTATATCAAAAGAATAGAAGGCGGGTGGTGGGTAGTAAGGATCTACTGGCCAGCGTGGGATCTGAACATGACATAAATGAATTGCCGGTGATACTAAGCTGTGTGGATTTGTTGATATGTTGGAGGGAATAGATGCCATCGAGAGAGACCTTAACATACTTGAGCGGTGGGCCAATGCCAAATTCATGAAGTTCAACGATGTGAATTGCAATGTCCTAGACCTGAGTTGGGGCAATCCCAGGCACAGCTACAGGTTGGGCAGAGAAGAGATTCAGAGCTGCCCTGCGGAGAAAGACTTGGGAGTGTTGGTTGATGAGAAACTGAACATGAGCTGGCTTCAGTGTGAGCTCGGAGCCCAGAAAGCCAATTGCATCCTGGGCTGCATCAATAGGAGTGTGACCAGCAGGCTGAAGGAGGTGATCCTGCCTCTTGTGAGACCTCACCTGGAGTATTGTGTGCAGTTCTGGTCTCCTCAACGCAAAAAAGGACATGGAGCTGTTGGAACAAGTCCAGAGGAGGGCCACGAGAAAGATCGGGGACTGGAGCACCTCCCATCTGAAGACAGGCTGAGAAAATTGGGGCTGCTCAGCCTGGAGAAGAGAAGGCTGCATGGAGACCTCATAGCAGCCTTCCAGTATCTGAACGGGGGCTATAAGGATGTTGGGGAGGGACTATTCATTAGGGACTGTAGTGATAGGATGAGGGGTAACAGGTTAAAACTTAAACATTGGAAGTTTAGATTGGTTATAAGGAGGAAATTCTTTCCTGTTAGGGTGGTGAGTCACTGGAATGGGTTGCCCAGGGAGGTTGTGAATGCTCCATCCCTGGAGGTGTTCAAGACCAGGTTGGACGAGGCCTTGGGTGACATGGTGTAGTGTGGGTCATCCCTGCCCACAGGGATGGGTTGGAAAGTAGGTGATCTTAAGGTTCTTTCCAACCCTAGCTATTCTATGAATCTATGATTCTATGAAATGATATGAAGTAAGGAAGGGATTATGATCGGATTTTGCCTTGGAGTGAGTTAATATTTTCATAGTAGCTATTATGGTCTAAGTTTTGAATTTGTGCTGGAAACAGTGCTAATGGTACAGGAATGATTTAGTTATTGCTGAGCAGTGCTTACACAGAGTCAAGCTCTTTTTTGCCTCTCACTCCACCAGTGATAAGGTTGGAGGTGTACAAGGAGCTGGGATGAGACATAGACAGGACAGCTGACCCCAGCTGACCCAAAGGGTATCCCATGCCGTATGGTGTCATGCTCAGCATATAAAGGTGGGTGAAGAAGAAGTAATGGGGGGTACTTTTGGAGTGATGGCATTTGTCTTCCCTAGTCACCATATGTGATGGAGCCCTACTGTCCTGGAGATGGCTGAACACCTGCCTGACCATGGGAAGTGGTGAATGAATTCCTTGTTCTGCTTTGCTTGTGTGTGTGGCTTTAGCTTTGCTCATTAAATTGTCTTTATTTCAACCCATGAGTTTCCTCACTTTTACTATTCTGACTCACTTCCCGTCCCATGGTGAGAGAAATGAGTGGGGTGCTGAGGTGTGCTTAGCTGCCAGCTGTGGTTAAACCAGGACAAATGCACAATGCAAAGGTGAAATTAAACAGAAATATTTTGGAATTGTGATGAATTATGTATTCTGTTTCTCCTAAGTCTGATTTTCACCAAATGGTCTCAGGCACAAAAGTGTTTTGAGAGGCCAGTGGCAACTATTTCTTCAAAAAAGAGAAGTAGACATACCACGGAGGAAAAAGAAGAGGAAGATAATAACAGCAAACTTAGAGTTGCCTCCTAACTAAAGTGTCTAAACTGATTTGGAGAAAACTCCAGGAACAAACTCGCCAACAAAGTTTTCAAGCTGACAAACAGGTATTCTTTATTGCAGTGCCGGGAGACACGGGGGACAGCTCCTCTTAACGTGTGTCTCTGTATTGCTACACAAGTCATCCTTATATAGTCCCTGGGCATGCATACATATTCATGAGGCTATGTATGTATTACATAATTTTCCAGAAAGTTCTCCCCATGCATACAAAAATGTGGTGGTGGTCTCTGAGGGTAGTTTACTTCTTCCAACAATCTTCATCACTTCTGGCAGCCTTTGAAGCATGCATACTAGATGCTTATATCAGCTTAATTGGTTCATTAAGACCACAGACATAATAATCCTCCTGTCCTCCTACTTATCAGTTAGTTTAACTGTAGCCCATCCTGGACACCTGCTGGTCCCAGATACTCCTTATCACTGTGTCCTGTTCTTCTAGACTGTTTTTCTTAAAACCATGTCAACTATAATGTTTTATCTTGTACAAGAATTCTCAGTATGTTCCTTACCTGTACTGTTTTTTTTCCATGTATCATGCACCTCAGTAATTCTCCATTGCTACTATTACAAAGCCATGAAACTTAACATTACTTAGAACTGAATCTAAGGGTTTATATATTCCATTTTGTAATTTTGTGCCCCCCTTGTCTCAAAATACAGAATTTAAATAGTAGAAGGACTATCCAGTTGAAATTACAATTGCATTCTGATTTGCAGAACTACTACTCAAAAAACATAGCAAGGAAAAACAAAAACAATAAAAAAAATGGGGAAAAAAAAAGTACTGGCAAATTCAGTTGTACATGTAGGAAGAGTCTAGCTTTCCACTTGGTCATAGAAATCCTGTTTCTGGTCAGTCTCTGAAGCTTACACTGCTGTTACATCTCATTCTTCCTGGAAGAAACTCCTCATTCCACGTGACAAAAGGGCCAGAAAGTCCTGAAGAGGACACATGGGACCCACTAAATTAATATACTTTTATCCATGGATATTTCTTTGTTTCTTAGATCCTTGAGTCCTTGAGGGTCTTCCATCCAGGTTCTTTCAATTCTTACAGCTCCGTTTCTTTTTCAGTCAATATGCTCTAGTTAAGAAGAATTTGAAACAGCTTCTCTTGAATCTCTAGCCTAAGTGTTTGCCTTCCAGTCTGAGCAAAAAGTAGCTGTCTGTGACCTGAATAGATTTGTATATATTGGCTTGTAGAATGCTTTTAACATTTTTAAATTATGTCTATAAACATTTACTCAAGCATCTGTGCCTACTATGAGCCTGGAAATCAGCTTTATCAACCCAAGCTGCAGTGCATCTAATGTGCACCTGAACTTGCTCTCACAAATTTTTCTTACCCTCCACATTATCATCAACGACAACTTGATATTATTAAATACCAAATCAAATGAGCTTTCCTAAAAACATTAACCTAAATGGGGTTTCCTAGAAACATTATCTGAAAATCATTGAATCATAGAATCTTACCATGGTTAGGCTTGCAAAGGACCTTAAAGGTCATCTAGTTCCAAGCCCCCTGCCATGGGCAGGGACATGTTCCACTAGACCAGGTTGCTCAAGGCCCCATCCAACCTGGCCTTCAACAGTTCTAAGAGTGGAATAGCTACAGCTTCTCTGGGCAATTTGTTGTAGTGCATCACCACTTTTACATTCAAAGAACTTCTTTCAATCTAAGCTAAATCTACACACTTTCAGTTTAAAACCATTCCCTCTTGTCCTCTCACTACATGTCCTTGTAAAATCTCCCTCTTCAGCTTTCCTGTAGACCCATGTATGTACTGGAATCTGCTCTAAGGTCTGCCTAGTGCCTTGTCTTCTCCAGGCTTGACAAGCCCATCTCTCTCAGCCTGTGTCCATAGGAGAGATGCTCCAGGCCTCTGACCATCTTCTTGTCTCTCCTCTGGGTTCTCTCCAACAGGTTCACATCCTTATTATGTTGGAGGTCCCAGCTTTAAATACAGTATTCAAGTTTTCCTAAAAACATTGCCTATTTATAATTCTGCCAACTGGTATTGTATTTCCTGGTAGTCACCAGTAACCTTGTAAATCTAAGGGTGCTTTGGTTTCCTCCAAGAATTTCTAGTATGTACAGCAATAATGATGTTGATAGAGATAAAAGGAAAGATGAGTGATATAGTTTAGTAATCCAGAAAAGCAGTATGATAGTGGACACAAACTCTATATTTGTCTAATGTTTCAAGACACTTTTTAATCTAGAATTCTCAAATTGAAAGAAAGAAGGATAAAAAGTGGTGTAAACTTTGTAGACCTGTAGCTTAATGGCCAGGGATTTTTTTTTTTAATTAGACGTAATATTCTTGAATCATCCTTTCTACAATGGGGAAAAAACAAAGTATTTCCTGTGGCTGTCTCTTTCTTTGTCGATTTGGAACTGCTTTTTATCTTCCTGCAAATAAAGTTATCTATGAATTTACAAAAATGGGTCAATTGTTCATGTCTGTGTGACTTTAATCAGCTTTAGAATCAAAGAAATTATTAATCTGTCCTTCATTGCTTGGGTTTTTTTACTAAACTGTATGTGAACACTCAGTCACTCATTTTCATGAATTTCAGTTCTGCACTTATGTCAGGGCTTTCCTATGTAATATTTAGATTTTTAAGAATCTAAACTCTTTATTGTGGGCAAATCCCACTGATCATTTAAGCTCACACAGCTATTCACTCACATCTCCCTCCATCCCCAGTGAGACAGGGAAAAGAAAAAGAAGAATAAAAGAAAGACAAAATAAGCAAACAAATATATAAACCAAATTGTTTAATTGATGAAGGAGAAGTGGAAGAGAGTAGCAAGCAAAGCAAAATAAGTAATGCAAAGTAATCATTCACCAACTCTCATGAGTAGTCTGATGCACAGTCAGTACCTGAGCAAAATATGACTAATCTCCCTAAGACACCTTCTTTTCCTTTTTATTGCTGAGCATGACATTACATTATGGACTATATCTTCAGGTCATCTGCCCAGTTGTGTGCCCTGCCAGTTTATTACACACACATCCCCCCACAATCTCTTAATTTGTGGGGCAGAGTGAGAAACAGAGAAGGCCTTGACAAAAACGCTGTCAGCAAAAGATAGTTACATTAGTGTGTTGTCAGTACTGGACTGGTCAAAATTCTAAAACACAACACCGCATGAGTTTTTATGAAGAAAATTAATTCTATATTACCAAAGATCAGTATATATTATAGATTTTATAACTAAACATTCAGATATTAATTT
Organism: Pezoporus wallicus; assembly: GCF_028554395.1. NCBI lineage: Eukaryota > Metazoa > Chordata > Aves > Psittaciformes > Psittacidae > Pezoporus > Pezoporus wallicus. The sequence goes on along the minus strand of NW_026637939.1, from coordinate 42,648 downwards.
CTCTACCTGGTCTAAGATGTTGGAGAAAAGCAATTTTGGAGCAGAACCAATGATAACACTGTGTGAAACTTTACAGACTTAAAGAAAACACAGCAGCCTCATTAAAAATGATATATTTTACATAGGAAAACCTTTAAATAAAATGCACATTCTCTTTTTTATTGATTAGCTTAACACACGTTTCATGACACCTTACAGTATGGAGTATCCTTTTGGTCAGTTGGAGTATCCGTTTGGTATGTTGGGATCAGCTGTCTCAGTTGTGTCCCCTCTCAACTTCTTGTGCTCCTCTAGCCGGCCCATTGTGGATGCAGTGTGGAAAAAGAAAATTTCAACACTGTGAATGCATTATTCAGTAACAGGCAAAACTTCACTGTGTTATCAACAGTGTTTCAGTCACACCACAAATACAAAACACAGCATCACATAGTCTACTATGAAGAAATTAACTCCATCCCAGCCACAGTGTAGTGCTGAAGAAAAAAAAAAAAAACTTCTAATGAAAACTCCACATGATTTTATGATATGGTAATGTACTCGAGACCCCACAACCATATCAAAGTGCCCTTGACATTTTAAGACATTTCTCTAAAACAGGAATGGATTTTGTTAGTTCTTCTATAAACATTACGGCAATGAGTTACTCATAGTAACTACATGTCTTGTAGGTCTTCTACTGCATCTCAACAATGCAGTACAAAGAAAGAAATATCTTAATGACAAAGTTACAGGTGCAATAAGAGGAAAGACAATCACTGAATTGAAGTTAAAGCCTTGCAATGACTTTCTTTCTACAATACTATTTCTGCGCTGCTATTCCTTTCAATGTTACAATAAATACAAAAATTGGCACTAAAAAACTTTAGTTTAGTCCTAAACATTTCTTTCATAAAAAATGGAGGGAAAGAATATTAATTAAATATTAATAATGTAGCTATTAATGTAGCTACAATATATCTCTTTTATTACGAGAATTTCTCTCTTCCTGGTGAGGATCAACATCCTCAGTCCTTTAAGTAGTTACTATTTAAATTTGGATAAATGTTTTGCAACAGCACGTTTAAGACTGCATTAAAATATCAAGTGCTACAATAATAATTATTTTTTCCTAATTAATGAAAAAGTCACTATCGCAAAGACCTTCAATACCTTTGCGAAGCTAATCTTCTATCAAGTTCTTTTTGATAGAACTTGAAAGATATAGAACCTGTAGAAGGAAAAAAAAAAAAAAAAATTCCAGAAATAAACTCTGTAGAAAAAAAAAAAAAAAAAGAAATCAAAGTATTGAATGCAATCCTATTTCCAGGTTGTGCTGGCCACTGTATTGTCAGCTTTACAGGACTTGTTATGACAAATTCTTGGACCTGGGTGAACATAACGAATTAGTTCAATCAATGATTTCATCTATAATTGTGAAGACATAGGTACATGATTAAACTCACATAAAGAACTAATTACAGGCTGAAAAGTCTATTCAGAATCTAAACCTGAGCATGCACGGACATAGATCTACTTCTCTGTATTCATTCCAAAATTATTGCTTAATTGCATACAACAGAGAAATTGTAGAAAATTAAATAGGCTTTTATAAAATTTCAGACTGAAGGGCTCATAGTCCTGACCCAAGTAAATCTAGGGGCACCTTCATTGGTAAGAAACCATAATTTGCGTAACTTCTAAACCAGCAGCTCAGCCTTGAACAGAGCTGTGTCAAGGAGCTCACATAGAAAAAGCTTATTTTCAGCAGTGTAACACCTTTGCAAGACTACATAATACGAAAATCAAACGCACTTTTAGTACTTTAGATTCACAGTATGATTAAATAATACCCAGACCTGAGTATCAATAATACATGAGAAATCTTAGAGTGGTATGTGTTTTTCTTCTTTGAACTATGTTGGAATATGATCTGTCTCTACAGTACCTATGAAATAATGAAGTTTCTTAGTGGCTAACATATTCTTTGACTTTTAACATTTGATAGCCTTTTCAGACGTTGGTGTTTAGGGGTTTTTTTTCTGCATTTCTGCTCATGAAAGTAACTATGTTATCTACTGTTCGCAAATACAGGTCAAGTCCAATGGCGGATGGCAGCTGCAACTCCCCAGAATAGTTCTGTTTATTGACATACACTGTCAATAAAGCACAGAACATAGCACAAGTTGGTCTGTACCCATAAGTCAGATACAACCTTTCAAACTCCAGTCACAAATCACACTCAACAATGATGAAAAAACATGCCCCTCTCCAGAAAAAAGAAAATCCCAAATAATAAAGACACCCCAGACGACTTTAATCTTATGGATTTTTATTTTTTTTCCTATTAAGCACCACAGAGGTGAAAAAGGTCATTTAAAAAGATCTTGGAGTGAGACACTTGTGATGTAGTAACACCATTATGTCAGTACATATTATAATAGCACAGCATCTTTGATAACTTCTAACTGCATTTGAGTGGATTCTTTATGAAATGTGGGTTGCTCACATAGAAAAGAAATAGCTCAAAAGTTTATCCTGTAATTAAAAAAAAAAAAAATCCATAACTAAAGGAAACTGTCATACCAGTTCCTGTTCTGATTCTCATTAAAATCTCATTATTTCTGTAATTTTTTCCTAAACACTTTAAGTTGTTTATTTTTAAGAAAACACAGGTGATTTTAAGTATTCTATATTTGTTCAAGCAATTAGTCTAAAAAACAAATTCCAAAGCTGAAATTTTTGGCTACCAGCAAAGAAGAGAGACCTTTTTTCAAACATGACTCCATTAAAGAAATTCCTTTTGTATATGGGCCTACGCATTACCTACCTCTTAATCAAACGGTACTCTTTAAGCATATTATCCCCATCTGTCTCCAAATATGCAACACCCTGGAGGAAAAAATAAAATACTCCAGAATATAGTTTTCAGGTATGTTCTGTTTTTTCACTGCAGCTGAAGGTCAGCTAAAAGATAGGAAAATAATTATGTGGATGTGGGTAGTGATCAGATGCTGACGAAGAAATGGTCATGTTGCAGAAAAAAATACCATACAGCAGAAAAAAATGAAAAAAAAAAAAAAAAACAGACAAATAAAATGCACAAAATTCTAACAATCAAAAAAAATCCTGCTGACTTTGGTCATGCCTGAGCAAATGAACAAACATCACGTCCAAGCACTCAGGCAAGACATGACCCAGTAAAGTAGTGACTTAGTCACATGTGTTCACAGATGAGAAAATGCTTGTATCTCTTACCTAATAGAAGTACTCTGGTTATGATTATTTGTTTCTACCATAAAAGATTTCTATGCTCAAAAGCATTTACTTTTAATGTCTTTTACATATGTATGTATTATATATACATTTATCACCTTTAATGAGATTTATTACAGTCACAATACATGATTTTTTACTGAAATGACAATGGAAAATATTAATTAATGCAAACTAAAAGAATTTTGAGGTTACCTAAAGCTGATTCTGTAGTTAGTGATTTTGCTGAAACATAAATCCTACAGCCTAAAGACTTGGCTTTACCCCAAAACAAAAACAGAAACAAAATTTTAAAAAAGTCACACTAATTTCTGTCAGATATTTTAAATTGTTTTTCAGACACCAATTAGAGTAGAATTTAAGAACTAATGTTTTATAGCAAAAATAGATTTGCATTACTTTAGAGAAGAAAGCTAATTTTGGAAATTTGGAGAGGAGCCATTGTGTAGTTTAAAGCAAACATTGACACATCAATGAAATTAGAAAAGGGTTTGGTGACAACATTTTTTTTTCTAATTCTTTTCTTCACTCTTGTTTTATCTTCCCTTCAACATTAGCATTTTGTCCTAAATCTGTCCTAAGCAGAGTCTGAATGGTTATTTGTCTTGTATTACTTTACTGACAGATTATCACACACAGTTTGTTATTTGCATTTCTAATTACTTTCTGGTTGGCGGTGTTTTATAGTACAAAAAGGTAGGGAACTGCAGGTGTTGGTGATGATACTAACTTTAGTGTAATGCATGTTTTACTGCTCTGTAGAGGTTAGAAAACAGATGTTAAGAGCTGTTATCTCAGTCTGGGTACTTTATTAATTGTTGTGCTTAATAGAATAGAGGAACTATACTAAAATAATCTCTCTTTTCTTTAAGAATACTCCTCTCTCAGTGCACTGGTATATCTTAGGTTAGTGAGAGACACACATATGCTTACTGGAGACAGGCAGCATTATTTACTTTCAGTACACAGCATGATCTGTTTTACAGGGGAAAAATCCACCACAAAAACTGATGACTGCTAGCTCTTCTATTCTATTCTCTGCTATTGCGTGATTTAATGAGATGCTATTCATTTCCCCTGAACACACCTGCTAAAATGTTTTTATCCCATCCTTTGACAAAATACCTATAATCCTGTTGCTGTAACAATATGGATATATGTTGAATATTTAGCAATCACAAAACATATATGTTATTTAAGCATAATGCTCCGTAAAACATTTCAGAAACACTAGCTGTCTTCCTGCTGCCTGCTGAATTTGTTATACGATTGGAGAGATTGAAGTGAACAGTTTTACAGAAAGGCGCAAGAGGAGCTGCCATCTGAGTCAAGATTAAAGCTTAGGAACACCTGAAATTTGTAGCTACTGATGAAAGGTGACTCATATTAAGTTACTTTCATTTTTTTGGAGCAACTGAGTGAGCAACAAAGGACCTCAGAGGTTTTTCTCCCCATGTAGGATTAGCTTGGGAGATTTCTGAACAGCCGTGCATGATAACCGATGTAAATACACACAGTTCATATGCCTGTGGGCTTTGCATCCTGCAGAGTTTTAAAACGCTCCTGTAAAAGAAGCTAAAGAAACAAGATAGATAGCTCTAAAACTGCACAAAATAGTAACATGTTATCCCCACGAAATGACTGGATATTCCAGTAATTTGGTTTCAACATTCCTGCCACTCAAAATCTCAGGGACCATGCATTTAATTTCTGCATGTAGCTTTTTCTATCATTCAGTTCCAAGAGACCAGGAAAGAGAATACACAGCATTCAACAGGGTTTAAACACTGCAGATATTCCCATGCTGTCAGGAACGAGTGATTTCAACCAGTATAGTCTGAGGTAGTCCCTTTGGAAGGTATGTGAACGAGGGCTACCTGACAACAGATGGGCTATTATTTCTGTAAATATAAAAAAAACTCCATAAAGCATACAACAATAAAGACTTGGGACATGGTTGATCAGGAACATAAAGTTGTTTAAAATACCAGCCTTCAAAAGATCACAATCTTGTCCTTACACCAAAAAGAGACAAATACTAACATTCGAGGGGGTTTACTCACCCTTCTTTTTTTTTTTCTTTTCATTTACTACTGAGCTCATCAAATGGCAAACATTGTACATAAAACATTGTTTACTTTAAAGTGCTGGACAACAGGAACACATCCTAAAGGCACCAGAACTTGATTCTGTTTCTAATTTAGGTAATAATGTTCTATCTCATTCCCATAAACTTGAGAAATGATTTCTTCAATAAATAACAAAGTTTGTTAATGTTTGATAGAGATTCTACCTCTGGAAAAAAAATATATTTTTTTAATGGGCTTTTAAGAGAAAACCCAAACTCTTTTCTTTCCTGGAGGCTGCTGACCCACTTGTACCTCCTGTCCAACTCACCCTACACCCAAATACCCGTGGAAAGGTACAGAGCTGAAGTACATCCATTGCAGCTGTTAATTGGGATACAGATTAAGTTTCTTAGCAATACAAGTGTTGTTTAAAAAGTAAAGGTCTCTTACTAATGTCAGTTAAAGTACTGATTCTTTCTCTTTCCATATCATATATTTTATCTGTAGTCCTCTCATGTTCTATTCTTCATAATACTGAATTCTCTCCCTACAGACACACACATATGCATATTAATACACCACACAGCACACACTTTCCCTCACATTCTGAAGTACTATCAGAACAGAAATATTAGTATGAAATTTTGCTGAATACAGCAGTGGAGCAAAAGCTGTTTAGTCTCAAGACTGGCTAAAGAAGAGTAAGCAATTCTGTGTCCAAGAGGATGACATTTTTTTTTTTTTTCTTTTTAGCATCACACAGAATATAAATTCCTCAATCAGAGAAGGAAGAGAAATAAGTTATCTGAATATCTTAAATTGTAACCAGGAGAATAGTAGGTGACTAAGAAAACTGACAAGTCACCTCCCAGTGAATGTTGAGGTAAGCGCCATTATAAACTGGGTTTATCTACATGGTCCTCCATGATGGAGTAATCTGGTAGGAGATACAAATGTGAGTACCATGAATGTCTGTGTCTGCAGTGATGAGGAGGGATGGCTGCTTGAACTCCAGCCTGCACCTTTGTAAAGGTAAGCAGAAGGCCTAATGCTACCTAATCTGAAGAAACATCTATCTGTCTGTCTGCAAAACCATAAACCAGACAAACACGTATCTAATCATCACTATCAACCTTCAATATTAAAAATATGGCTTACCAAGTGTTTGGAAAAAAATAATCTTGGAGTAGCTGAACTGTTTTATTTATTCTGATTTTGGTTTTATAATAGTAGTGTATTTTTATTCCATCTTTTCTTCTTTCTGCCATGCGTTTCTAACATACAATCAGTCTTCAGTAAAGTTGTGAAAAGCGCTAAAGAAAATCCAGAAGGTGGAATTGGAAGTCTAAAATCCATAGAAACAATTATTCTTATCATGAGTGGAATAAAACTTTCCTTATGACAAAAATGTGAGTTATGCTTTGCCCTTTAGCTTCAGACTTGAATCTGTATTTATTTGCTTTAGTGTTTAAAGATCATTTCAGGTACCCATCAGCACCTAAAATACCTTCATATATGGTAACTTGCAGGAGCTTAAATGCTGTGGGTTTTATGCTGAGTGTTTTTGACTCAAATCTGACAAATCAAGAAGCTGAGAGAATTATTTTCTTAAATGAACTGGAGGGTCCTGAATCACAACAATACCTTTGAAAAAGCTTGACTTCAGCTTTGATTATAAGGAAGGCATCGTCAAGCCTTTGCTCTTCATACTTTCCATAACTTACAGGAAAGGTTAGTAATTACCAATAGAAAACAGACTGTTATAAAACAAGAAAAAGGATGTTTAAATTAAATGATAGCTCTTTTTTTTTTTTTTTTTCTGAAGAATGCTTATTTGGTGCCTAGTAGTGTCACCCTAGTAAAACCGAAAGAAGTAGATGGAAGCATCGCAGTCACAGATTTGTGAGAGAAAAAGACAAATTGCTTCCCTCTGAAAGGAAAAGACAAATTGCTTCTTTCTGAGATTTGCACATTTTGTTCAGACAGATGACACATTCTCTGTTTTATTGATCTTTTCTGTCCACCTTCCATGGCTTTTTCTTGACTGTCAGATAATATTCCCTCACTTCATCCCTGAAAAGAAGTGATTTACTGCGCTGCTTAGTCACACAAAGCAAAAAAATTAAAATCCCTGCTATTGAAGGAGTTTCAGCAGCAAAGAATATTGGTTTCTCATCAGGAAGAAATGGCAACATGAGTGTGACTCAGTGATTTGGAAAGAAAAAATCTTATGTTTTGGTCCCCACTGAGCCACTTGTTCATATTTTTTTCATTAAGCAATCATCACATAAAACAAAAGACTGGGAAAAAAATAAAGCTTTGCTGCCTGAGTCCAGAAGCTTAGATATAGATGACTTTAAGCACAGCATGGCTTTTCAAAAGAGTTTACCAAGAAGTACACTATTTCCTGTTCTTAAGAAACTCTGCCATGATATCTAGATGATTGACTGATGATTTTAGAATGTTTCAACAGTCATCTTATTCAGCAGTGTTATGATGATTTTCATTACAGCTGGCATATACCTCAAAAAAGCAATGTCAGATGATTCTTCAAAGACTTAGAAAGGAAAAATAACCAAACCAAAATAAAGCAAAACAAAAATCCACCAAACTGAAACTAGGGCAAAAGACAAGATAAATTAAAAAAATCAAGCCAAATGGTTTTCATTTTTAGCCAGATTAAAAAAAAAAAAAAGTTACATTGTTCCAGACAAATTGTTAAATCTTTTTACTTTTAGTAGTTAGACTAGCCGTGTTCAGCTATTGATATAAACTGCAATTTCTTATGAGCTGAAGTTAATTTAAAATTTCTTTAATACAACATTAAAACAGCTTCACAAAAAAATTAAAAGTAATCAGTGCGTGCCTTTCTAGCATAGTAAACAGCTGTAATATATCTGTGTTATATGAGGAATGAAATTTGATACGTAATAAACAAAGGGCATTAAATCGATCATTTAGGGAAATAACATTCCAAAATAAAAATCTCAGTAGTCTGCTTCACAATGTAGTGGTTTGATGCTGTCTGAATGCCAGGTTTCCAGCAAAAATGCTCTATCACTGTATCACCCCCTTACTCAACTGGACAGGGGAGATAAAACATAACAAAAAGCATGTAAGCTGAGATAAGGACAGGGAGAGATCACTCACCAATTATGTATTAGTCAAAATAGACTCGACTTCAGAAAATTAATTTCTTTATTGTCAGAGTATAATGATAACAATTAAAAACTTAAACCCATCTTCTCCCCAGCCCTCCCTTCTTCCCAGGCTCAGGGTTACTCCTGATTTTCTCTACCTCTTCTCCCTGAAGTGATACAGGGGAAGGAGTTTGGGGGTTGCGGTCAGTCCATCACACTTTGTCTTTGATGCTTCTTTTTCCTCAGGGCAGGACTCCTCAGGGTCTTCCCCTGCTCCAGCATGGGGTCCCTCCCACAGGACACAGTCCTCCATGAACTTCTCTAATGTGAGTCCTTCCCATGGGCTGCAGTTTTTCAAAAACTGCTCCAGTGTAGGTCCCTTCCATGGGTACATCTTTCAGGAGCAGACTGCTCCAGTGTGGGTCCCTTCAACATGGTGTATCCTTTAGAACAGACTGCTCCAGAGTGGGTCCCTTCCCTGGTGTGTATCCTTCAGGAACAAACTGCTCCAGTGTGGGTCATTTCCATGGAGTGCATCCTTCCAGAGCAGACTGTTCCAACGTGGGTCCCTTCCACAGGGTGCATCCTTCTGGAACAGGCTGCTGTAGTGTTGGTCCCTACAGGGTCACAAGTCCTGCAGCAAACCTGCTCCAGTGTGGGCTCCTCTGTCTATGGGGTCACAGCTCCTGCCAGGAGCTTGATTCAGCTTGGGCTTCCCACAGGGTCACAGCCTCCCTTGGGCATCCTCCTGCTTTGGTGTGGAGTTCTGCATGTGCTGCAGGTGGATATCCTGGAAAATAAGGTAAAGTAAAATGAATGTATCATAAAACAGAGATTCCCATAAATTGAAGGGGTGTCCGCAGTTCATCTATTCCAAACCCTTGTTCCAATTAGGAATATGTAATAAGTTATGTACTGCTTTGTCCTGTCTAGTTTTGATTACCTCCATGAATGGAAATCCAAGCTTTTCTATGGTCAGCCAGAGTCTGGCCACCCTCTAGGTAAACTTTTTTTTGCTTGTGTGTACTGAGCATTGTTTTGTCCTGTCATTATGCACCTCCACGAAGAGTCCACCACCCTCCTTGTATCCTATACCAGGCAGCTGAAGAGAGCAGAGAGCAAGCTGAACTAGCTCCCTACCTGCCACCTCTCTCTGCCCCCTGTGCTCCAGCAGGGATCCTTCACTGGACTCATTGCAGTATAGCAGAGTGTGTCTTAGGCTTTGCACTTCCTGTAATAAAGTTCATTTTCATGATGCAAATCTTGTCGAACATTAAAAGAAATTAAAGGAAAATTAACCTGAAGTTATTTTAGGTGCAGGGTTAATCAGATGCTGCAGAACAAGGTCTTTACCTCTGAATACCTCTTAACATTACCTCTCAGCCTCACAGTGAACTGGGGTAACTTGGTATCCTCCAAAATGCAGGATGAGGAAACAGGTGTAACAGTAAAGTTGTTCACCATAATGGAATCATTACATATGTATTTATGCACCCTTACTTTGGGATTTCATATGTTGTGTTATAAATTTGAACTGTATCAAGAAGAGAGAGCACACATGAAGTAACTCACACTTAGAAAAGCCGATTGAAAAATACCAGTTTGTTGTCTACTGGTGAGCCTAAAAATGGAAACTATATTGGAAAACAGGGATCTTTCAACAAATACCACAATAAAATAGTGCCACCTTAGTGGTCATTACAATTAAGTTAGCCTGATTTTACAAAGTATTAAGACAACTTGCAACCACACAGAAAGTCAAATGTTATTCATCCAGCATTGTGAAATTGACCATAAAGTCCTCAGCACAGCCAGATAATCTAGGAGGCTAAATTTAAATGCATGATCTTTTTAACGGGTACTGTCAAAACACAGGAAGTAGATAATAAAAATCTCCAGGCATTCATTAAAAAGATATGTGGGATCTCTTCAATAAATATATACTGAAAAATCATTTTGACGCCAGGAATAGCTTCAATGAAAATGTGATATTGGAGACATAATCCAACCATCCATCATCACTCTTATGTATATGCATAAACACACACTCACGTATATGTAAGAATTTGTTTATATAAAACCACAGTCAAGCAATTGTTCCTGGCAATGTCACTCTTTCTTCACACACACACACACACACCCCCCCCCCCCCCAGTTTTTCACATTTTGCTATTATTAATAAACTCATCACATTTTGTGTTATTTGTGGGAATTCGGATCCTACAGGGAACAGAAACCCAGATCTTTTATAGATTCAGTACAAACATTAAACACAAGCAGAATGCGCTTGGTGCTCCCTTTCCTGACTCTAACCTCTGAGGCTGAAAGCACTCTGCAAGTCTTCATCTTGCAGAGCTCTGCTGTTTGTTTTCCCACTACAAAAAATTCTGCTGTGGCATGCTAGAGCCTTGTCAGATGCTTCTATCTACTGGGTTTTAAAAGCAGACACTTCCACAGTGCATTGGCAATATCTGGCCATGATCTAAGAGGATATTTGAGAAGCAAAGATGTTTGGATTCTTTAAAGGGCTCCACAACTTTGCAACTGCTTAGCTCAGCTGAAGTTATAACCTATTCTGGGAACCAGAAGATTGATTTATTGAAGTATACAAGAGAGATTTCCCCTTAATATTTTCATTTTCAGGCATGAGTTAATCAAGAGAAGTACAAATCCTGTGTACTAATTGTTCCTCTCTCTCTCTATTAAGATTGCTTGATGAGGTGTGCACTCACTTTTCAAGCGCATTCCCCACTCTATAAGTCCCTGAAATGTAGTATGGGTTAAATAATACAAATTTCATATGTCAGAGCTGATATTTCCAAAATAATTAATTTCATGGTCATTAACAATCAAGACTCCAGTTGGTGCATCCATACTACAGTACAGGTATGATGTGCCCCAGAAGTCTATTTTCAGTATAGATAGCTGCCGCAGAAAATATGTGGACTCAGTCAGAGATCAATATGATCAGACAAAAGCCGTTTATTACAAAGCCTTAACCCCTTAAATACTATTTCTTACATGCACTTACAGTGATTTGGCATATTATGATTGGATACATGTCTTGAAGACTCTTTGCAACTAGAATATAATTGGTTAAGCACAGGTGTGGGAACTTGACCTCGAAAGCTTGCCAACAGTCCACAGTTCTCATTAACTTGGTGAATTCCATCTTCTTCTTATCTTGCTTGCTTAAGCTTCCTTGGGCCTCTCACGGCCTTGCTGTGTCTTTCAGGATTTTCAGAGTTTATGTACCAATTACCCATTCTCCTGTGAGAACACTGTCTCCCCATCTCCCCCTTTTTGTTTTATATATGGTTTGGATGACCCTACTTGAGCAGGGGATTTGGGCTCTATCATATCTCCAACATATGCCAGCTACATGCTGCTGGGCCTGCCCCTTTTTTCTGCTGTATGGCTCTCTGGTAACAGGGGAGGCCATCCTTCACATCAAGGTCTGGCATGGCATGTGTCCCCACTGCTCCACGCCTGCTGGGCTGCAGCCAACAACGGAGCACTGTATTAAAATCTTTCTAGCTTTTGCCTTAGCATTTTCTAGCAGCTACTGCAAATTTCAGTATTCTAACATCTCTTTTACAAGTGACAAATCTATACAATACAAGGTGTAGTTTCTTATTAGCAACTGGCTAGTAAATCCAGGTGGTTTTATACACAAAATCACAACCTCTAATAATAGCTACTTTACAAGCACACATATTCAGGATGTTACTTTTCAGTTGTTCCCAAGTGATGTTTTGCAGTTATTTGTTCTTTCTCTTCCTCTATCTCATTCTGCTTGGGATATTCACGGTCAGCTCCTGTAGCTGAGGCATCAGGTTTTTCCATTCGTCTGTTCAGCTCATGGCAAGGCTTGACAAACTTTGCAGGCAGTCCAGGTTATCGTTCTTGAGAAGTAGACAGGTTAAACTGCATATTTGCAGCATCATTGCTCTTCCCCACCCCCCCTTTTTTTTTTTTTTTATCCCTGTAAAAGCTGGCCTGCTGGGCAGCAGCTACAGCCGCCTGCCTGCTTCAACAGCAACCATAAATACCTGCCGGCAGCCGCACTTTTACATTAACTGTTTTGTGCCCAAAATGTTAAACAGCTACCCGTTAAAAACTTTTACATGAACCCAACAATACACAAAACACCGACTGCCCTCAGCACACACACACACACACACACACACACACACGTGTGGGATCCCACAAGCACACTCCACACAAGTTCAATATTTGAAACACAAAAAGACAATTATTACTCCCACTACACAGTCCCACGTACAGAACGTAGCACAAGGACCCTGTGGAGACTAACAGCAAACCAGCTCCGAGAAGCATCATTGCAGTGCGAGGTGGCAGGCTCAACCTTAGCGGGCGTCCCCGCAGAGGCTCTGCCTCCCCCACAGCGCATGAGGCTTGGGCTTTTATACTGACCAAAATGCACACTCATTCCAACACAGGTGGCCAGCCTATGCTGGAAGAAGTGGCCAGCAGTATCTACAAAGGTCTCCAAAGGTTGATAGAAACCTGGACATACTTATTTTTACCAACTTCTAGTTCATAAGTATCACAGAGAGACTGTATTAAATGAGTCACAGTATGCCTAATACCCCTGATAAGAACATATGAAAGACCTTCCCACCATCAAAAACGCACACAGTACGCCTGTATCCTGTGTTTGTCTTGCTGTAGGTTTGGGGGGGGGGGGGGGGGGGGGGTGGATGGTGGGTTTTTTTTGTTTGTTTGTTTTTTGGTTGGTTGGTTGGTTGGTTTTGGTTGGTTGGTTGGTTGTTTTACTTTAACGTAAAAAAGATTGCTCCCTTCACTTTAAGAAGGACTGAAAACATCCATAAAAGGAAGTCCTAAGCTGAAATTTCAATTAATTCAATCACTGACAAGGGGGGTTGTCCTGGGGTGGTGCTGGCTCTTTCCAGGGTTTCACCCATCGAGCTGGCACCCACCGCAGACCGGAATCTGTAATTATACACATATAACCTCGACCAGTTAGTTTTACTTCTGCAGGACCTTTCCAAATGCCGGTTTCCAAATCCTTATACTGGACCAGAATACCTGGAGTTTTAGTCATATAACCTGAACTTAATGCCTGACCATGTATTATGGCAGGGGGGATCATTAAAGTCTCCTGTGAATCGTAACGAATTCATAACATATACAGCTTTCTGTATCCTTGCTACCGGTGTAAGTCCTTCTCCCCCCAATTTTGTTTTTTCCAACAGTTGTTTCAAAGTTTGATGTGATCGTTCAATAATAGCTTGTCCTGTAGGAGAATAGTGTCAATAGTAACATGGACATATTTCAATTTCCCAAAAGAAGGTAACATTTGTCTGCAAAATCAGTAACACCACACTGAGGGGGGTGGGTTTCTGGACTGATTTTCTTTACAGTACACTGCTTTTTAAAATGGCCCATCCGTCCACAATTATAACATCTCACACCTTTAGTACCCCCACAATCACCCTGACCTTGTTGTAGAAGGGGTTTAACAGCAGCGGCAAAGGCAGTAGCCATGTATCCAGCCTTTTCCTCTGCTGTGCCCACTTTAGAACATGCATCCATCATTTCTTGAAGACCAGCAGATTTTGGCAAAACCTGCAAAATATGCTTACAAGCTGGGTTAGCATTTTCCGTAGCCAGAGACATAAGCATCGATTCTTTAGCATTAGATGTCAGATCAATATTCTTTTCAATAGCCTCTGTCAATCTGTCAATAAATTGCATATATGGCTCAGTAGGTCCCTGCTTTACTGATGTATATGAAGGATTAGGTTTTCCTGCTTCTGGCGCAGCTTTCAGAGCAGCTAAAGCCAATTGCTGTGCTTGCTGTAAAACTTCAATTTTCATACGAGCTTGTACTCCATCAGGGTGAAATTGTCGCTTTCCCAATAACATTTCAGATGAAACACCGTGCAAAGGGTGATGAGGATTACACTCTGAATTCTCATCTGCAGCCCTTGCAGCAAGCTCCTCAAACCCACTTTTAAAATGTAGGAGCTGTGAAGGATTTAATAAAATTGCAGCCACTCTGAGACAATCATTTGAGCTAGAACAGTACTAGAAAAGAAAGCAGATAACATTTGCTGTGTATATGAGGAAGACAACCCATACTGAGTAATTGCTCCCTTAATTTCTTTCATAGCTTTCCAGTCCATAGGAGTCCAGACAGACTGTCCCTGAGAATTTATAATAGCAGGGAATGCAGCGGGAACATCTATTAGTAAAATAGTACTGCCTATGATTGCATCCTGAATGCAGCCTCGCCATCTCATGGCACTCAGATTAGCTTTATTAGATGTAGGAGTCCGTGGTAACGGCATATCACACTGACTGATCTTATCTGTTTTTTCCGTTTTTTCTGGGGCTTGCTCCCTCTCCTCCCCCAACTTGTCCAGACGGTCCCGCAAGTCCTGCAATTGCTTATCTAAGGATTTTGTCCATTGTCCCCACTTCCACTCATTTTGCAGCTCCAGTGGGAGCGATGCAAACGGTGGTGTATGTGGCGGGGGTGGGTATTTATTCAGAGTTACACTCTCCTCCTCAGGAGACTCCCACCCCAGCAAAAATTCTTGGGGACTAAGCTCAGGGGCAGTAGCAGCACAAAAAGGGTTAACATCAGTTTGTTTCTGTTGCTCAGTAGCCGCTACTGACTCCCGAGCATCAGCTGGAGCTACCGCCGGTAAAGGCGTTGTTGACACAGGATAGGGGAAAGGCGCAGGGTCCTCAAACTTTCGTACTGTACTGCGCCCCAGTTTTTGGCCAGAATGTTTTATGCCCGAAAGAGACGACACTACCATGGCTGTAGCACCGGGTGCTGAATCTAATATAGGTGCCGAGCCCTGCTGTTGTGAAGGCGAGTTAGAGCTGTAAAAGTGGATTTTGCCGCCTGTTTCTCAGCCTTCATTGCGGCTAGGGTCCGTTTTAGTAGTAACCAGCGGGCAGCAAGAGACTTCGCCTCCTTAAACCCACAAGCAACTTGATCCCACAGGCGTGCCCCAACTTTTTTCCAAGTCCCAAGTTCAAAAGCTTCATTAACCCCCTTGATCAGCTCTTTTTCTTTACTCCAGAGCAACAATCTTTTTAACAGATTATTGTCATATTCTATCCCTCTGAGAGAATATGCTGGAAGAGCTTAAGGATGACCATTTTTTCTTTACTTAATTGATTCCCCATCCTAACCCTCTTTCAGACCCCGTCGTCTGTTACCTTATTTGCACTGCGCAGTGTCTTCCGGGCTCACTAGGCTCCGTTCCGAGGCAACTACCTACCGATCCTGGTCCTGCCAAACCGAACCCAGCCGACGTCCCTGCGGCTCCGCATTTTCCACTCTCTTCAGTGCCACATGCTTTAATTCCTTCAGTTTCAATATGAAAAATATGAGGGGTCCCTGTTCAGGTGCCATTTGCCGCAGAAAATGGACTCAGTCAGAGATCAATATGATCAGACAAAAGTCATTTATTACAAAGCCTTAACCCCTTAAATACTATTTCTTACATGCACTTACAGTGATTTGGCATATTATGATTGGATACATGTCTTGAAGACCCTTTGCAACTAGAATATAATTGGTTAAGCACAGGTGTGGGAACTTGAAAGCTTGCCAACAGTCCACAGTTCTCATTAACTTGGTGAATTCCATCTTCTTCTTATCTTGCTTGCTTAAGCTTCCTTGGGCCTCTCACGGCCTTGCTGTGTCTTTCAGGATTTTCAGAGTTTGTGTACCAATTATCCATTCTCCTGTGAGAACACTGTCTCCACATATACCATGGCTATATGTTGGTTGCACAGCTGAATGAGATGCTTGTGCATGTATCTTGCTTTCCTTAGAAGGAAAGTTGAATGCACAAGCCAAAATTTCCACTGTTTTGGGTGGTGTAAAGGCCAGAATTGAAAAATGCAAACCAGAACATATATCACACATAGAATAGGCATAGTTGCCCTCTTCCAATATAAAATGGGCCAGATCTACTTTGAAAATACCATTAATACAACAGGATTACTCACTTTTATTGACTGAAGAAATGTACCTAAACATCTAGAATATTTGGAATTTAGTTTTTTTAAGGCAGGATTAGCACAAATTAGACTGCATTCTTTCCAGTGGACTAGTATATCAATAATATACCCACATCTAACATTTATATTTATACCTATATACAAATTAAATTACTAGGTATAACTCTCTAAAACAACACTATTCAGTCTTTTGGTGGTCACTCAAAGGGCCTCATGAAACAATTCTCCTCCCCAAAACCTTATGAATGAACTAAATAGAAAAGTAAAAAGAAAAAAATATGCACATATGGAAAGTTGACTATATATTGCAGTTTCTGAAGACAGACGTACGGTGACTTGATTTCTTTTTATTATGAAGAGGCTTAATTTCATCGTTCTTAATTGTAAAATCACATTTTTTTTACAAAACAGAATTTTATAATACCTAAATGTTAAATAAATTATTAACTGTCTTCACTTCTAACTACCAAACAATACTAAGGGGAAGGTTCATGCACTGTTTTATAAAAATGAAGTGGTCCTTCAGTAACAGAAGGTTGACTAACACTGCACTCGAGAAACATTTATTAGCCGTGAAGACTTTCAAGAGGACAGAAATGTTGACAAATATAATATTTTTCCCCAGTCTCTTCTGTCCTAGGTATGTAATTTGGTAAAAGATTTAATACTTTTCTTGAAACTGAAGGGCATACTGAATTACCTATGCATTTTCATTTAACCAACATGATTAATGCATTCATTAAATTAGTTTGAATTTTAAATACTGCAGTGCAAGAGTATATTAATTAAATTTAATTATTGTTATCTGCTACAATAGTTCTCACTCCTTTTATGTTTGCTTATTGAAAAACCTCTGTTGTAACATAATAAGGAGTTTATAAGTGCTGGACTACATATTTCTCCCCCTACTTTTCCTGAACCAGCCCTGTTAATTTAATTGCAACAGACATGTCTGTCTATGCCTGGGAGGATAATGTCATCCAGCAGCAGTGGGAACTCAGTCAAACGTTAAAAACAGTCTTCAGAAAGAAAGCTCCACCTGACCCTGATCCCAGAAACTAGCCAGCTTATGGACCAGCACTAGTTTGGTCACATACATTAGTAAGCATAGAAACATAGAATCATAACCGAGTTGGAAAGGAACTTAAGATCATTTAGTTTCAACTTTCCTTCCATGGGCGGGGACACTTTCCAACTACACCAGGTTGCTCAGGGCCCTGTCCAACCCAGCCTAGAGCACTGCCAGGGATGGAGCATTCAGAACTTTGTTGGGCAACCTCTTCCACTGCCTGATCACTCTCAGAAGTAAAGAACTTTTATCTATTCTACATCTACTCACTTTCAGTTTAAAACCATTTCCCCTTAATCTGTATCTGCAGTCCCTGCTGAAAAGTCCCTCTTTGGCATCATTGTAGGTGTCTGTGGAAGGCTGCTGTGAGGTCTCCTCACAGCCTTCTCCTCTCCAGGCTGAACAGCCCCGACTTTCTCAGCCTATCCTCATACAGGAGGTGCTCCAGTCCCCTGATCATCCTCATGGCCCTTCTCTGGACTTGTTCCAACAGTTCCATGTCTTTTTTATGTTGAGAACATCAGAACTGCACACAGTACTCCAAGTGAGGTCTCACAAGAGCAGAGTAGAGGGGCAGGATCACCTCCTTTGACCTGCTGGTCACACTCCTTTTGATGCAACCCAGGATGTGGTTGTCTTTCTGGGCTGTGAGCGCACACTGAAGCCGGCTCATGTTCAATTTCTCCTTGACCAACACTCCCAAGCCCTTCTCCTCAGGGCTGCTCATGAGGTTTAGTTGGCGCACCTTTCAAGCACATCCTCTGTGACAACCCCTACACACATACTCAAATAGGGAATCTCACATTGTTTCTGCAGACCGAGCAGAGTTAAGGACACCACATCTTTGGCCAGCCCATCTCACATGCTGTTTCAGAAGGAATCCAGTACAGCTGGTCCTCATAATGAAAAAGTTAGCTAGAACCAAATCATGGTATGAGTAAGTGCTAATTTTTTTTTGTCCATTACCCATTTTAAATGTTTCCAATAACAAAACTGTCAGTGGCACACCCCCATAACAGCCTTTTAATCTCTTATGCATAAAATATTAACCTCTATTGTTCATTTTTGAAAGCGGCACCATGGTTACCAGTCAGTGAAGTGGAACACAGTCTCTTTCACAATAAAGACAGCAAGATGCTGCTGCACAGGTCTCTTTCCTCCCCTCCAGATTTCTTCAGCAAAGCTGACCAAGTTATTTCAAGCAACGCTTCACAAGCAATCATTGCTTCGGCTGTCTCAGTTTTCAAATGCACAGTATAAATTAACAGGGTCCTGGTTAGTGATCAAACCAATCAATCACTTTTGAACTGAAGTTACATAGTGGTAAAGATGCTAAACAATGTGAAAGCACTGTGAAAAAAAAAAAAGTGTGATTTCAGACAAAGATCCTAAAATGACTGTAACACCACCTCTCCTCCTAAGGGCACTGTGAAGATAAATGGACTGCTCATCCTCAAAGCAGGTTCTTAGGTTTGAGAAAGAAATTAATAAATCCATTGTCAGGGGAGCTTCCAAACAACATGCAGAAAACAAGACTTGAACCACACACTGACTGATGAAGAAAAAAAAAAGCAGCATAACAACCCAGCATAACAACAACCCCAGCATAAAAAAGCCATTTGTTTTTACAACTATTTGTTGGTAAAACAGCACCCTCATGGGTGGGGATAACATAATACTTTAGTTTGCATCACATACATATGCCAAGGAAGACACACTACAAAGTTCTTCAGGCAGACAATCTAGGATTTTCATAGTTTTTGAAGGTTTGCTTGTGATTCCAGATTTCAAACACTGAGGTTCTCATGGCTTTTTTAAGCGTACTATATATTAAAGGCTACTGTCTGCCAATTTTAAGGCTCTGAAACACTTAATTCCATAAAAGCCTTGGTTGTCCCAGATCCTAAGGCAATAGAGAATCAGCTTAGCCTGATCAGTGTCACAAATTTGTATCTGTGAAGAATGTTTCCCTAAAAACTGAAAGCTGTTTGGATTTTGATGAAAATACATCAGTTTGTAGGTGAGAAGAATTTGCCAAGTTTCAACAAAGTTATCCCAAATCAACTGTTGCTTCTTAGATAGCTCACCTGCTCCTTTTATTCAGTCACTTTCAATAAATCAAACCAGTTGGCACATGAACAATTTATTTTTCAGCTCAACAATTTTCAGGGGGGCAGTGTTGATGTATGAATATTTTAAGTAAAAAATAACGTGAAATATGAAGTCTTAAGAAAGGAAACAGATTTGCAATAATATGTAGACAAAACCAGATTTATTGTTCTCTATCGATGATCTATTTTACATGACATTGTCAGGATCTCATTTATGCAATATGAGACTCACCTCTTTCATTTGGAGATAAAACAGATTACAAAACTGTGGTTGAAAAAACAGAAGTTTTTTAAGTGCTTGTGCTGACCTTGGTTAAGTACTATCCAAGTTCTTTAGATTTCCATCTGTTCAATACATTCAACAATCCTTTGCATGTTTTTAACAACATCTAGGATCCACAGCTAAGTTTTCTTCTATAAGACCAAAGTCATACTGCTGCTAATAAGCATGAATGGATAAGTGGGAGCTTTTATGAATAGGAGATAGATGCTAGAGAAGTTTTCCTATTGTTTTGTACACATCAGAGGCAGAGAACTAAAACATCTTTATTGCGTGGTATAGGTCTGTACAAGAACTTTTGATACAGACTTTTCAGCATAAAACTGTTTTATACCATCTAGTGTGGAGTGCTTGACTGTCATTATCATCCACATATATGTATAACATATATAAATAAAACTTTTTCTGCCTTCTTCAAAATAAAAAAAGTGTTTCAATAAAACTTATAATGTTTATATTAATGACATCAGGACAACAAATGTAGTGAAAATTTCTGAAAGAAAATTCCTCTTTACCTTCTAAAGTAACCACCTTTTTTTGCATTAATTCTACATTAATTATGTCTTTAAATGTCTCTTTCAATACCTGTGTTTAATACATTTTAAACAAGAGACTGCATGCAGAATCTCAGTAGTTTGTGTCAAATGCCAATACACTTGATGTTTTGTTTTCAATCATAATTGGCATAAAACATATTTGCTGGTTTTCTAGAATTAAAATAAGCTATTATAGATATACTGGTGATGGAAGACTTAACACACAGGTGTGCCTGAAAACTTGTTTATTTTCCAGCTCCATCAGGTGGGCTAATACAATTTTATACCTTCCCCTACAAACTGACACACTGCAAATGTCAGTTTCATGTTGAAGACACAATGGTAAATGGCACAAACTGAATATCAACTAGACTAAAGGATTCCTTGTTTCGTTTTTTTTCTCCAAAATTCTGGAGGCTTCAATTAATTAAAATTTAATTAATATAAGTTAGTATTTTAAAAGATTTGATTTTATTAATTAATGATACAAATTATTTTAATTAATAATTTAAATGATTATATTCTTTAATTAATAAATTATTTTTAATTCATTTACATTAATTAAGGCTTTAAACAAACAATTAATGTCTTCACTGACATATCCATATGCATACATACACTCATGCTCACATCTTTCTAGCTTAACTGGCATCCTTCCCGTTACTGTGTAGCCTCAACTTCCCTGCCATTCATAGAATCATAGAATAGTTAGGGTTGAAAGGACCTTAAGATCATCTAGTTCCAATCCCCCTGCCACAGGCAGAGACACCTCCCACTAAACCATCTTGCCCAAGGCTTTGTCCAACCTGGTCTTGAACGCAGCTGGGAATGGAGCATTCACAACTTCCCTGAGCAGCCCATTCCAGTGCCTCACCACCCTCACAGTAAAAAATTTCTTCCTTATATCCTATCTAAACTTCCCCTGTTTAAGTTTGAGCCCATTATCCCTTGTTCTATCACTATAGTCCCTCCCCAGCAACCCTATACCCCCCTTCAGATACTGGAAAGCTGCTGTCAGGTCTCCTCACAGACTTCTCCAGGCTGAACAACCCCGACTTTCTCAGCCTATCCTCAGACGGGAGGTGCTCCAGTCCCCTGATCATCCTCGTGGCCCTCCTCTGTCCTTTTTATGTTGAGGACACCAGAACACACAATAATCCAGGTGAGGTCTCACAAGAGCAGAGTAGAGGAACAGGATCACCTCCTTCGACCTGCTGGTCACACTCCTTTTGATGCAGCCCAGGATACGGTTGGCTTTCTGGGCTGCGAGCGCACACTGAAGCGGGCTCATGTTCATTTTCTCATCAACCAACACCCCCAAGTCCTTCTCCACAGGCCTGCTCTGAATCTCTTCTTTGCCCAACCTGTAGCTGTGCCTGGGATTGCTCCGACCCAGGTATAGGACCTTGAACTTGACATGGCTAATCTTCATGAGGTTGGCATCAGCCCATGAGCCACACTCACAAGTGTGTCGAGGTCCCTCTGGATGGCATTCCTTCCCTCCAGCTTATCAACCGAACCACACAGCTTGGTGTCATTGGCAAACTTGCTGAGGGCTCACTCAATCCCACTGTCCATGTCACTGACAAAGATGTTGAACAAGACCGATCCCAACCCCAATCCCTGAGGGACAATGCTCATTGCTGGTCTCCAGCTGGACATTGAGCCATTATCCACAACTCTTTGTGTGCGGCCATCCAGACAGTTCTTTATCCACCGAGTGGTCCACCTATCAAATTGATGTCTCTCCAGTTTAGAGACAAGGATGTCATGTGGGACAGTGTTGACAGCTTTGCACAAGTCCAGGTAGATGACATCAACTGCTCTACTCCTGTCCATCAGTTCTGTAGCCCCATCATAGAAGGCCACCAAATCGGTCAGGCAGGATTTCCCCTTAGTGAAGCCATGCTGGCTGTCACCAAGGACCTTGTTGTTTTTCATGTGCCTTAGTATGCCTTCCAGGAGAATCTGCTCCAAGATTTTGCCAGGCACAGAGGTGAGGCTGACTGGTCTGTAATTCCCTGGGTCATCCATTTTCCCCTTCTTGAAAATGGGGGTTATATTTCCATTTTTCCACTCATTGGGAACTTCACCTGACTGCCATGATTTTTCAACTATGATGGACAGTTGCTTAGCAACTTCATTCGCCAGCTCCTTCAGGACCTGAGGATGGATTTCATCAGGTCCCATGGACTTGTGTATATTCAGGTGCTTAAGATGGTCTCAAACCAGATCCTCTCCTACAGTGGACCTAGGGCCTTCATTCTCAGAGTCCCTGCATCTGCCTTCATGTCCATTTTTGGTTTTCTACGGTATTCTTCTGTGAGGATACTAAAATTGTTTGTTTGGTTTTTTTTTATTAGCTCCATTTTCAAGCATCTTTGCTTTTACCTCTGCACTAACCAACATTTCCTTTAGAGACTGCAGCCTAAATGTCACCAGCAGCACCTCTGTCCTGGGAACAGATCAGCTTTCCTAAGCAATGTGTAGATCCCTGCTTTATTCTCTGTAGTAAAGCTTTAAAGAGAAAATTCCTATGATGATTCTTCATTTTTTAAGTAAAATAATTAACAAGGGAACAAACAAACCCAGATTTTCTCAAAGTTCCAAGTTGCATATAACAAAATGTGTTGTCATACCTCAACTAAGCAGTATTTTAATTTGAGCAGTCCTACCTAAAAAAACTTCTGTACAAAGCAGGATATGCCTCTAAACACAAGAACAATCTATTTCCTCATGGAAAATACTGTTATATAACCCCTGACATGATTCCTCACATATTTTTTAAGTTTGCAAACCTCAGGCTACATCTTTCTTGCACCTAGAATGTGTGAGATCAGATCTTGTTCTACCATTCCTAGATATGCCTGGGATTTTTAGCTTTGATGGGGGGAAATCCTCAGTGCCAGGAACAAAATTACTTTCCTGCCTCTACACTTTCTGCTTTCTACAAAGAAATTAAAAAAAAAAATATGAAAAGTAAGCAGATTCTGAGCTAGTCAATCTTCTACAATTTTTAGTTATTCAGTGCTAACAAGTAAAGAGAAAAACATAGTCCATAGGTTTTAATTTGACATGTCAGTAAGGCCAGTAAGTCTTTTTGTGCCAGCAATACCAACGAGGTACAGCAATTCTTTCTATTCTTTTTCTTGTTTTAAGAAAGTGTCCTGGGTTCAGCAGTAGCAGTCATTTTTCTCCTTCGTGGTAGCTGGTGCAGTGCTGTGTTTTGACTTTCAGCCTGGGAACAGCGCTGGTGAAACCGATGTTTTCAGTTGTTGCTAAGTGATGTTTACCCTGACCAAGGACTTTGGGAGGCTCATGCTCTGCCAGGGGGGAGGGAAAGCCGGGAGGAAGCAGGGACAGGGCGCCTGACCCAGGTTAGCCAAGGAGGTATTCCATACCACAGCACATCATGCCCGGGGTGGGGGGTAACTGGGAGTTACCCAGAAGGACACGGGCTTCTGGGTTGGACTTGTTTCTTGGCCGGTGGTATCGTATTCTCTTCCCTTGTTATTTTCTCTTATCATCGTTGTCGTTGGTGGTAGCGGTGGTGATTTGTGTTGTACATTGGTTGCTGGACTGTTCTTGTCTCAACCCGTGGGAGTTGCACTCTTGATTCTTCTCCCCATCCCTCACGGGAGCAGGGAAGGGGAGAGCCCTGGGGGAGGGGGGGGGGGCTCAATTGTTGTGGGAGTGAGTGAACAAGCTGTCTGGCTAGGGTATAAGCCATGACAGAAAGAAAAAGGCAAGAGAGAGAACGAGTTAGAAAGACTTTTATTCTCATCTCTCATAGATCTTTGAGGGCTGTGGGAACGACAACATGGTATTTGTGAACTTTCTATTGCCAGTAAGGAATAATAGTGTTCTTCAAATATTTGGAGCTGTTGAAAACATACCTGAAAACATTCTATCAAGCAGAGATAGCAAAAATCCCCGCAGGTGTTAAAGAGACAAAGTTTTCTATAAAATCACAAATATTAACCAAATATTAGCTTCTGTAAGAAGTCCTGTGGTCCCAGAATTCATGCCAAATACATACTTCTGCTCGGTTTTTCTTAACCTTAATCCTTAACAAGGATTTATAAACTATGAACTAGTAACCAACAAATGCGAACTTCTGTTCTTTTCGGAGTATTGTAGAATGCATTATTTATTATACTGAAGGAAGTATATAAATGTGTAAGTCAGAGGAGGATAGATATGAATTCAAAAATAAGCTTGCATATGATTGGCTTACTCGTTCCCACTCCTACTTTTCATTTCAGCATGAGGCAAATTTTTCCTGCTTTTATGCAGTATTACAGAGTTTTCTCTACTTCAGGGTCTGAGAAAATAGCATGCCTAACTTCCAAGCCAACAGACCATGTCAACTTCAGAAACTGGAGAGAAGACACAGGCCCCCAGTGGGAAAGTGTTGTTCATCCATACCACAACAGAGACAGACGGTAACAGCTGGTTGGCAACAGGGCAAGAACTTTGAGGGCCAAACTCCCTGAAAGTCCACATTTCACTGAATGCTTTATCAAACCTCTCTTTCGGTATTTGAGTTACATTTTCACTGTAGTAGCTGTTATTTCACCCATGTAAAAGGTTGCTAATTACTATGCAAACTTCAGTTTTTCAACACATAGACACTGATATAATTTTCTTCTTTGTTTCAGCTGTCTTGTGTCTCAGTGAGCCTGGAGTTTCAGCATCTCTTGCATTTCATAGCTGAAACAGAAATTTGTCTACTCGTAGAACTTTGAAAGAAGTTAATTCTGAACCAAATTCTACCAGTAGAAACAAGTTACTTCCTGCATTTCATTGAAAACCTGTTGGAGCCCTCAAATCCCCAACAGTGTCTGAACCTCAGGCTCACTCAGATCTTCAAATAAACTCCTTTTAAACTGCTCCGAGTCATTGAAACCTCCATGTGTTATTTTAACAAATGTAAGAACAGGACAGCTGTGGTTCAAGTTATGGGATGCACAGGGATTTGAGACTTCTACACACAAACTAGAATCAGCTTTGTCATCTCTCTTCACACTGTGAAGTCCTGGGGACAGAGATCTGCTGACGAATCTACCTAACTAAACAGATCTCTCTGCGTGGGTGATAGGTAGTGTTGCTGCTATACATGATATGCTGTATTCCCCTCTTTCTCTCTCAGAAGGGTCTAAGGAGCTATCTTTCACAGGAAAGGAGAACATGCATTCAGCTTTATACAATAATGCACGAGCTTCTGTTACCTAAGAACCTGAATGCTAATGATCTTTTTCCTGTGCATGCTGTCTGAGAATAAGCTAAATAAACTGATCCTGCTGAGTGACAGGATTTATTCTATATGGACTACAGAACATCACTCAGACTTGAAAACCAGTGCAAAAAGTGGAAAGAGAGTGGTGCAAATCAGAGAAGCTACAGCCATCTGCTGTGAAATATAGCCCCATGAATGCTTGGGAATTTTGCAATTACTTTTTTTCATTCCTCTTTCCCAATACAATTTATTTTAGAAGGCAACCTGGATTGCTTGTGAAGTGCTGTGTTCAAAAATCCCACACCCTTGACTGCAGTTGGATACTGTGAGAATCATTGTTGTGGTTTAAACCCAGCCAGACAGCTCGTTCACTCACTCCCAGTGAGTG
The DNA here is from genome assembly GCF_028554395.1 of Pezoporus wallicus. Classification (NCBI taxonomy): domain Eukaryota; kingdom Metazoa; phylum Chordata; class Aves; order Psittaciformes; family Psittacidae; genus Pezoporus; species Pezoporus wallicus. Next base: position 16,530 of record NW_026637939.1, on the reverse strand, counting down.
GTGCCAGGCTGGAAGCAGTCAAGGTCCACGTCCACCCACCTCCTCCCCCCGCCCCTGGGGCTCTCCCCTTCCCCGCTCCCAGAGGGATGGGGAGAAGAATCAAAAGAGTGCAACTACCACGGGTTGAAACAAGAACAGTCCAGCAACCAATGTACAACACAAATCACCACTGCTACCATCAACTACAACAATGATAAGAGAAAATAACAAGGGAAGAGAATACAATACCACCTGCAGAAAAACAAGTCCAACCCAGAAGCCCGTGTCCTTCCAGGTAATTCCCAGTTACCCCCCACCCCTGGCATGACAGGCTGTGGCATTGAATACCTCCTTGGCTAACCTGGGTCAGGCGCCCTGTCTCTGCTTCCTCCCGGCTTCCCCTCCCCCCTGGCAGATCATGAGCCTCCCAAAGTCCTCGGTCAGGGTAAACATCACTTAGCAACAACCGAAAACATCGGTATCACCAGCGCTGTTCTCAGGCTGAAAGGTAAAACACAGCGCTGCACCAGCTAGCAAGAAGGAGAAAGAATTACTGCTGAACCCAGGACAATCATGTAATATTTAGAGCAGACCAGGTATAGATTGAGAGCTGTTTCTTTCAAATCAGGATATATAGCCATTAAGATCAGATGGAGACTGCTTCTCTTCTCCAAAATGCAATGTGATCCTGTGCCATCATATTTTGTGGGGAAACATACAACACCCAGGGATAGGAATGAATTTAAATTTCTGTGATTTCTGTCCATAATTTTCAATTTTATTCTGATATGAATCTTTTCAAGAGTCCCTCGCTGCAACTAAGCAGGCAGGCTTCCAAATGTCTCTCAAATCAATGTATCTGAATCACTAGCCTGCAACAGTGACCCTGGGGCAAGAGATAAGTTGGTCTATTGTTTTCATTTTATGCCACATCAAAACTCAAGCTTTGAAAGTCTCCTTCTGGTGACTGTGAACATTATTTCCCTCACCCCCGCCCCCAACCCCCCACCCCCCAGTTAACACAGGGAAATACTGAGGTGCTGACACCCCGCTATTTAAAAAGCAGAATGGTGGTGTCAGAATGATTTATTTCTAATGGGTTTCTGACAGCTTCCCTGTGTTACCACAGCTCTCGCACAAGAGAACATGACAGTCATTTTGGCATATCTCTTATAATGTGTGTTATTAATAGAGCTTCAGTTTATTGATTTCCCAGATAGATAATCATTCCTGAGTGGCTGCATAATGCTGTCTGAGGTGAATAGTAGATGGCACTAAGAATTACTGGGCAAGCTATAGCAAGCCACAGAATGTGGTATAAAGAAGCTCTGTCTGATGATATATATGTATTCAAGAGTCCAAAGCTGCCAAATTCAAAATATCATATGATTATTTACTCAATTATATTTATATGCAGAGAGTAAATAGAAAAGAAAATTTGGGAGAGGAAAGATGAGAAAAAAAACAGCATAGTGCAAAGCTATTTGCATACATTTTCTTCCATCTTTGCATAAGTCATATCTTACACTAAGTTAAAAAAAATATTTTGTTATAGCTGGATGCATAACATCTAAGTTCTTAAATACACTGTTCCAAGTACCCAGGTATTGGAAATATATACTAACATATGGAAATGTGTGATTTGACTTCTCATTACCTACCTTTGCTCTTTTTTCCAGAGATGCCTTTACTCCCAGATGATTTATGTGGGAAGGACAGCCTTTCAAGGAATTGTACTGTCTGTGTATACTGCTCTCATCGCAGAAGTTTGATATTGTCTCCAAACAATGTGTGAAACATGAAGTTTACTTTACTTGACAATTGAAAGCAGAAGCAAGACTGGTCCTTGAAAGCAAAGAATTTGAGAGATTGTTTTTGCTGATGAATATTGCTACTAATTGTATGGTTAAAAACATCTAAATCCTTAAATAAACACATCTGGATTTCTAAAGAAGCAAGCTGGCATTCCAGAAAGAATAAAACTATCCAAGTGAAACAGAAGAGTGACATCCAAACCCTGTCCTTTGGACATTAAGGTGCTGACTGGATGTCATACTTATTTTGGCAGTGCAGACACAGAGGAGGCATGCCAGCCACTTTGGAGGCTACCTAGACTGTGAGTCCATTTTTTTTTTCCTAGGGTGGATTATATTGTGGGGTTTTTTTGAAGCCAAAACTCTATGAAAGATGATTTATTTTCACTTGCTGGAAAAGACTGTTTATCAAGAAAATCATATTAAAACTCAAGAAACATGGCAAAACCTATTTTGTTATTTACATTTTTAACCTCTCAAATTCAGTTGAAGGCCAGGTCAGTATCACTGGAAGTTTATCACGAGAATAAAAACTGAATTGTTGGTGTTAAGCCAGCTCCTACACAAATATCTGATGCACAGAAAGCAATATCAGGAGGTGTGCCTCTTTAGCTGGCATAAATTAACCTCATTTTTTTTAAGTCAGTGCAGCTATGCTGATTAACACCAGCTGTAGATCTGGCAGAGGCACTCTGAAGATGAATGAGAAATGAACTAAACTCCTGCTCCAAGGACAATCTTTGCATTAGTGGAGAAGTCTGTGTTACTGCTGTTTCCTTGGTGGTCTTTAGATAAAGTCAGCAGATCTATGATTCAGTTGGACCATGGCTGTGTGGCACAGAAGATAGCTACAGGCAAGCTACCCATCAAATACTAACCAACCCTGTTACACTACCACTAGCAGCAATATTCTTACCTGTGCCAGTGAAAGATGTAACCCATTTCTGTTAAAATTTATTGAAGTTCATTTAAAGAAAATAAATTGATATACCAGATAGAAATTAATTTGTTTACTGCATGAAACAATAGGCTGCAAGAATGCCAACATGTGAGATTTAGGTTTTCAGTACAGGTGAAAACTAGTAGTGGTTAAAAATATCTAATTTATTTCCAGCTTTACCAAGCATCTTTAAGACTTTCTTTTTTTCTTTTGTGCTTAGGCAAATGCGAATATATGTTTTCCAGAGGATTAAAAAATATGGGTTCAATATATTCTATAGTGCAACACCCAAGAGCTGTAACATGCTATTCAGCTATTCCAAAAATAATCAGTCTTCACTCAAAAATCAAAGCCACTTGTTCACTCATTTCTGTTACTCCTTTGGAGTCTTTAGGATGTAAAGATAGCACCGCACAGCAAGTTTAAATGTCAAAACTGATTTCATACTGTTTGCAGTCTTGTGTCAATGTCATGTAGCCTCTGTGGGATGTTCACAGATAGAGGTAACCTTAGATTACAACAGCTTTCCATAGTTAGCTAAAGCTGTAGAGTGACTCCAAACCTTTTCTTCTGATTCTGTTTTCTATTTCTTACAAGTGTCCATACATTTCTGTAATACACAGTGGTTTGTTTTCCTGAGTTCTTAACAAATTTTGCTCTCTAGCTGTGAGTGAAATAAGTCTACCAGAAATCTGAGGGTCCCTGAGATACATTTCACTGTATAATCAGAAATAATATGATAGAAAATGTATTATAATCTTTCCTTAAGAGAAATACACTAGCGTTAATAATACTCTGTAGAAATATCACCAGACCTCAATCTGTGCAGACACAAGTATTTTTTGAGACTGAATCTGCTAACTGTGTTAATCTTTTTAGCTACAGTGAATCTACCAAGTTAATTACATGACATCCTCCCAAAAGGATGTGCAAGAGACACTGCTCCTTCACAAAATGTGATGTTTTAATTCCCTGCATTAGATTATTTTATACTCACCTTGGAAAAAGGTAATGACTTCAGTGCAGAATAATCACCCACTGCTTAAAGACTGTACACATTAGAAGTTATTCAGCAGCTGAGTGTATCTGCAGTCTCACTCTCCTAATGATCCTTAAAAAGATGATAAACTTTGTACTGTAATCACAGCCATTTAAACTAAACTAGTCGAGTTACGTTAATGAAATGTAAATGAAAACCAGTTCCACTTTTTTCACCATAAACTACTGAAATCCTTGAGCAAAACCAAAACATGCAAGAAACTGGGAGGCTTCTGTAAAATAATATTGCTTCTCTATTTTACCAGATAACTTCTACATTCCTTGAGAATACTGGGGTATGGTGGGGAAGCAATGTGTTTTTAAAAACACAAACTGCTTTAGCTGTTTTGAGGGAAAAACTGCCACAACAAATGAAACGTCCTTTCATTAGTCCTTCTGACCTTGCTGTTGCTAACTTCAGGTATTCTTCAGACAAGTCTTGTTAACCGCTCTTTAAAATCTCCAGGTTAGAAGTAAACAGAAAGAAGTATTCTTACTCAGTGCAGAAATCTCTTTATACGCTTACTTCACACAATCACTGAATTGTGTTCTTGAGCAAGAAGTGACATTTTTCATTATTTGTGCCACCTGATTTTCTAATATGACTCCCAACAACTCAGTCTATACAAGACTGAATTTATCAAGCCAGCTCTCATCCATGACTCAGATACACTCAAATAATATATACATCAATTCACAAGAGCAATGCAGTTTATACCGGCTGACAATTTAGTAAGAATTTAGGTTTATAAGCCCAAGAGTGAATTGCTTAAAGAAGAAAGAAATTAATCACTCTTCCCCTTCCTTCCCACCAACAAAGACAAAATAGAGGCATTCTTTTTTTGCCTCAGTCTTTAATAATAGTGACAAACTTTGGGGTTCCTGGTCCTCTGGGTTAGTGAGCACAGTGAGTGCAGGAACAGTGACTTTCAATTTATGTACAAAGAAACTGTAAGGGACCAGTTGTATCAGGTGAATGTTCATAAGTTCATGGCGCCTGATGGGGTTCATTCCAGAGCACTGGAGGAACTAAGAGATGTTACAGCAGGATATCTCTCAATCTTCTATCAACTTTAGGTCTTGGGTGTCTGGGGAAGTCCCTGCTGATGGGAAGCTGGACAATGTTATTTCAGTCTACAAAAAGGGCATGACGGAAGACTTGTTAGTATAACCTCAATACCCATGGGTACTGAAGAGTCACCTGAGGGATGACATCGTTGCTCTCCACAACTTCCTGAGAAGGGGAAGTGGAGAGGGAGGTGTTGAGCTCTTCTCCCTGGGTTCCAGGGATAGGACATGTGGGAATGTCTTAAAAGTGTGACAGGGAAGGTTTAGGCTTGACATTAGGAAGCATTTCTTTACTAAGAGTGTGGTCAAACACTGGATCAGGCTTCCTAGAGAGGTGATCAGTGCCTCAAGCTTGTCAGTGCTTAAGAGGCATTTGGACAATGCCTTTACTAACATGATTTCTAATACAATACCACTTTTCTATGTTTTAAGAAGTTATAGTGAACTTTTGCAATACTCAGCAAGGCATAGAAATGTAATAATTTTCCCATTGCCACTTTTAACAAATTGAGGTGTTTCTCACTAGGAATAATGGTGTTTCAGTCAGTTCAAGATAAATGGCTAATACTATACTCAATAGCTTTACAGTGGAATGTGACAACTCAAAATGTTTTCTCATTGACCAGCACCCCCAAGTCCTTCTCCACAGGGCTGTTCTGAATCTCTTCTCTGCCCAACCTGTAGCTGTGCCAGGGGTTGATATTGGGACCGGCCTTGTTCAACATCTTTGTCAGTGACATGGACAGTGGGATTGAGTCTGCCGATGTCACTAAGTTGTGTGATTCGGTTGATACCCTGGAGGGAAGGGATGGGATCCAGAGAGACCATGACAGGCTTGAGAGTTGGGTTAATGTCAATCTCATGAAGCCTAACAATGTGAAGTGCAATGTCCTACACCTAGGTCAGGGTAATCCCATGCACAGCCCTGGAAAAGGCTCCCAAGGAATTTGTGAATGCCCCATCTCTGGCAGTGTTCAAGGCCAGTTTGGACAGAACCTTGGGCAACATGATCTAGTGTGTGGTTTCCTTGCCCGTGGCAGGGAGTTAGAACTAAATGATCTCAAGCTCTTTTCCAATCCTAACCATTCTATTATTCTGTGATAACAGAATCACTTCTTTCCCTTTAATAAATCACATATGTTTGGCTATTATTTCCAGTTTCAGCCTATTAGGTGTATATGGTTCCCCTGACAAACACATGGCCTTAGTCTCCTTCTGTTTAATGTTGTCAAAGAGCATACGCTACCAAACTTAAATGATTACATTTAAATAGATGTGTCTCTAAGTAGTATATAGCATCTATAAACAAAATTTAATGTATATGGACATATACATTTATTTATATCTTTATATATTTATATTTACACTTACATTTATATTTATGTATAGTGTATATATATGTAATGCATGCATAGTTTGCATCTATGTGTGCTTTTCATAAAAGAAAAGAAGCTCTCTGCAATACATGCCTTACAATTTACCTAGAAGCTGGTATTCACCAGTGTTTTCAGACACTGTTAAGCTGCATTGGTTTTACACACATACTTCAGGTGTTAACAACACAAAACAGATGATACCTGGAGGACCCATTCCACCTTCTCCCATGCCTCTGTTAGTTTTTTTCTGCCACCATGAAATAGGTTTTTCCAGTTCAAATGAAAGTAAAAAAAGCCCTTTCCTAACATGGAGGCATATGAGATGCTGTTTGCATATCTATGGTTATTCAATATTAATTCCAGTGAGTCATAAGATAAATAATTATGAATGAGACAAAAAGAGCCTTAGCTCCTCAAATGCCTCTAAAAAACCCAGTGTCTTTTGATATGTTCCCTTAGATTTCACCTAGCATTTCAAGTGTACATGATGTCCTTCTCAGCTGCAAACTTTTACATAACTGCTCTCTAGAATCAACAATTTATTTGTAATGTGAAGTACAAGAAGTACAGAAATATCATAGAAGTTTTAGATTTTTTTAAAAGATTATTTTAAATCTACTGATAAGAGTCACAATAATGACTTAAAAAAAAAAATGGGGAGAAGAGATATAGCTTCAAAATCTTATTAAAGGTGTTTACTTACATGGCATAGCATAGTATTCCATGCTTAGGTAATTGCCATATTTGTTTATGCATGTTTTGCCAATTTTATTACTCAAACCTAGGGAAAAAAAACCCAACAAAAAACAAACCATCCCCAATCTGATTGATGTCCACCCCATGCCATCAAATAAAATGCACAGATTCTGTAGTCTGCCACAAAGAATTCAAGTCATTCCCATCCCTCTTCCAAGCACTGGCAAATATAACTCTTGGTTTAACATGAGTTGTCTACTCTCTCTGCTCATCTTACAGGTAACAGACTCAGAATAAACAAAGCCCATTACAAACAAATAATAAATGTCACTATGACAATTTCTTTTGTTTATAGTCTGGATGCTCAGTGATATGACACTGAGGGGTTAGTTTTACAGTTTTGTTTGTGGACAGCTAGTTACTATTAGTCATTTTCTCCCTTTGCTGTGATGGAGGATGGTAAGACATGCACAACTCATATTACTTTTATTGTGTTTTGTTATGTTTTTAGTATGCATTTCAAGACCAATATCCGTAGCTATCGATCAACAAGCTGGCATAAAAAAAATAAAAAAGGTGTCATTTAAAGTAAAAAATTTATAGATTAGAAATCTATAATAAACTTTCATATCCAGGGGTTAATTTCATCCCAACATTTTTGTTGTGTTCTCCCTCACTACAGTTCCAGTTAAAACACATTTCCAGGGTTTAGGCAGAGCTCTACATGCTGACCACTATTAAGTATGTGCTATTTTACCTAATGCAAAAGGATCCTGCTTCTAGAACTCTGATAGAAATGTAGTCGTTTCAGGAAAACAATGATATGCTGCATAGAACAATCTTAGTGGAATTTCATGCAGAAATTTAAAACCCAAGATTCAATTACATTTAAAATCTTTTATGATTCCTACTCCAAAGCTCAGATTAAAAATCTGTTTTCTTCCCTTGTGTTGATGGAAGGGAAATTAAAAAAAAAATATAGCAATGATACCCTGCATGACAGCTAGAGTGGAAGCAATAGCACATATCCAGTCAGCCTCCTACAATCCTAGGGTGAAATCGGTGTGCTCAGCTCGCTCCCTGAAATGCCTGTACACCAATGCGCGCAGCATGGGAAATAAGCAGGAGGAGTTGGAAACCTGTGTTAAGTCAGGAGATTATGATCTGGTGGCAATTACAGAGACGTGGTGGGACAGCTCACATGACTGGAATATAGTCATGGAAGGCTATGTCCTTTTCAGGAAAGACAGGCCAGCCAGGCGGGGTGGTGGGGTTGCTCTTTATGTGCGGGAGGAACTACAGTGCACCGAGTTCTGTCCAGGGACAGATGATGAGCAAGTTGAGAGTCTGTGGGTGAGAATTAAGGGGCAGGCTGGCAGGGGGGATACTGTTGTAGGTGTCTGTTACAGACCACCGGATCAGGGTGAGGAAGTTGACGAGGCCTTCTACAGGCAGCTGAGAGCGGCCTCACAGTCACAGGCCGTGGTCGTCGTGGGGGATTTTAACTTCCCTGATGTTTGCTGGAAGGACCACTCGGCAACCCAGCCGCAGTCCAGGAGGTTCCTCCAGTGTATGGATGATAACTTCCTCCTGCAAATGGTGGATGAGCCAACCAGGAGAGGAGCGCTGCTGGATCTCATCCTCACTAACAAGGAGGATCTGGTTGAAGCAGTAAGGGTTGAGGGCTGCCTTGGTTGCAGCGACCACGAGATGGTGGAGTTCAGGATCTTGTGTGGCAGGACTAGTAGAATACCAAGTAGAATTGCAACCCTGGACTTTAGCAGGGCAAACTTTGGCCTTTTCAAGCAATTGCTAGGGGAAATCCCATGGGCAGGGCTGCTTGAAGGTAAAGGGGCCCAAGATAGTTGGTTGACATTCAAGGACTACTTTTTCCGTGCTCAAGATCGGAGCATCCCGACACGTAGGAAGTCAAGGAAGAGGGCCAAGAGACCTGCGTGGCTAAATAGGGAATTGCTGGGTATGCTCAAGTGGAAGAGGAGAGTTTACAGGTCATGGAAGGAGGGGCTGGCCACTTGGGAGGAATATAAGGCTGCTGCTAGAGGATGTAGGAAGGCAGCTAGGAGGACTAAGGCATCCTTAGAATTAAACCTGGCAAGAAGGGTCAAGGACAGCAAAAAGAGCTTTTTTAAATACATGGCAGACAAAACTAACACCAGAGGCAATGTAGGCCCACTGATGAACGGGATGGGTGCCCTGGTGACAGAAGATAAAGAGATGGCAGAGTTACTGAATGCCTTCTTTGTCTCTGTCTACTCTGCTGCGGGCAGTCCTGAAGAGCCCTGTACCCCTGAGACCTTAGATGAAGTCAGGTCGACGGAGCGGTTTGCCTTAGTCGATGAGGAATGGGTTAGAGACCAGTTGAGCAATCTGGACATCCATAAATCCATGGGTCCAGATGGGATGCACCCGCGGGTGCTGAGGGAACTGGCGGAAGTCATTGCTAGACCACTCTCCATCATCTTTACCAAGTCTTGGGAAACGGGAGAGGTGCCTGAGGACTGGAGGAAAGCAAATGTCACTCCAGTCTTCAAAAAGGGCAAGAAGGAGGACCCGGGTAACTATAGGCCGGTCAGCCTCACCTCCATCCCTGGGAAAGTGATGGAACACCTTATCCTTGGTACCATCTTAAGGCATATCAAGGATAAGAAGGTTATGAGGGGCAGTCAACATGGCTTCACCAGGGGGAAATCATGTTTGACCAATCTCTTAGCCTTTTATGAGGAAATAACATGGTGGATGGATGATGGCAGAGCGGTGGATGTGGTCTACCTTGACTTCAGCAAAGCATTTGACACGGTCTCCCACAGCATCCTCACGGCTAAAATGAGGAAGTGTGGACTGGATGATCAGGTAGTGAGGTGGACTGCGAACTGGCTGAAGGAGAGAAGCCAGAGAGTTGTAGTCTATGGGGCTGAGTCTAGTTGGAGGCCTGTAACTAGTGGAGTGCCTCAAGGGTCAGTACTGGGACCGGTATTATTTAATATATTCATCAATGATTTAGATGAGGGAATTGAGTGTACTATCAGCAAGTTTGCTGATGACACTAAGCTGGGAGGAGTGGCTGATACGCCAGAAGGCTGTGCTGCCATCCAGCGAGACCTGGATAGGCTGGAGAGTTGGGCAGGGAGTAACTTGACGAAATATAACAAGGGAAAGTGTAGAGTCCTGCATCTGGGCAGGAACAACCCCAGGTTCCAGTATAGGTTGGGGAATGACCTGTTAGAGAGCAGTGTAGGGGAGAGGGACCTGGGGGTCCTAGTGGACGACAGGATGACCATGAGCCAACACTGTGCCCTTGTGGCTAAGAAGGCCAATGGCATCCTGGGGTGTATTAGAAGGGCGGTGGTTAGTAGGTCGAGAGAGGTCCTCCTTCCCCTCTACTCTGCCCTGGTGAGACCGCATCTGGAATATTGTGTCCAGTTCTGGGCCCCTCAGTTCAAGAAGGACAGGGAGCTGCTGGAGAGAGTCCAGCGCAGGGCAACGAAGATGATTAAGGGAGTGGAGCATCTCCCTTATGAGGAAAGACTGAGGGAGCTGGGTCTCTATAGTTTGGAGAAGAGGAGACTGAGGGGTGACCTTATCAGTGTCTATAAGTATATAAAGGGGGAGTGTCACGAGGACGGAGCCAGGCTCTACTCAGTGGCAAACAATGATAGGACAAGGGGTAATGGGTACAAACTGGAACACAAGAGGTTCCACTTAAACTTGAGAAGAAACTTCTTCTCAGTGAGGGTGACGGAACACTGGAACAGGCTGCCCAGGGAGGTTGTGGAGTCTCCTTCCCTGGAGACATTCAAAACCCGCCTGGACGCATTCCTGTGTAACATTATCTAGGTGTTCCTGCTCCGGCAGGGGGATTGGACTAGATGATCTTTCGAGGTCCCTTCCAATCTCTAACATACTGTGATACTGTGATACTGTGATATCCATGGAACCTTTGGGAAGTTCCTTGCAAAGAAAGTTGATAAAATCTCCATCATATGGTACAGAGCTGGGGAAAAACCTACTGCAGCATGCTCATTTTTTTTCCTACAGTTAATGTTTGTCTTTTCCTTTTATTTTTTTCTAGATCTTCTCTTTTTCCCTCGGAAGAATCAGAAAGGGCAAAATGGGAACATCTGGAAAACAAATACCACAGGAAAAAAAAAAAATCTAATTCAGAATGATGTCTCAAATTTAAATTCTTCCCTGAAGAGATTGTTATGTACTGTAAATAAGTTTAATATGCAATATCAACAGTATTTGATAGGCATTTAATATTAACTGTTGACTTTGTGTTCAAACCTAAAAATAGTAAGAAGCAACTTCTATAAATTAAATCTTTAAAGCATTTAACTTGTCAGAGAGTTGCATCCTATCTATCACAGATTTGTCAAGGTAAATGACATATTATCTAGGCAAATAGTGCCTTGAAGCAGATCATAACATCAAGAGCTTTGGTGCCATTGAACATAAATAATATTTTAGTAGAGGCATTTAATAGAGCTAAATATAAACTAATGTTTCACAATTGTTTGTGAAACAATACCATTAGTGAAGAAATTCTTCCATCTTGAAGGAAATCTGATGGATGTTTTACAATCATATAGTGAAAATTAAATGTTTGCTTTGGTACAGCAGTGAGAGCACATCCAGCATTTTGTTTTTTGCCTCAGGGGACTGAGTTACATCAGTCTCTGGAGACAGTAATGCTCCAGAAGGAGAAACATTTTACAGATGATAAGCAGCTTCGCCATTAGGGAGAACAGCACTGCTGTCATATTGTTAATGCATTTTTCTTTTTGGGGAAAAAAAAAAGATATTGGGAGATGACAGCTACTTAAGTAGCCTAAAATTAAAACAATAGATACCAAAGTCAGAGCAATGATGAACAAACTAATGGCAAATACAGACAGACAATACAGATCGAAAGAAACACCAAACAACAGGCACGCAGAAAATCTCTAGGAGACCTGGATGGATTTGTAGGTATGAACTCTGTCCTGTAACTCCTACTTCTGCAGGTAATGTCACTGTACCACTCTTCCACCCTTTCTCTCTTGCGAAGAAGGTGTATTTTCCTCCTTTGAGAGGGTGTTCTGGTTGTAGCTGAGCACAGCAAGGCAGCCAAAAGAGCAGACCCCTCTCCAAGGGTGAAAAACTCCTGCCACACTCTCATGGACAGAAACTGGCAGTTCAAGAGCTAATGCTCCACTGTGGGAGCATACATGGCAGGATCATGTGTTTGAAATTCCCTTTCATGTCAGTGAGGCTTAGGCATATCTGTAAAGACTGCCTTAGTTTATATCAGTTGACTGACTTCTCCAAGACCTACTACAACCTGACACCAGAGGCACAAAATAAATGCTAATTTTCTGTACTCTTATTACCACATAGGAGAAACCATTTCATTTTCTACAAATTCAACTTTTAGTTAAATTGAAAAAACTTCACCTCCAAGTGATACTGCCTGACCAGACTCTTTCCCTATCTTCCTTGCAGCAACATGAAAGGTGTGAACTTCCATCATGGATCATGCCTGATTTAGTTCAGCCTAACAATTTATTGCAAAACACTGTACAAAAAACATTGAACAGCTCCTTACTTAGCATCTTAATCAAAATAACATAGATGGCATAGCACTACCTGAGACCTGAAGGAATGTAAAGAAATATCCAATGTACATATATCTTGCCAGCTTTCCACTTCTGAAGCTTACTATACTTTTTTTTTACAGCAATTTCACTATCTGTCTCTTCAAAGTCTGATTATTTATGCTTGTTAGTTTTCATGAACATGCTCACAATCCTGTATTGCTTCCTCTGATGGTCTCCTCTCTATCTATATTTTACTATCAAAAGCAAATGTTGATCTGCTTTAAGACCTTTTTGTTACTAATGTTAAGAAATTAGTTTCAAACAATAGAGACAGATGACAAAACATTTGTTATAATCTCTATATTTAAAGATAAAAATCTAAAGAATAGTATAAGAAATTAAAAACAGGCAAAAAACATCTCATTACATTGGACAGCAAAAGCAGACATTAGTTACTCTCACAGCACCAGGGCAATGATAAGATAGGCAAAACACAGAGCTCTACACAAATGGTTTTCATAATTTCAGCATAAAAATAAAAATTTTAAGCAAATCTGAACTACAAATCTAAACATGTCTTAGAAAATACACAGACATTTACATATATTGCTTGTAGGAGGATTTTTTTTTACTTCACATTTTTTTCTTACATGAACAGATTAAAATAACTAAACTATATTTTTGAATAAATAAATAAATCAGGATGAGCAGCAATATCAGCGAGAGTTGCTTTATGTGATGGTAGCACAAAACTTTCTGTTAGGGTTTGTTTATTGGCTTTTATATTAAAACTCAGAGAAATGGCTGATGCAGCAGAAAGAACTTACAGCATAACATACATTTCTCCACACTCTCTCAGTAATGAGAAAAAGAAGTTACCATAAACTATCTCAGATCTAGCTGGTGCATGTCAGAATTTGCAGCATTTCCTGACTAGACTTACATTTGTTTATTTGTGGTGGGTGCACAGGGGAGCCTTTTCAAAGCCATCTATGTGATAGGTTTTAACCTTAAATCTACACGTCAAGGATTGTCTTTTCTGATCTGTTAAAACAGGTTTATTGATCTGTGTTTACCCAGACAGGGAAGTGTACTCATTTAGGAGTTCTGAGCACGTTCTCATTAATAACCTTATCCAAGTTTATTCTCTGAGACGGAGTTGCAGAGCCTAAATGTTACCCTTATTCCCTGCCCCATTTCTGTATTCCTTCCCTAACGTGTCACATCACCTATTGCAAGTTCAGGAGTGTTGCATCCCAACTAGAAAGAAGTGCAGCAGGAGGGCCAGCAGACCTCCGTGGATGGATAAGGAGTTGCTGAGGAAAATTCAGAGGAAAAAAGAGGCTTCTAAAAGGTGGAAGCAAGGACAGGCAGCATGGGAAGAATACTAGGATGTTGTCCGGGAAGCTAGGGATCAGGTTAGGAAAGCTAAAGCCCAGTTAGAATTAGACTTGGCTAGGGATGTTAAGGATAACAGAAAGGGATTCTATAGGTACATAGCAAATAAAAGACTGACTAGATACAACGTAGGCCCCCTCTGGAAGCTATCAGGAAAACTGGCTACTCAGGATTCGGAGAAGGCTGAAGTTCTGAATGACTTCTTTGCCTTGGTATTCGCTGGCAAAGGCTCTGACCACACTACCCAAGTCTTGGAAGGCAGATGCACGGACTGCGAGAATGAAGACCTTGAGCCCAGTGTAGGAGAGGATCTGGTTCAAGAACACCTTAGGAACCTGAATGTACACAAGTTAATGGGACCTGATGAAATCCATCCATGGGTCCTGAAGGAGCTGGCAAATTAAGTTCCTAAGTCACTGGTCATCATAGTTGAAAAATCATGGAAGTTAGGTGAAGTCCCCAACAACTGAAAAAAACAGAAATATAACCCCCATTTTCAAGAAGGGGAGAATGGATGACCCAGGGAATTACAGACCAATCAGTCTCACCTCTGTGACTGGCAAAATCTTGGAGCAGATTCTCCTGGACACATGAAAAATCAACAGGGTGCTTGGTGACAGCCAGCATGGCTTCACTAAGGGGAAATCCTGCCTGACCAGTTTGATGGCCTTTTATGATGGGGCTATGGAACTCATGGACAGGGGTAGAGCAGTTGATGTCATTCACCTGGACTTGTGCAAAGCGCTTGACACTGTCCCTCACAACATCCTTGTCTCTAAATTGGAGAGACATCAACTTGGTAGGTGGTCCACTCGGTGGATAAAGAACTGGCTGAATGGCCGCACACAAAGAGTTGTGGTCAATGGCTCAATGTCTGGCTGAAGACCAGTAACGAGTGGTGCCCCTCAGGGATCGGTGTTGGGATCGGTCTTGTTCAACATCTTTGTCAGTGACATGGACAGTGGGATTGAGTGCGCCCTCAGCAAGTTTGCCAATGACACCAAGCTGTGTGGTTCGGTTGATAAGCTGGAGGGAAGGAATGCCATCCAGAGGGACCTCGACACACTTGTGAGTGTGGCTCATGGGCTGATGCCAACCTCATGAAGATTAGCCATGCCAAGTTCAAGGTCCTACACCTGGGTCAGAGCAATCCCAGGCGCAGCTACAGGTTGGGCGGAGAAGAGATTCAGAGCAGGCCTGTGGAGAAGGACTTGGGGGTGTTGGTTGATGAGAAAATGAACATGAGCCGGCTTCACTGTGCGCTTGCAGCCCAGAAAGCCAACCGTATCCTGGGCTGAATCAAAAGGAGCATGACCAGCAGGTCGAAGGAGGTGATCCTGTTCCTCTACTCTGCTCTTGTGAGACCTCACCTGGAGTACTGTGCTCAGTTCTGATGTCCTCAGCATAAAAAGGACATGGAGCTGTTGGAACAAGTCCAGAGGAGGGCCATGAGGATGATCAGGGGACTGGAGCACCTCCTGTATGAAGATAGGCTGAGAAAGTCGGGGCTTATCAGCCTGGAGAAGAGAAGGTTGTGTGGAGACCTCATAACAGCCTTCCAGTATCTGAAGAGGGCCTATAGAGGTCCTGGGGATGGATTCTTCATTAGGGACTGTAGTAACAAGACAAGGGATAATGGGCTCAAACTTAAACAGGGGAAGTTTAGATCGGATATAAGGAGGAAATTATTTTCTGTTAGGGTGGTGATGCACTGGAATGGGTTGCCCAGGGAAGTTGTGAATGCTCCATCCCGGTCGGTGTTCAAGACCAGGTTGGACGAAGCCTTGAGTGACATGATTTAGTGTGAGGTGTCCCTGCCCATGGCAGGGGGGTTGGAACTAGATGATCTTAAGGTCCTTTCCGGCCCTAACTATTCTATGATTCTATGATTCTATGATTTGGGGATTTGCTGATATATTCCTGGCCAGCCTGAAAAGAGAATGTTACTACATTAAGACCAAGAATCTTACTTGTTCTACAATCTGTGTAAGAGTCTTTCAAACAGCGAATATTTCAGAGTATGTTTCAGTGAAGGTCAGAAACATTTTTTTTTATTAGCACTTAGAATGGGGTTGGCTTTCAGTGTTGAATAGTCCTAAGGAGAGGAGTAAAGAATGTGAATATTTATTATGGTATTTATATAGCACCTGAGTTCTGAAAGACTTGAACCAGTTGTACTTACTATGTTTTGAAAAAGGTAAATAAAAACAAAGAAAACTTTCACACAATTTCTTGTTTGTTTTTTTTTTTAAATCTTAGTACATTGTTCAAACAATAACATACAATAATGCAAGAAATAACCTATTTAGGAAGATTTCAGTGAAAAGATCCTTTGCACATTCTTCTCCTAAATGACACCCATGATTTCTGTCATTTCACAATGTTTCACTGTCGTGGTTTAAACCCAGTCAGGCAACTTGTTCACTCACTTCCAGTGAGTGGTGCCGAGCTGACAACAATCGAGGGCCGCCCCCCGCCCCGGGGCTCTCCCCTTCCCCGCTCCCGGAGGAACGGGGAGGAGGATTGAAAGAGTGCAACTCCTCTGGGTTGAGACAAGAACAATCCAGCAACCAATGTACAACACAAATCACCACCGCTACCACCAACGACAACAATGATAAGGG